>NC_064629.1:641198744-641505077 GCF_023864275.1 Schistocerca cancellata
TCCTGCTGAGCCATTTTGCATTTCCTGTGAACCTCATTTTTTACACGTTTGCATTCCTTTCGCCTGCTTCATTTACTGCATTTTTATATTTCCTCCGTTCATCAATTAAGTTGAATATCTTCTGTGTTCTCGAAGAATTTCTACTTAACCTAGACGTTTTACATAGCTGATCCTCTGCTCCTTCATCATTTCATCTCTCAAAACTACCCATTCATCTTCTTCTGTGTTCTTTTCCCCTGTTCTTTTCAAACGTTGCCTAATGCTCCCTCTGAAATTCTCAACAACATCTGGTTCTTTCACCCTATCCAGGTTCCATCTCCTTTATTTCCTACCTTTTTTCAATATCTTCAGTTTTAATCTACAGTTCATAACCAATAACTTGTGATCAGAGTCCACGTCTGCCCCCGGAAATGTTTTACAGTTTAAGATCTGGTCTGAAAGCTCTGTCTTACCATTATATAATCAGCCTG
Organism: Schistocerca cancellata; assembly: GCF_023864275.1. Classification (NCBI taxonomy): domain Eukaryota; kingdom Metazoa; phylum Arthropoda; class Insecta; order Orthoptera; family Acrididae; genus Schistocerca; species Schistocerca cancellata. The sequence goes on from NC_064629.1 coordinate 641,199,215, forward strand.
AAATCTCCCGGTGTCTCCAGGTCTCTTCCATGTGTGCGATCTTCTTTGATGATTGTTAAACTAGGTGTTAGTGATAATTAAACTGTGCTGCGTTCGACATTCTACCAGGCGGCTTCTTCTTTCATTCCCCCCCCCCCCCCCCCCCCCCCCCCCCGATTGCATATTCACATACCATTTTTCCTTCTCTTCCTTTTCCTACTATAGAATTCCGGTCACCCATCACTATTAAATTTTCATCTGCCTTAACTATCTAAATGATTTCTTATATCGCATCATACATTTCTTCAATTTCTTCATCATCAGCGGAACAGATTGGCATATGAACTTGTATTACTAGGGCGGGTATGGGCTTCGTGTCTATCGTGGCAACAATAATGCGTTCACTATGCTGTTCGTTGTAGCTTACTCGCATTCCTGTTTTCTTATTCATTATTAAACCTACTCCTTCATTACCATTATTTGATTTTATATTTATAATCATGTATTCACCTGAATAGAAGTCTTGTTCCTCCTGCCACCGTACTTCACTAATTCCCACAATATATAACTTTAACCTATCCATTTCCATTTTCGAACTTACCTGCCCTCTAACATTCCACGCTCCGATCCGTAGAACGCCAGTTTTGTTTCTTCGGATGACGCCCTCCTGAGTAGTCCCCGCCTGGAGATCCGAATGGGGAACTATTTTATCTCCTGAATATTTTATCCAAGAGGGTGCCATCTTCATTTAACCTTACGGTAGAGCTGCACGCCCTCGGCAAAAATGACAGCTGTAGTTCCTCCGCTTTCAGCTCTTCGCACGACCAGCACAACAAAGCCGTTTTGACTGATGTTACAAATCCAGATCAGTCAATTAGGTTACGGTTGTGTGTGTCGCTGACGCACGCAAGCTTCCCCACCAACGGCGAGGTCCATGGTTCGTGGTTGAGGCTTCTATTTGTAACTGGCATGAATACTGAAATGAGTCTTTAATGGGACAGTGAGTCTGAAGTCGTCATGTCCAGTACTGAGAATGATATGGAATAACCTTCGCACACGCAAGCCATCAGCACTTCAGTTATTGGCGCCCCTTTTTCCGTAATCAGTTCGTCAACGGAGTGAAAATTAAACCCAGCCAGACCATACAATACTGCTCCCTGGTAAGTGGCACAGACCGAAAACAGGCGAGTAAAACGAATTACAATCACCTTTACTTCAGGGTATTATTATTATTGTTGTTGTTATTATTATAGTAGCAGTAGTAGTAGTAGTAGTAGTTACTTGTAAGTATCATAATTTTTCCTACAGCCCACGATAATATATTCTCAGCGTTTACTTATACAAATTTTTAACTGAAAGAAGTAAACCGAAATTTACACTGTTATAGAGTTAACTCACTGAAAACAATACGTAACATTCAGGAAAAAATCATAAAAAGTTCTAAGTTCGTTGATTCGTTTACGACGATGTTGGGGCTACAAAAATATTCGTTAGGGATGTGGAACACTGCGACTGTGAGACTGAACAATCATAAAAGGCGACTGGTTTCAGTTGTTTCTGAAAACCTTGGTGCTAAAGCCGTTCACTTCACTATACCTGAATTAGACCACGTCGGGCTTCACCCGACTGCGATTCACAACTGTTCACTGGTTGTAGATGAAAACAACATACACTTAGAAAATAACGCTGCTCTATGGTTCGAACACCTTAAACAATATTTGCACACTGCTGACTCTTACCCATAGGTCCTTCCTTAAATATGGTAAAAAAGCAGTAGTTTATTGCTCTTTGTTTGCTAGTCGTGAAAGAAACGAAGATATTCTCTGTTCTTTTTGTCGTGGAATCTGGCATGACTTCCTTTTGACTTATATTATCACCTCTTTTGAAAATGTCGTTTCTGAAATGGACACGAACGTTATGGGTTTATTATCACAATTTAAGTACTAAATGTTCTTGAGAGTCAGGTTGTGCCTTAAATGGAAAAGAAAGTAGTGAATGAAAACGACCAGCGCGAAAAATATTGTGTACTGTGATCTGTAGTTATTATTACATCCACGATTTCCATCAAGACGTACCCATTCGTTTCTGTTCATCTAAAGCAATCGACGTAGCGCTTAATTCTTAATGATGAGGAAAAAATCTTCGTTACGAAAGGACGTGTTTCTGTAGAAAGCCCTTGTGCATTGTAAAAACGTTCCACATCACCAGCAGTCTCCGTCTCCTTCATCCATGTCCATAAGGGGCTCTCGACTCTTTTTTTGGTTACCTGTGTAGCGAGCACGAGGCCCCAAGCTGTTGTAGCACCTACTTCCATTCCTGTGCTGAAATCTCTCATCTTTGACTGTCCTTCCTTCTCGTCCTCTGTTTCTCATGATGGCAGCCTTTGATGCCAACCCAGCTGTTCCCTAGGTTCTGCTTTCCTTTCTCGGGATATTCATTTATTTACTTAACATCATATTTTGGCTGAAGTAATTTTTAGTCCCCTTCTGGGTTTGACCTTCGATTTCCAAATTTATTTTCTAGTGTGGACCGACTATCGAAAAACACCTTAAACGGCGGCTACTGCATGCAGTGGTATCATCTGCGCACAATACCTAGATGGACTCATCTGGACCTGAAAGCCAAAGCAGTAGCCAATCTGACACGATGGAGTCCACATGCACCCTTTCGGTGAGCCACCCGATAACACAGCGATCACACTGTTGATACCTGAGCTGCTAGCTCCTCACGCATGCCAAGTAGTAGATATGCCCTTCTTGCTGGAGCATCAGGACTTAACGGCAACGGCCGTCGTGCTAGATAGCCTCTGTTGCAGTTATGTCGCGCCTGTGGGGAGAACCCTTGATCGGAGTTGCCATCGGGGTGGACGTTTTGCGCGAGAATCGTATCAAATTACACCAAAATAGGGGCCATTCCGATCAGGCCGTTTCAGGTCTAGACATGTCACTGTGGACTCTTATAACCTTACTGCTTTCCCTACTCGGGATACCCCATGGGAAGCACGATAAGCGAGGCATCTGGGAGCGAAACAATTTATCAAATACTTAATACGTACTCGAACTGGTGGTAATACTTTTACTGCACCGAAGCCGTGGTTTTTTTCTACCGTATATTGAAGATAAATTGGGAGAAGGTGAGTCTTTGAGTGAAATGCACACTGGATCACTATGAATTAAAACGTGCTGTGCTGCACAATCTACAGCTCTTGGGGCATGTGATCGTGTCGGTGAGATACCAGTGACCATTTTCCTACACAGAACTTTTAATATGATCCACAGAGACCTTAGGCCTCAAAACAGGTGAGGATCTGTTGGCTAATCTCGAGCGGTGAGTCTTACATTTTGCCTGATGGATTCAGAAATGTCCCAATGATAATCGAACTGGTACAGGCGCCTTTAACCTTAGCCTTTGAAGGGAAGTTACGGTGCACAGGTGTGACATGTAACATTACGTCCCCCCACCATAAGGTGCTTTCGATTCTCACGTTTTGGTCATAACTCATCCCACTGCATAGCAGACCAAAAATTCGGCAACTACGGACGATCGCACCATGAAGATAGTCCTTGTCAACAATCACCTTTGTGTGACAGCTGCACAGAACACCATCCTCCACTTTCACTGGCTTGCCCCGTCTTCAGAAAAAAAAACACTAATATAAATCTATTTACCACCTGTCGTATACTGAGGCACGAAAAGAAATGAACGTCTACTGCAGCCTATTGATACGATGACCAATTACGTGAAAATCACAGCCATCATCCCCACTATCTCAGTTTTTCTAACCTAATTGTCTCACTGCTCCCCCTCTTGTAGTTCCTGTGGCATCATCTTCGGGAAACAGTTCCCAAACCCGGCCGGAAAAGCAGCTTCCTCCTCTGGCACCTACAAGTGACACTGGCTCTTATTGGGACTCCTCTCCACAGAAACCCACAGATCAGAGCCCAGTGTCAACCAATGGCTGAAGAAGCGGCAGCCTGTGGGTCCCGAGGCTGTCCTCTCTTCATCCATCCCCACTGTCATCGCAGGTAGACTCCCATAAGAATCCTGGACATGAAAGACTGCAAAGAAGAAGAATCGGGCCAAGTGACCCTGGAGACAGCTGATTCTGACCAAATGCTCATTGATGTGGTTTCATCACCGTTGGTGACAGGCAGTGATCCTGGGGCCCGTTCATGCTTAATCTTGAACGCATAATCATTCAGTGGAATTGTAATGGATATTACTGTCACGTACTGGAACTACGACACTTCATTCCTCCTCTTCTGCAGTTTTCGCTGTTCTTCATGAAATGATCTTCACTGATTGTGCAGTGTCAGAGATGTGCTGGCCCCAGGAGGGCATCTGCAGGGATCTGTACACTGGTTCGCACAGATGTCATCAAGGAGTGGATTCCCGTTCATACCACGTTGGAAGCAATAACAGTGCGAGTGCAGACGACCTCGGTGATCACCGTTTGCAGTGTTTACATACCCCACCATGTCGGTGAGTAGCACTTCATCTAATAGGGCCCTTCTAATTGACCAGCTTTTTACCGATCATGACGTATGTCTCCTCAGTGATGGTACTCGTGCCCTTGTCATGGCACCTTTTCATCAGTCGACCTAACAATCTCTTTCCACAGTCCAGTGGTTGTGCTACATTGGTCACTACATGATGACTTTCATTACAGTGACCACTTTTCGGTAATCCTATCACTTCCCTGCCACCGCCAGATAGACCGATGACCACGTTGCGTGCTTTGAAGAGCCATCTGGCAGTTTTTTTTTTTTGTCTCGCTATTACCTTCGCCACATCTGTCAGATTGCATAGAAGAGGTGAAAGATGTGACAGGTACGATCACCCAAGCTGCTGGAACTGCTGTTTCCCTTTCTACAAGTCTCCTTCCATCGCCAGCCAGTGCCATGGTGGGCCAAAGACATTGCAGTAGCTGTTCAGGATCGCCAAAGTACCCTGCAACATTTCAAGCGATATCCTTCGCAGACCAGCTATATCACTTTTAAGCGACTTTGTTGTAAGGCTTGCTATCTAATTGAAAGCAGTAGAAGGAATGATGGTAGCACTACATGCCTCTTTACCCCAGTGGGAGGCCAAGCTCCGTAGTCTTCTGGGCTGCCGAAGATCTACTACTGTACCGGGTCTCTTCCTTCAGGATGGTAGCTGTAATGATGCATCGGCTCTTGCTTACCAGCTTGTGATCCACTTGGCGATGGCATCTGCGTGTTCTTACACGGCTGCCTTCCAAACGCGTAAGTGACGAATTGAAGTACCCCCTTGCCTTTGCCTTTCGGCATACCAAATTACGCGGGGTGTTCAAGAAAAATGTGTCAAATACTTTGAGAGGTGCTAGTACTCATCGAAAAACGAAAAGTAAGTCCGAAATGCATACATTCTGAGATAAGTCCAATGAACATGGATCCGGAAATGCATACCTTCTGCGATAAACACGTGTTTACAGTAGGTGTTCAACGTGGCATCCATTCATGACATTGCATCCCTCTGCTCTGCGGCGTAAGGAGTGATGCATGCTTTGGAGTACACACGGTGGTTTTTGTACATTCTGGCACGCATTGAAGACGCGACCCTGTTGATTGGCGTCCGGTAGACCAATTCCTTCAAATGTCCCCATAACCAAAAGTCTAGGGGATTGAGGTCTGAAGAACGAGAAAGCTGTCTGTGATGCAGGTTCAAATGGTTCAAATGGCTCTGAGCACTATGGGACTTGATTTCTAAGTTCATCAGTCGCCTAGAACTTAGAACTACTTAAACCTAACTAACCTAAGGACATCACACACATCCATGCCTGAGGCAGGATTCGAACTTGCGACCGTAGCGGTCGCGCGGTTCCAAACTGTAGCGCCTAGAACCGCTCGGGCACCTCACCCGGCTCTGTGATGCAGCGTCAAGGGTAACCGCAACCATGGTCTCCGAGCTGATAGTCCATGCTGCTGCAAACGTCGTCGAACTGTTCGTGCAGATGGTTGTTGTCTTGCAAACGTCCCCATCTGTTGACTCAGGGATATCTCGACCAACGCGAGCAGCAATGTCGCGATACGATAAACCGCAATCGCGATACGCTACAATCCGACCTTTATCAAAGTCGGAAACGTGATGGTACGCATTTCCCCTCCTTACACGAGGCATCACAACAACGTTCCACCAGGAAACGCCGGTCAACAGCTGTTTGTGTATGAGAAATCGGTTGGAAACTTTCCTCATGTCAGCACGTTGTAGGTGTCGTCACCGGCGCCAACCTTGTGTGAATGCTCTGAAAAGCTAATCATTTGCATATCACAGCACCTTATTCCTGTCGGTTAAATTTCGCGTCTGTAGCACGTCATCTTCGTGGTGTAGCAATTTTAATGGCCAGTAGTGTATTTGTATTATACACTGAAGAGCCAATGAAACTGATATAGGCCTGTGTATTCAACTACAGAGATATGTAAACAGACAGAATACGGCGCTGCGGTCGGCAACGCCTATATAAGACAAGTGTCTGGCGCAGTTGTTAGATCGGTTACTGCTGCTACAGTGGCAGGTTATGGAGATTTAAGTGCGTTTGAACGTGGTGTTATAGTCGGCGCACGAGCGATGGGACACAGCATGTCCGAGGTAGCGATGAAATGGGAATTTTCGTGTACGACCATTTCACGAGTGTACCGTGAATATCAGGACTCCCGTAAAACATCAAATCTCCGACATCGCTGCGGCCGGGAGAAGATCCTGCAAGAACGGGACCAACGACGACTGAAGAGAATCGTTCAGCGTGACAGAAGTGCAACCCTTCCTCTAATTGCTGCAGATTTCAGTGCTGGGCCATCGACAAGTGTCAGTGTGCGAACCATTCAACGACACATCATCGGTGTGGGCTTTCGGAACCGAAGGCCCACTCGTGTACCCTTGATGACTGCACGACACAAAGCTGTATGCCTTGCCTGGCCCCGTCAACACTGACATTGGACTGTTGATGACTGGAAACATGTTGCCTGGCCGGACGAGTCTCGTTTCAAATTGTGTCGAGCGGATGGACTTGTACGGGTGGGAGACGACGTCATGAATCCATTGATTCTGGCTATCAGCAGGGGACTGTTCAAGCTGGTGGAGGCTCTGTAATGGTGTGGGTCGTGCGCAGTTGGAGTGATACTAGAGCCCAGATACGTCTAGGTACGACTCTGACAGATGACACGTAGGTAAGATTCCTGTCTGATCACCTGCATCCATTCATGTCCATTGTGCATTCCGACGGACTTGGGCAATTGCAGCAGGACAGTGCGACAACCCACACGTCCAGAATTAGAGATGGGTCGAACTCGTTCATTCCCGTGAACTGCTTCATTCATTTCACTCTTTGCCGTGAAGCGTTCAAATGAAGTAGTTCATTCATGAAGTACGGAAGCCTGACGAAGTTGCCCAGTTCGCCGCGGCTACGCTCGCTTCGCCTCGCTCGTACAATAAAGCTTCGTAATACTTCATAATTTTACCAACAGATGGCCGAACTATGCAGTAACGTGCACGCAACGTTTTACGCTCTTACAACGTCTGAGCTAACTTACAGAGTATGGTCGAAGGGGACAAAGGAAAGATAAACAGAGAAGTCTGTCACATATAAAGAAGGTATTACATTTAATCTTGCTCGACATTTTCTCATGAAGCGCCCAAAAAAGTCTTTATCTGCCAAGTGAAACATTATTTGTTGTATTCATGGACTGAAAACGGGCTACCAACGAAATGCAGTCCAATTTTATGTTCCTTTTAAAATTTAATCCAAAACAGAATGTGTATGTTTACCACTGTCACAAAGTCTATATATCCACTTTAAGTAATAATTCAGAAGTTTTCCTGTAGATTTATTTTTGTTGAGAATAATAACCCTCCAGATTCAAAACGTAAACTGTCACCTGTAGTCATTGGTACGATATCAGTGTTATTAACATGTTGGCTGTGCGTGCTCACTCAGCCAGCCTCATCGTTTGTATCTGTAATATTCATTTGTGCGCATGCGCTGCCAACGGTAGGCTACCGGTAGACGCGAAGTATAACTGAACTGCACAAATAGCCACGGGTAATGATGTCAGCACTGCAGGAAGCAGCTGACGCTACCTTCCCCTCGCCCCTCAGCTCCAAAACCCCACGCAAACCTATCGTTTCCCTCAAACACCGCGCGATTCGTCTACAGGCAGTAGAGGGGGGACTGAAGTGAAGGGAGAATGAGTGGCGAAGCGCCGATGTAATGGGATGAGGGAGAGGGGAAGAGAGTGAGTGAACTAGAAAAAAGTGTGGAGTGTGTTATCTGTGAAGAGTTTGAAGTACCAGTTCATTGAAATTGAGTGGTTAGTTCACACTTCACTGGAGTGAAGCGTTCATTTAAACGACTCATTCACGAGCTCCCCATCACTATCCAGAATTGCTACAGAGCGGCTCCAGGAAAGCTCTTGTTAGTTGAAACACTTCCCTTGTCACCAAACTCCCCAGACATGAACATTATTGAGCATATCTGGGATGCCGTGCAACGTGCTGTTCAGAAGAAATCCCCACACCCTCGTACTCTTACTGATTTTTTGGTCAGCCCTGCAGGATATATAGTGTCAGTTTCCTCCAGCACTACTCCAGACATTAGTCGAGTCCATGCCACGTCGTGTTGCGGCACTTTTGCATGCTCGCGGGGGCCTACACAATTTTAGGCAGGCGTAACAGTGTGTTTGGCTCTTTAGTGTAGTAAATAATCCTGTGACGAAATGCTGTTCTTCTCGGTATCATCTCTGTTTCGTTTATTAATATTACGGACTTAGAATCTGATTATATTTTTTGAGATATTTTAGAATGTCGAATTTTACCAGACTTCGTGTGCCACGTCGATACTTAGAGCTCTACGCGAAGATTGAGCAACGAATTCTAATGGAACTTTTCGCAGTCTGATCGCTAGTATGTCCACGAGAGACGAGTGTGTCATAAGGCAAAGAGTAGACCAGCCTACGCATTGTATGACCTTCCTTGGTTCGTAATGGCGTGTGTGTGTGTGTGTGTGTGTGTGTGTGTGTGTGTGTGTGTGAGAGAGAGAGAGAGAGAGAGAGAGAGAGAGAGAGAGAGAGAGAGAGAACTGATTCTGAAGTTGCGATGTTTGACGCAGGAATTGGAGGAGTATCGATCGTTTTGAAGAAAGTCTGTTGTTTCATCTTGAAGTCATTAAGCTAGAATCACTCGTTGTGTACATGTTGTGTCATAATTAATGGCATAAACGTATACTGCTGGAAGTACACGTATTTAGAAGTAAAAAAGTCTAGTAAATATGGACTCTAAAATGTGTACCTTAAGAGCTTTGCGAACTTGTTCAGAAGAAGAGATGTTTCACAGTAGCGAAAATGAACAAATGCTCATAGTTCCCAACGTATTCACTTTAGAGCCCATGTTTACCGGAATTTTCTTCTTGTTTTGGACCGTACTACCACCTCTCACAATATGGAAAGCAAAGAGTTCGCAGTAGAGGAGATTTATGCATTTTATGCCCTTGCCCAGGTATGCATTTTAGAGCCCTTGTTCACTAGAATTTTTTGCTTTTAGTATCATGTACTTTCAAATGTATGCGCTGACGCCATTAATTATGATACATCCTGTATTTCTTACAGACGACTCTAATTTATCAAAATTCACAACTGAACAAGTGGCCCATAGCTCTTAAGGTATGCATTTTAGAGCCCATATTTACTGGACTTTTTTGCTTATAGTGCGCCATTGATTATGATACAACCTGTATACAACCAGTAATTCTAGCTTAATGATTTCAAAATGAAAGAAAACTCTTATTCCAAATAATCTCTCTGGAAAAATAAGAATTTTTCTTCAGTGTGATTGGAAAGACGGAAGGTCTTCATGCCTAACATTTCTGAATAGAAATTCTTCGTTGCAGTTGAACTGGGTTTAGTTCTCTCTGGTGGAAAGAAATTTTATCTTTTGATAGCTGAGTAAAACCAGCGTAAATATCCCGCAGCCATTGCTATGAACGATATACAGTGGTAATATGAATAATCGAATGTGTGTTGAATAGGTCAAAGTTGCTAAGTATGTTTCTTTCCACGGTCTGCGTATTGTACGACGCCTCATTTAACTCAAATGTCTCCACGAATTAGACCGAAAGCCAACCACGGACACTGATGGTCGATGCATTCCTGTCAATTCTGGGACAATCGGGCCCTCAGTAACAAACCAACTGCTCGTAGACGTGAATATCACTGACAAAGAGATAGGCACATTTGTGTTTCCTATCATTACAGAGCAGAATTCATGCGGAGTAGTGTATTCTGATTTTTCTAGAGATATTGACTCGCGTTGTATGGTACTCTGACGAGAGCCACGAACATGTGTCATAGAAACGGGCCTACGTGATATGTGAAGATCAGCTGTTTCAGTTGATATTCGCGCTGGAGACTGCACGAAGCTGTATGTGCCGTGCCATGAGTATTCAGAGATAGAAGAATACCTCTTTGTTTTATCACGTTACACGACTTGAAGGTGTTATTCTTCGAGGCTCATTCTCGTTCTCTTCAAAATGGATGCTGGGGAAGTTTAGAGTGTAATGCTACGTGTGGAAAAGTAACAAATCGGTATTCGTGACGTGCATACCTGTCCATATATGCACTACAGCCAGGAACTCACGCTCTTGTTATGATTTTTGGCGCTACTGTTAACAAGTAGCATCAAGCAACATCTATGAATGAAAGGAGGCCGGTGAGTGGTTTTGCGGTACAATTTTTCTCGAGCATTGACAGAGTCAAAGAAGATATTCTGTGCTCAGAAAACTGTCCTCATCGCTCTACTATCTTTGCATGGTTCAGAGAGGTGTGGCGTATAATTTGCGTCGCTAAAATTATCCCCTCCCCCACCAATAGAGAGAATGCTGCTACAACACGGAATGTAGTGAAGTAAGGTCGGTGTATGTAATACCAAGAAACGACGTGCACCTCCAATTCCGTCTCTTATGACCTCGAAGTCGGCGGAACGTAGCACCTCCAATTCTGGCAATCTTACTGGAGTTCATTAAAGTGAGGAACCTTTCTCCTTTGTCAGAATCACACTGACAGGCGCAAATAGCATGTCGAATGCTGTGGAAACAAATAAACTAACGAACGAAATAAAATTGGCAGTGTTCCATTTCGCTGTGTTTGCTCTACACTGATACATACTCTGTGTGAGGAGGGCTGTTAAAGGCGACGGAGGTTGACTTTATTTCGAAGCTGTTCTAGCGAGGTTGCAAGGACGTTTGAAGGAACTGTAAAGGTCTGTTGATGAAGTACCACTGCGGTTAGTTTCATTTATCCATTCATTCAGCCCAGGGGTGGATTAACGTTTTGTGGATGGGTGCAGTTGCCTAGAAGAGAAAGAAGACCCAGGGGTCCTACCCCAGAAAGTTAAAGAAAAAACCTTCGAAAACCATTGTTTTAAGCTGTTTTGATAGTTAAAAATATCAAACAATTGCAAAAATGTGTTTTATTTTAGACAAAAGTTTTAAAATTCTTGAAATGTGTAACATTCACAACCTTTTGCTGAATAACTTCTTTTATACAATTGTTAACACACAGCAACAAGGTCGAACCGCGCGACCGCTACGGTCGCAGGTTCGAATCCTGCCTCGGGTATGGATGTGTGTGATGTCCTTAGGTTAGTTAAGGTTTAAGTAGTTCTAAGTTCTAGGGGGCTGATGACCACAGAAGTTAAGTCCCATAGTGCTCAGAGCCATTTGAACCACAGCAACAAGCTCATAAGCCTTGTGTTAACACAAAGTTGATAAGCAAATTAAAATCAAATAAACTGAAATTAGAACAGAATACTTATATACATTTCTTAATTTGTTGACAGTTACTTTTTTGCCAGTTGTTCACACACACACACACACACACACACACACACACATATATATATATATATATATATATATATATATATATACAGGGCTATTACAAATGATTGAAGCCATTTCATAAATTCACTGTAGCTCCATTCATTGACATATGGTCACGACACACTACAGATACGTAGAAAAACTCATGAAGTTTTGTTCAGTTGAAGCCGCACTTCAGGTTTCTGCCGCCAGAGCGCTCGAGAGCGCAGTGAGACAAAATGGCGACAGGAGCCGAGAAAGTGTATGTCGTGCTTGAAATGCACTAACATCAGTCAGTCATAACAGTGCAACGACACTTCAGGACGAAGTTCAACAAAGATCCACCAACTGCTAACTCCATTCGGCGATGGTATGCGCAGTTTAAAGCTTCTGGATGCCTCTGTAAGGGTAAATTAACGGGTCGGCCTGCAGTGAGCGAAGAAACGGTTGAACGCGTGCGGGCAAGTTTCACGCGTAGTCCGCGGAAAATTGGCTCATGCCACAACTGGAGACCGACAGCGCCGACTTCATCTTTCAACAGGATGGTGCTCCACCGCACTTCCATCATGATGTTCGGCATTTCTTAAACAGGAGATTGGAAAACCGATGGATCGGTCGTGGTGGAGGTCATGATCAGCAATTCATGTCATGGCCTCCACGCTCTCCCGACTTAACCCCATGCGATTTCTTTCTGTGGGGTTATGTGAAAGATTCATTGTTTAAACCTCCTCTACCAAGAAACGTGCCAGAACTGCGAGCTCGCATCAACGATGCTTTCGAACTCATTGATGGGGACATGCTGCGCCGAGTGTGGGAGGAACTTGATTATCGGCTTGATGTCTGCCGAATCACTAAAGGGACACATATCGAACATTTGTGAATGCCTAAAAAAACTTTTTGAGTTTTTGTATGTGTGTGCAAAGCATTGTGAAAATATCTCAAATAATAAAGTTATTGTAGAGCTGTGAAATCGCTTCAATCACTTGTAATAGCCCTGTATATATAATCTTCAATGGATACTCAAATACTTTTTCTAATTCTTATGTTCAATACAATTCACAATGTTACTCAATTTTAAACAAACATAGTGCTAATAAAAATGCAATACCCGTATTAATTACGGTATCAGAACAATGTATTTGAGACTAATACCTCAAAAGAAGTACGGTGTAAACAGTGAGAATAATATTACATCGTTACAGTAGCTCAAAGCTTACTTGTTGGTTCATAAAGCTGTATGTTAAATATAATATTGTGTTCTTTGATACACTGAGTGGTTAAAACCTGGAAAACATCTTTTTTACAAAATCAGTCGTGTTTATATTTCTCATTTTAGTTCTCTACACATACAGTATATATTTGGCATGTTTCATGCATATTAGCATCTGATTCTCACTTTTTAAGTTTTTTTTTTAATGAAATTATAATCCCAGTGTGTGAATGCTAACTACTCAATCTTTTTTCAACACAGAAGAACAAATGTCATTATATTAAATATTATCTGTAGTGAAGAAAACATATCTCTTCTGTTCTTTCCGTCCATTTTTTCTTTGTTAATAGTGATGTCTCTATGGACATGCAAGCCCTGTTAAGCGGTTTTGTTCACAACGGTCTCTCAATCAGTTCTTTATGAGTTTGAGTGTCGAGAAAGATGTTTCTGCTGTTGCGGCTGTCAAAAAAAAAGAGAAGAAAGAATCAACATCAAAGATGAAACTGTAGGAAAAAATTGTGGAGTGCAAAACTGCAAACACTCAACTGCATAGCCCGGCAGAAGTGTTTTGTTTGCGTCTTCCACAGTGCCGCGCTGTATAAAGGCTCGGGCGGTGCAGAGAAGCACGTCTTGGTGGTGTTACGGGAAGGCGCCCAAACTGTACGGATATGCTCTTGAATTCTAGGCTAGCAGTCCAACACTAGTAGCAATGACAACAATGGGTGTAAAGCAGATAGCGTCCTAAGCGAAACGCGAAGCGCGTGCTGCTGTGGCAGATCGAGAAGCCCTGCTAATATTTGGCGCCCACAATCCGAACAGGTTGGGGAGCACAAGTCACTGGTACAGGTAGCACATTCTCTCGGGGACACAAATTAAGGTGGCTTGGGGAATAAATGATTAAATCCACTGAGCAAGACTCAAAATTCGCGTGCTTAACTTTGTGACAGATTACAAAAATTACCATTTGATTTTATTTTAGTTTTAACTAGGGGGGAGGGGCATCGCTGCGCCCACCCCCACCCTCCCGCCCCCTCGCCACGCTGCTTTAATCTGCCCTTGATTCAGCCTAGTGTTTGTGCTGTTTTTACAGCAAAAGCCACACAAATGCTTGCGAAGCACCGAACGTATAAGCAAGTGTTATGTTAATGTGATGGAAGAATGTAGTTTAGCGTAATTATGATAAACAAATTTATTATAATGTGTACTTTCGAAATAAATATTTGTTGTTAATTAAATCGAAATGCGATAAAAAAACAATGCTTCTTCCTTCCACATTAAACCTCGTAAAATCGTTTATAATGTGGACATGCTGATTAGTTTGTGAAAAATTTACATTCTATATAATGAAAAAAAGTTTCGTCAAAGCCGAGGTGGCGACTTGGACCCGTGACCACAAATTTCAAATAAAACGCTTTCACCTCTCGCCCATCGAACTCGATCGTCAAGTGGGTCTTGCCATTAAGACTTATGGACGAAAATTTCTGTCGATATTCGCAAAAACTGTAAAGCATCGAGTTCATGACGAAATAGGTGCTGGTTTTTAGTGACACATTTCATACAATCCTTAAACCACCATTGTCAGCATGTGGCATGATGGAGGTAGCTAAGGTAAATGCAGCTGTATGTGTGCCTCTGGAGTCGTACAAAAAGTTTTTTGGGTACGTCCTATTTACAGTCCCGCTCCACGAATTGTCTATGTGCTATTTTTTCTATGAACTTTGTGAATCAAGCATGAATTCGCATATTCACTAGAATATTTGGGAAAAAACTGATAAACTATTAAAGAAAAATGAAGACTGCATTATGTCTCTGGACGTAGCAATGCAGCTATGCATTGGAAATAATTTGTTAAATTTATGTAAGTTTTGTTAATATACTAAGAACACATTTATTGATGTCAGATTACTTAATGTCAGTAATCTGACTCATCAAAACTTGTAAACAGTGATGTAATGTTTCGTCAGTGCTCCTGCATTAGTTGTTCCTTGCCCTGCGCCGATAATACTGATGTATTACTTGAAGAAGAATTTGGTGTTGCGCAGTAGCCTTGCTGTTGGTATACTGTTGACCACAAGATAACAGAGATGCATAGCGTGTCGCGATAGTGCCTGGGGAGATTGATAAATATAGTATGTTTAGTATCCGTAGGAAGAAGATGTATTGGAAAATTATGCTGCAGTTGAACTTCTATAATAATGCTAATTTATGTTCTTTCGTTTTGACACTTCGACTGCTAAGAGTATTTTCTTAGAGGTAACAAGAAAAATCTGTCTTTATCTATCTGCATTTGCGCCTCAAGTTGCTGCTTGTACAAAGGAAATTTGAAACACATAGACAAGTTTGCCACCTATTTTATCACGTGGCTTCTTTTTCTTATGAAACTTTCTAGTTAGGTGTGCTCGTTTATAATTTTAGTTTATTGTGGGGTTTGTGTATAACAGCCATTTGAAAAGACGGGGATACGCAAAATAACGTGAACACCTGTACTTACTTGGGAATGGTTTATTAATAAGGGGTTGGACCCCCGTTTGCACGTAATACAGCTGCGATTCTTCTTGGAATACTGGCATAGAATGATTGTATAGTCTCCAGTGGAATGTTATGCCACTCTTCGATCAGAACCTCTTCTAACTCCTGTAATGACGAGGGTGGCGGAAATCTGCTCCGGAGTCGATGCTCTAATACCACCCGCAAGGGATCGATAATGTTCAAGTCCGGGGAATGTGCTGGCCAGGGAACACGCTGCAGTTCAGTTGCATGCTCCTCATACCGCGATTGTACTGTCTGTCTGAGTGGGTGCACTATCGTCCTGAAATATGGCATCATTGTTGGGGAACAACGTTTGAATCATGAGGTGCACCTGATCACCTAAAATGCTCAGATAATCGTTGACTGTAACACGGCCTTTGAGAGTAATGGTGGGACCAGCAGAATACCACGATATGGCTGCCCACACCATCACACTTTCGCCTCCATGCTTAACCGTTGGAACCAAGCAATCAGGATTGTAGGCTTCTTTTGGCGTTCTCCAGACTTAAACCCGGTCACATATTGGAAATAACAAAAAGTTGACTCGTCGGACCATATGACATGTCTCCACTGATAAGCCATCCAGGATGGACCATATGACGTGTCTCCACTGATAAGCCATCCAGGATTTATGCCCCTTACAAAATGTTTCACGCTTCTTTTCGTAGGTTGTCGTCACTAAGGGCTTCGATCTAGCGCTCACTTTAGCCACTGTAGTTTTGTGTTGTTTTGACACAATTCGTGTTAGCGTACGACAGTCTCTTTCATTTAGTTGTGATTTGCGCCCACTGTTACTTTTACGTATCCATGTTTTGTGTTGGGTGTCATGACTGTTGAAACAGTTGCTCTTGAAACATTTAATAAGTTGGCTGACTTGGTTACTGATACTCGAGCTAATCGAGCCCCCACAATCTACCCTCTTTGGAACTCTGTTTGGTCTTTCATTGCACGTCGACCTCGGCCTCTGAACGCAAATACGAAGTGTTCACTACTCATAAACAACCTGCACTGATGCCTAATCCGCACTGAACACGGACAGTCAAGCACGACACGTGCTTTACCTGCGTTGTTGTTCGTCAAACACAACAGTCCCATTATTACCACTGTTCACATTGTCGGCGAAATTTGGCTAGAAGTTGACTATTGTATCTCTCTATAACATGAATGTTCTTGAAGCTACACAAATTTCAGACATAAACAAAACTCCCTTGCCTTTTGTATTTGCTGTTGATAAACCATTTCCGCATTTGCACAGGATTGTTCATTAGTCTAGGAAAGTTGTAACCGTAATCTTTGTCAAGCTAAACGTTACATTGAGTGAGTTTGGGGTAGTGTTATAAGTTGAGGGTAATTCACAGACATCTTCATGTAGACGTTAATTTTAGTATAGACATTGTTAAGTATGTTGTATTCTCTATAAATATACGCAAAGTAGAGATGGTGTAAGAATTCAACATACATTTTATGGATACCTTCCAACTAATGAGAATATCCCACAAGGGCTACGAAAACGTAACTCTAATTTGCACTACAGAAATTTATTTCCATATTATTTTGTACACAAAAATGTTCTGTTGTGGCATTTGGATTACGTGTATCCACGAACACCGCATAGTTGAATAGAAATAAAGATAAAATGTCTAAATAGTGTTGTTTGATCTGTGGTGATTTGCTTTCTTTGCCTCCGGCGTTGATGACGTGAGAATAATCATAGGGCGTACGACCATATCTGTGTCCAACTGACGCGTAAATTTCGGCAGGCGACCATGTGACCATCATGAGGTGCGCTGGTGAACTGATGCAGATGGTCTGCCCCATGCTCTTATTTCTTCGGGTTTTTAGTAAATGGTAAGTCCAGAAAGCAGGTCTCCCCCCCCCCCCCCCAGGTTTTTTTAATATAAATTTCTCTCTGTTGAAATCCAAGCTCTGGAGCCTTAATACATGGATAGGTTAAAAATCTCGAATGATAATCTGAGACGAGCGTGGCGTATTTAGTTTCATGACTTCTGTCATGTCTTACTATGGAAAGATGAGAACACTATCGCAGATGAAAGAAGCGTACTCCGTGAACAATATGAAACGTAGGAAACTCGACTCTATATTTATGCGCTGGATAATCCATTGGAAGAATTTTACTGTGGGTTCAAAGTGATTTGGTACCATTGTTGTCATACGTTGTTTATAATAGGGATGCAGTTCTTGCCCCACCAGTATTATTCTCACTACATCCTTAGAGGGGGAAAAGATTTTAACGTCCCGTCGACAACGAGGTCATTACAGACGGAGCACAAGCTCGGATTAGGGAAGGATGGGGAAGGAAATCTCCCGTGCCCTTTCGAAGGAACCATCCTGGCATTTGCCTGAAGGGAAATCATGGGAAACCAAATCAGGATGTCCAGACGCGGATTTCAACCGTCGTCCTCCCGAATGCGAGTCCAGTGTGCTAATCACTGCCTACATCCGTCGAAGGGTGCGATTCACGGTAAAATTGACGGGTTCTCTTTGATGAATCTACTCCCACACGATCGAATAACATATCTTCAAACTCTGTGTGAGGAACCTTGACCAGCATACTGAGGCTTGAACGGCCAAGTGTCTCGAAAGTTTCTATCCGCGGCAATAAATGTCTTCCAATTAGCTGTTAAAATACATTCAATCGTGCATCGCCAATTTTTGGCCCCGATATTTACGAAAATATTGTGTCACGCAACCTTTGCATCCAAATTGTCGAAAGAAATTGTTCTAAATGTCAACGCGCTTTCTTTTTCCTTAGAAACTCTGAAGAAAGGAAAATTGCATTCATGCGATGTAGTAGATACCGTTTTAATGTATGTTTTCCGTGTCTGCATGAAAATTATCATCCTGCAACTTGTAATATCGGAAGCACGTCTGACGATGAATCGTATATTGCCTTCATACACTGAGGTAACGAAAGTCAGGGAATATCTTCTAATATTTTCTCGGACCCCCTTTCGCTCGGCGAAGTGCAGCAACTCGACATGGCATGGACTCAACAAGTCGTTGGAAGTCCCCTGCAGAAATATTAAGCCATGTTGCCTCTATACTGTCCACAATTGCGAAAAGTTTTTGCCGGTGCAGAATTTTGTGCACGAACTAACCTCTCGATTGCGTCCCGTACATTTTCAGTAGGATTCATGTCGGTGGATCTGGGTGGCCAAATCATTCACTCGAATTGTCCAGAATGTTCTACAAACCAATTGCAAACATTTGTGGCCCAGTGACATGGCACATTGTCATCCATGTTCCCAAACAACGATGTAATTTTTATGAAGTCCATGAATGGTCTCCAAGTAGCCAAACAAAACCACGTCCTGTCAGTGATCGGTCTATTTAGCCCAGAGGACACAGTCCATTCCACGTAAACACAGCCCACACCATTATGGAGCCACCGCCAGCTTGCATAGTGCCTTATTGGCATCTTGGGCCCATGGCTCGAACCCTACCATCAGCTCTTACTAACTGAAACTGGTACTTATCTGACCAGGCCACGGTTGGTTTTCCACTCGTCTTCACGTCCAAGCTATATGGTCACGAGCCCAGGAGAGGCACTGCAGGCGATGTCGTGCCGTTAGCAAAGGCACTCGCATAGGTCATCTGCTGCCACAGCCCACTGACGCCACATTTTGCAGCACTGTCCTAACGGATACGTTCATCGTATGTCCCACATTGATTTCAACGGTTATGTGAAACTGTGTTGCTTGTCTGTTAACACTGGCAACTCTACGCAAACGCCGCTCTCGGTTGTTAAGTGAAGCCCGTCGGCTACTGCGTTGTCCGTGCTGAGAGGTAACGCCTGGAATGTGGTATTCTCGGCACACACTTGACACTGTGGATCTTGGAATATTAAATTCCCTAACGATTTCCGAAATGGTGTCTCGTTCCAACTAACATTCCGCTTTCAAAGTCTGTTAATTCCCGTCTTGCGGCCATAATCACGTCGGAAACCGTTTCAGAGGAGTCAGCTGCAGTGAGAGACCCGCCAATGCACTGCCCTTTTACAACTTGTGTACGCCTTATTACGGCCATCTGTATACGTGCATATCACTACTCCATGACTTTTGTCACCCCTGTGTATTCTGGCACATTGTAACTCATTGTAGTATTGATGAAGTTATTTACACCTTTATTTATCAATGTTTGACTTGGACTTTCGAGGCCTGTCCCCTCGTCTTTGCGCCCAGGTGTAAAGCAGTTCTCGGCATCTCAACCCTATTATAGGTATAAGGAATTTCGGAAATCACGACAGGCATACATTTTCAGGAGAACTTCATGCGTTTGGCCGTTTACTCGCCGATAGTTATAAATATGTATTGTGATACTCAAAATTAGCAAACAAGCAAATAACACTGGAAATTCAATAAAAGTTCATGCAAATACACGTGCCTTTTCATCATGTTACCTTTCAGATGTACTATGTCTGAAATAATATGACTAGTCTTGATAAAAATATAAATAGAAAAAGCGGGACTCGATCCAGCGATCCACTGATTACGGTACTTGAAATGTTAACCGCCATCTCGCGCTCAGGGCTGCAACGCGCCGGTACATAACTCACAGTAAAACTTCTCGTGCAGTTTTCTAGAAATCGCCTTAGTATCACGCCTTACTACTTGCACATTATGTTGTCCTAATGGACTACTAAAAGTTTACAAAGTCTGCAGTAAAACCGTGATCCGAACGTTGTGGTCTGCCCTTGTGAGATAAAAAGCACTCTTTGTGATCTGGTTCTCCGAAGGCCGGGTGTGTATCGTATTCCATTCGAATGTTGCATGTCTTACATGGGGCAGACTATCAGAAAAGTCGGGAAGAGATGCGAGGAACATTAGTGACAACCCAACTAAAACAAACACGCGAATTAGCTGTCGCCAAGCAGTGCCTCAATTATAATCATGAAATAAAATACCATGAGACCAGTATCGTGGTGCAAAAGCCAAGTTTCTTGGAAAGCATGATTAAGAAGTCTGTCGAAAGAAAGATGCCAGAAAACCTGATACAAAGAGACGGAAATTTCAGTTTAAATAACTCTTGGGGTCTGGCACTCAGCTTTTTAAAATCTAGTCAGCTTCCTCTTCCCCTAAAGCAGGAAGTCGGCGAGAGAATTTGCATTTCACGGAATATCAGTGCGAGCCCTGGATTTCAGTAGCTCTGAAGAAGAAAAATAAAAAAAATCAGAGGTCGTAGTGAGCGTCGAGAATCGGAAACGGTTATGGATAGTAGCTCGAAGCCAACGATAGTTCAGTCAGATTGGAGTCCAGTCACCGAGTACACATACGAGGGCATGCTGAAAAGCAATGCCGACGAATTTTTGATGTGAGAACCGTTAAAGATTTAAATAAAAGACATGTTATTAACATTCTACAGCTTTATTCTTCATGTCAACATATTTATTTCTCAGTATAGTCACCCTTGCGACGAACACATTTCTCCCAATGAGAGACCAGTTTGTTGAGACTGTCACTGTTAAATGTTTGACTTCGTTGACGGTTGACGGAGCGACAACCTCACATCTGCTTACACCGCTTCATCACTATCAAAGTGAAGTCATCGAAGGTATTCTTTAAGTTTTGGAAACAGATGAAAATCGGATGGGGTCAAGTCGGGATTGTATGGAGGATGATCGATGACAATGATCCCAAGGCGTCGGATTGTTGAAGATGACGCAGCGCTCGTGTGTGGACTGCCATTGTCATGCTGAAGGAGAGGTGCTCCATGTGTGGACGAACTCTTCTAGTTCGAAACCCGATTACTGCACGATGTTTCTCACGCACCGACATAGTTACGTTACACACTGCCAAGTTACACGCTACAAGTCGGAACCGTCTATCGGCAGAGGCCTCCAAATATGTAGGCACGAAGAAAAAAAAGATGTCTAATGTTAATAATGTTTGTTTTAATAAAAAAAAGACTTTTAAGAATTTCCATACAAAAAATTCGGAGGCATTACTTTTCAGAGATAGTGTCACCAACATTAATCGAGCTACAAACGCATGGCTGATATGCGTTGCTCGTTCAAGGCATCGTACCGTTAGCTATATTGTTTCCGGCTGTGGTTCCTTGTCTCAATAATTCTGAGTTCAGAATCCTTTTCCATGAGTATAATTTGAACTCCCAAGCAGTTGAGACGCTTTGTGGATATTCGGCACAGTTTAAACTACGTCGGCGTCTTGTCGTGCACTGCCCGTCAAGCGTGCACGCTGTTCTAACCACCTCACACAACTTTCGCCGCAGTTGCTAACGAGCAGGAACTGGTCACACGACGATGTAGTGGCCGGCGGGCAATATTTGGCAGCACGTTCATTTCGCATGACTCTTCCGTGTTAAATTCGCCGCAACCGCATTGCATATTTGATTCAGCATACCCTGAAACAAGTGTTCGCTGCCACTTCCAGGGTTACAGTTTAAAAAATTGTATGCAAGCGGCACACTGCCTTACTAATGCCGTATTTAGTTATTCTTTAGTATGATTGTAGTTTCTTGGAATGTGCCATGCTAGTTGTATTGCATCAAGGGTAGATACGACGACAATCTGTCTATCAGAAGCCTTACCCAGTGGACCAAGCACTATGCAAAAGAGAGAGAGAGAACGACTTAAGAAATTTGCAGTGGAAATTAAACGGTCGCCTCCGTAAATCACCTCCTCCAGTTCCACAGTTCCAGTTAGCTGCGCACCAGTATTGCAATAAACGAGTCGCATGTTCGTTTTTGGGCTAGTTTTAAAGCATATCTCTCTCTCTCTCTCTCTCTCTCTCTGTGTGTGTGTGTGTGTGTGTGTGTGTGTGTGTGTGTTTTTTTGCATGCGCGCGCATGCCGACGACGAAAATGGCGAGAGGGAGCATCAGTGTTGGCATGCGCAATTTGAAAGAATTCTTCTAATCAGGCACCTCTGGTTTTCCAAATTCGCAATAATTAAATTTTTTACTCTATTGAGTCCATCAGCCGTGTGTCGTTTTACGAATAGCAACGCGTGGGGTAATCGTTGTCGGTGAGCTTTCCTGGGCGCGACGGTAGCGGGTCGATGGCGTGGGTCGGTTGTCGCGTCGCGGTGCGGTGTAGTGCGGTGCAGCAGTGCGCGCAGCGCTTTGCGCAGTGTGTGTGGTCGGCGGCGTCGGCCGCCATGGGGCTGGCATGTTCTCACAGCTCTGCCGGGACACACTGCGCCGCGAAGGTAGAGTCAGACGAGCACATGCTGTTTCCATCATTTACGACGCCAGGTTTCTGTAGACGTCGCGTTGTAACACAGACAAAGCGGACGCAACGAACCGCTCCCGAACGCTCCGACTCGAGACTCGTCCTGCGGTAAAGCTAAAGCGGCCGGCGTCGAGGACTTGCAGCTTTGCACGTGGCTTCATAGCGTGACATTCTTGCAGTTAACCGTTAACGGCTGCAAAATGTGCGACTCTCCGGATTCATAAATTTCCCAGTACGCATGTGTCGGGTTTTGTGTTACATATATTGTTTAGTTGTTCAGAAACACGTGCATTTGTCTCATTTTGTGGCTCAGAATACCGCCCCAGCTCTCGTCGGGCATCTTTTTATTAGTGAAATACGATGGTTTCTGATAAATCAGAAATATGCAACCTCAATATTTCCCGTGAATCCATTTCCACGGTGCTACAAAAATGTTTATTGCGCTTTCGACTGCAGCGGTTACTTGATTGTTGCTTGACAGCATGCGGTTCTCGACACTGCCGCTCTGGAAATGCTGAAATGTACGGTGCTGGCGGGGTAATTTATTGTTGTGTGTATTTGAGTATACAGTTTCAGCTGTAACAAACAAAAGCTGATTTAACTGTGATTTGAGGTTACGTTCGTTACAATAGTTCTTGTATACGTATGTGCCCATGTTCCTGCTTTCACGGACGCACCCGCATTCTGTACGAGACATACCATTAATGACAGTATGAGGGAGAAAAGTCGGGCACACCTTCTGTCGTAGTGCATTTGAAATTATAAGAAGCTAGTTTATATATTATATCCATAACTGCGGGTTTCGAACACGGCAATAATGGAGTTGATTATCAATAGTGGCAGAAATACAGCAACCAACCAACCAACAGTATTTCCTCAAAAGCTTAGTTTATTTTTTTCTAATGTCATCTTCTTACACATGCAGCAGAATTTGCCATAGCTAAGACGACAGAAACTGAGGAATGTCAGCAGAAGCACATTTAGCAGCGATGTCGAATTACAGTTCATTTTATGCCCATACCTTAGTACGCACTGAGCGATATTCACTAGACTCGTACTAAACATGATATAAGTTATATACGGACACATCAGTGGTTTGTTGTAAGAAATGAATTGACGTAGAACTCGCCGTTTATAATAATTTATCAGTCTAATTGTCCATGCAACTGTGAGGATCTGCAATAGAAATTCTTGCTAATTTTGAGTCAGAAACCCATCACCATGTGATCAAAGGGAAAAGATGTAGAACAGAGAAAAAGAGGGGATTACAATATTAATTAAAATGTATAATCAAAATAAATATTACTAATAGGCGGATAGATAAAAGATCTGGACTAGATATCAGTTACACCTCATCAAATACAGAAGAAATTGTTAATTTAATTGTAAGCACTAAATAAATAATCCATTTAAATAACTAAGATAAGTAACAGAAGTTTACCTCCAGAGCTGGTGGCAGAATGCGTGCCACTAATATGTACGATGATGATACATTTTAAAATCTTACTTCGAATGTGGATATCTGAGACACTGCCTTTAGTTACACAATATGCAGAAAATTATTGTGGGTGTGTATATTTCACTTTTTGATATTGGATCATAACGTGTATTTTTCTGTGAAAATAGTTCGTGTTAGAGGTTACACAGTTTTGAATTTGTATGTGTAATGCTGGTACAAGAATTATGACCACCTGCATAATACTGCGTACATCAATTTTCCGCCTTTGCACAACAAAAATCTGATGAGATATTGTTATTAAAACAATATCAGTAGTAGTCGTCACAGAGTATGACCATTCACAGTGTGTTTGATGTTGTGTTGGATATCAGTACAGAGGTTTGCTAAGTGGTGAGTTACCACATGTTCTCGCATACCAAGTCCTACAAACGCTCAACAGGAATGATATTCGGAGAGATACAGGATTCATCAGTAACAGTGAAAGTCTGCATAGTGTTCTTCACACCAGCCTGCCATAGGAATGCTGCGTGCCCTGTGGTCTTAAAATATATCTTCACTATTTGGTAAAAAGTAAGACAGTGCCAGATTCACATGTCATACAGGAATAGTTGGAAACCGTACACTTCTCTACCACCATCGTAAGTCCAAATTCAGGCTATGGAAGCCTGGACCTAACCATACTAACATCCACCACCATCCTACATTATTAACAACACATAATACACATACAATTTCAAGAAGTCACCGAACTCAGTAGTCATTTTCAGTCAAATAGAAACTAGGAATTGTCAAATACATACACCTTTCATTTCACAGTTACTCACCTGTGACACTTTTTGCACTAGGTGTGATTTGTTTCTACAAATGAACCTGCGTGTGACATGGTTGTTCAGTCAGCACTCATGTTGAAACAAAGCTTTAGTGATTAGTATGCAGTGGATATTTATGAGAAATACGTAGTCAGGTTGACAACTAGTGTACAGGGTGGTCACCTGCTCCACTGTCCGAAGTGTGTCATTACCAGCTATGAATCTTTTGTTGTCCTCTACAGATGTAGCAATGATCTGTTGTTTACCATTCAGTCCTGATATGCTGTATGTACCACAGATTTCAAACAGACCACAAATCCACTTGCAAGTTAGATCAAGACACCAGTCTTCTAGAATCATTTATCAAAGAATGATGAATCCGTTAGTTCCCAATTAAACTCAATTGTCTGTAGTTTGCTGATGGACGAATTTCACTGTTAATTTTGGTGTGTCAGTTTGTCAACATTCTCATTGGATGTTTGTGATGATTATGTCTTGACTTAAATAAAACAGATTCCGTATGTAGCATTTTTTGTGGTTGGTGAGTCCTTTTTTTCTCATTCTGGTTTTGGGTTGTGAGGAGGGGGGATCTTTGGGTTGACAGCATTGCTACGCTTCGACAAGTGACTGAGGAAACAGTCAGCAAGAAGCAAGCAACTTGTAGTTTGTCATAAATGATTCAGGGAAGTATCAAGTACATAAGGGAAAATAACTAATGCTTCCAGTTTGAAGTCCTCTCAGTTATTACTGTATCACTTTTTCAATTTTTTTTTCATGGAAATATAGCCTTCTCTTTCTGATAGTGTGTAGGTGCAGTGATCTATGTTGAGAAATAATAAGTGTAGCAATAGCTTTTTACATTATTAAATAATTTCTGTGCAATAATGTGTAAACAAAACAATATTGAACACTGGGGATTAATTGAATGAAGTTGTGTTGTTTACAACATACTGAGTTTTTATTCAAGAGAATGAAGCCCGTAATTGCTTCGGGCAAATGCCAGGATGGCTCCTAATATAAGGTCATGGCTGGAATACCTGTCCCAACCATGACAAACTAGACCTGTTTGTACATATATGCTTTTTATATATAAATTATATCTTTTCTTCTTAAACTGTAGCGTCACTACCATGTAAAAGTGATCCACAGATGAATAAAGCTGCTTCTGCTGCTATTACTTTTCCTGCTCCTGCTGCTACCGCCGATGCTACCACCACCACCACTACTACTACACTGTGCAATACACTTAGAATAAATTATTGCTAGCCTGAATTTCTGTGATCTAAAGCGGAATATGTTC
The DNA here is from genome assembly GCF_023864275.1 of Schistocerca cancellata. Taxonomy (NCBI): domain Eukaryota; kingdom Metazoa; phylum Arthropoda; class Insecta; order Orthoptera; family Acrididae; genus Schistocerca; species Schistocerca cancellata. The sequence continues at coordinate 641,225,579 of NC_064629.1, forward strand.
TGTGCCAGATGTCCAGAATTACTCACAATGTGACATGATGTCAACAGTTTAGTGTTGGAGTCAGAATTGATTATTGGTGTAAGGCAGGCATTACAGCTCAGTAGAAGAAACAAGTCCTTGAAATTTCTTTGCATTATTATTATGTCTGTTTTAGTCTATGTTTTACTTGGTGTGTGGATTAAGTTGTATGGTCTTTCCCAAAAATATTATCATATTGTCAAATGTTTACATGCCACTTCCTGGATAACAGAGTAATGTTGAATTTGTTCTTTTATTGTTTCAGCTGGTGCTGCACCAGTGGACGGTGAGCAGGGACGACACTCTTCCCGAAACGCACCTGCAGTCAAAGGTATTCATTATTTTTTAAAAGTAGCTTGTGTCATAATTAGTAATGTGGAAAATTAAATTTATTTCTTATAAACATACAGTGAATTATGTGCAAACTTCGTTCCTCAAACATGTTCAGTATGTCTTGTATAAGGCAATCCCATATAGTACACTTTTCTTTGGACATAACTAAAACCAAGAGTGAAGTATGTTAATAACATAATTGTAATAAGATAGTCGTTTTTATGGTGACAATTAAAATGTGCCATGAGTCTAAGGAATAGACAAGAAATTTGAGTGAATAATATTGAGGTAAAGTATTTCATAATGGATCTCTGCCAAGCTGATACTTTCAGTGACCAGTCTTGCTAAACAGTATGTTATGAAAACCATTTTACAATCTCACAGTTTGTGAGCTGTTATGATTTGTTGATGGTAACAATAATTAAAGTCTGCAAAAGTAAAATTTTTATCCTACTGAAAACTTTTGCTTCAACATTGTGGAACTCTTAAACTGAATGCAGATACTTTAGCTTGATAGAATGCATGCTGTTGTCTGGGTGAGATGATATCCTCAGTTTCTTTTGTATTGAGTTTGAATGAACATGTTTTCAATCTCAGTACATGTATGCAAGTGTTGTAGAGAGAAGTTTTATAACTAAAGAAATATGTATACATAAGGTTCAAAATTCCATTTTATTACTTGCTTAAACTGTTCAAGACTTAAGGTTGAGGCTTTGTTACTGTATGGTACACTGCATTAACTGAATGTTTTAAATAGCATGGATTCTTGTTATCTGAGACTATTAGCTACATCTGGTATTGACAATGGAGTTAAAAAAGAATCAGCATTTAGTACTGTACAGGAAGACCTGCATGAGAACATGTATACACATGGCTACTAAATGTTTTTATTAATTGAAGGTTTACCTTTACTGAGCATTAAGTCACATTACAATTATGAATAAAATGTGTCTGGTAATATGGGTTTTTGCCAGAAATAATTTCTAGATTGGGATGTATTGCTAAACATAGGAGTTTTGAATGTGTGTTACGTGTTGTGCATGTTTTACTTCTGTTACCCAACCATCTTGATTACAGTGAATCCATATTTAAGTGTTTCATATTTTATTCTTAAAATTTTATTCCATATGGCACATATTTGTAGTGTTGTCCTAGTTTATGTGTCTCTGAATACATGTAGTACTTTACATTCACTACAGTAGTAATAGGTTGTCTGTAAGGAAATTAAAACTTTAACTAAATATCTATATTTTGGTGAAACTATATTGGAATTTGACTGGATAACATGAATCTCTACTGAGCAAAGTGGCATGATAGTTAGCACGGTGGACTCATGCTTGAGCAGTAGAGTTGAGTTCATATTTCATCCAGCCATTATGAATTAGTTTTTCCATTGTTTGTTTGCATCATTCCTGGTAGATGCTCAGATGTTTCCTTGAACATTGTTAAACCTGACTGCCTCTCATGTTGTTCTCCAACTAAGCTAAAGGTCTCTCTCTAATGACTTTAATGTCAACATGGTACTGAACTCAAGTGTTTCATTTTCCTTAACTCTTTTTTGCTGTTGTATAAAATAGGTAAAACTACAGTTGCCAGCAATTGTACATGTACTTCATAATATTGAATCTGTGTTAATAATTAAGTTATGTTATGTTCTTTCTATTCACTTAGCCATCTAAAGCAGTATCAGTCAGCATCAGCAACTTTTTTTAATGTTCTTTCTTCATCTTGGTGTAAGAAAGATGGTCCTGAGTGAATCTTTCTCTCTGCAGTGTGGTCTTTACTGTTACAGAACTTGCTGAAAGATTAAAACTTTGTACAGAACCAGAATTTGAGCTTAGAACAGTCTTGTTCTGGTGATACCCTATTGATTAAGCTAACCAGTCACACTCCAGCCGTCACCCCAACAAACTGAATTTGCTAGTACCTAGTTCATCCTTTCCATCTCTTCAAAACCTCGCCTGTCTACCTTTCTGGGTGCCCACTCCTAGGAGAAAGGATAAGGTAGAGCAAAGCTTTGTTAATACTCATGAGCAGTTTCCAGACTGAACCTTTTAATTTATTTACAGTCTGACTGGTTGAGTATATTATCCATGTTGAATGAAAGTTGACCATATGGTTTCAAGAGAGGAGGTTCCCATAGACTGCTGTCATGCCATAACTAATTCACAATGTAGATTCTTTTCCTGGATGAAACTATATACAATATTTCATTACAGTAGTGTAGTCCAAAGCAAAGACAATAACGCTGGAAGGCAAAATGAATGCATAGAAGGGCAATATAAAGGAAAGCCACATTATTATGGAAAGGGAAGAAGATGAGATGGGTGATGCAGTACTACAGGAAGAATTTGACAGCACATGGAGTTGACAACTTTCCTTCAGAATTATCAAGATCCTTGTGAGAACTAACCATGTCAAAACTGTTACATCTGATGTGCATGGTATGACAGACTTTAAGGGAAATTTAATCATTCCAGTTCCAAAGAAGGCAAGTGTTTGTGTGTGAATATTACTGGAAATTAGTTTAATACTTGAATACATTCTTTGAAGTAAAATAAACAGAAACAGGGAGAGAAAGCTTACTCATCTTGTACATAAACTGCATTACAAGAATTGAAGCATATGACCAACAGTCAGTAATTAAGAAGAGTGAGATAGGGTTGTAGCCTGCCCCCCACCCTTTCCAGCATGTACATCGAACATGAACTAATGAAAACCAAGCAGAACTGTGAAAGTGAAATTGAAGTTCAGAGGGAAAAAACAAAAACTTAAATGTTGACCAATGATGAGGTACTTTGCAACAGATGGCAAAGTACGTGGAAGAGCAGTTAAAAATAGGTTCAATGATGACTATAAATGAAAGTAAAACAGGGGTAATGGAGTGTAGACAAATTAAGTTATAAGACACTGTGTTAATTAGGTTAGGAATTGAGATTCTAAAAGTATCTTTTTGTTATTTAGGAAGCAAGATAATTGACATTGGCATAAGTAAGGTGTGGACTGGGAATGGCAAGAAAAACACTACTGAGATGGAAGATTTTCTGAAATTATATTTTTGGTGATACGGAAGTGAGACATGGTGGGAAACAGTTATGACAAGAAAATAATAGAAGCTTTTGAAATGTAGCTCTACAAAATAACGCTGAAGATAAGATCTATAGATCAAGTAACTAACGAAGAAGTGCTCAAACAAATTGGGAAGAAAATAACTTGATTGCTGCTAATTGACTAAAGGAAGGGATAAATTAATGGGACACAATATGAGTTATCAAAGAATAATTAATTTGTTTCTTGGCAGAAGTTGTAAGCAGATTCAAATGCATATGGGTGTAGTGATGTATAAGGACTGCACAGAAATATGGAAACATCATGAGAAACGCACGCTTGAACATAAATCCAGATGCAAGCATAAATGCAGATCTACCCAAGCCTGCAGGTTATGCTGTTCTACAGCTGTGGTATCCCATGTATGGCACATGTGCAGTTTTCTCAATAGGTTACAAGTGTCAGTCATGGTCAGGACAGTGTCCTTTGTGATTTAAGTGCATTATGTTGGAGCTAAGTGAATTTGAATGTGAGCAAATTGCTGGTGCTCCTCTGGTGGATGGTTTCATAAACAAGGAAGCTGAAGTATTTGGCATTTCAAGAGGCATAATATCGAAGATATATATGGCATCAGGGAAAGCGGAAAACATCATCTACTAAGTCACAATGCAGACGAAATTGTGTGTGTTGAGCCAAAGTGACAGGTGGTTGTTGAAGAGGATTGTGATGAAAAAGAAGAGGACGATAGCTGCAGAATTGAATGTCGCACTTGCGAAACCTGTCGGCACCGAAACAACACAAAGGAAATGCCAGAAGCAGGGAATTGCAGGGTGAGACGGAATTCCAAAACCACACATCAGGGTTTCAAATGGCCATAACTGGAAAATGTGGTGCTGAAGTCAGAAAACCTGGGCTATGGAGCAATGAAAGAAAGTTATTTGATCAGATAGATCTTGTTTCATACTGTTTCCAAATTCTGGCTGAGCTTACATCTTAGTAATGAAACCATATTGTGGTATCCTGTGGGCTCCATGGATACTCTCCAAAGTTGCATTACTACCAAGAATTATGTGGACATTTTCGCTGAATGGGTCCATCTCATGGTTAATTTTTGCTCCCTTGTGGCGATGCTGAGCTTAAAGATTATAGGGCCCCTATTCACACAGCTCACATTGGATTGATATGTGTTATGATCATGAGGGTGAATTGTCACATCTCATCTGGCCACCAGTCACTAGATCTCAATATTACTAAACATTTGTGGTCTACTTTGAAGAGAAGGATGCACGATTGCTTTCCACGTGCATCATCACTACCTGAACATGGTATTAGTTTGCAGGAAGAATGGTGGAAGATCCCCTTGAAAATCACATAGGACCTGTATTTATCCATTCCGAGATGACTGGAAGCTGTTTTGAATTTCAGTCAGTTTCCTACATCATATTAGGCATGGTAATGTGTTGCGTTGTTGGTGATACCATATTTTTATCCAGCCCCTCTAGTTACAAAACATAGTTGCAAAAGAAAGACTAGTGAAGGAAGTATTAAGACAGTCTCCAGATTGATGACTGCAGTTTAAAATTGCTACACCACGAAGATGATGTGCTACAGACGCGAAATTTAACTGACAGGAAGAAGATGCCGTGATATGCAAATGATTAGCTTTTCAGAGCATTCACACCAGGTTGGCGCCGGTGGCGACACCTACAACGTGCTGACATGAGGGAAGTTTCCAACTGATTTCTCATACACAAACAGCAGTGGACTGGCATTGCCTGGTGAAACGATGTTGTGATGCCTCGTGTAAGGAGGAGAAATGCGTACCATCACATTTCCGACTTTGATAAAGGTCAGATTGTAGCCTATCGCGATTGTGGTTTATCGTATCGCGACATTGCTGCTCACGTTGGTCAAGATCCAATGACTGTTAGCAGAATGTGGAATCGGTGGGTTCAGGAGAGTAATACGGAACGCCGTGCTGGGTCCCAACGGCCTCGTATCACTAGCAGTTGAGATGACAGGCATCTTATCCGCATGGCTGTTATGGATCACGCAGCCACGTCTCGATCCCTGAGTCAAGACAACAACCATCTTCACGAACAGTTCAACGACGTTTGCAGCAGCATGGACTATCACCTCGGAGACCATGGCTGCGGTTACCCTTGACACTGCATCACAGACAGGTGCACTTGTGATGGTGTACTCAACGACGAACCTGGGTGCACGAATGGCAAAACGTCATTTTTTCGGATGAATCCAGGTTCTGTTTACAGCATCATGATGGTTGCATCCGTGTTTGGCGACATTGCGGTAAATGCACATTGGAAGCATGTATTCGTCATTGCCATACTGGCGTATCACCCGGCATGATGGTATGGGGTGCCGTTGGTTACACGTCTCAGTCACCTCTTGTTCGCATTGACGGCACTTTGAACAGCGGACGTTACATTTCAGATGTGTTACGACCCGTGGCTCTACCCTTCATTCGATCCCTGCAAAACCCTACTTTTGAGCAGGATAATGCATGACCGCATGTTGCAGGTCCTGTACAGGCCTTTCTGGATACAGAAAATGTTCAGCTGCTGCCCTGGCCAGCACATTCTCCAGGTCTCTCACCAATTGAAAACATCTGGTCAATGGTGGCTGAGCTACTGGCTCGTCACAATACGCCAGTCACTACTCTTGATGACTGTGGTATCGTGTTGAAGCTGCATGGGCACGCCATCCAAGCTCTGTTTGACTCAGTGCCCAGGCGGTTATTACAGCCAGAGGTGGTTGTTCTGGGTACTGATTTCTCAGGATCTATGCACCCAAATTGCATGAAAATGTAATCACAAGTCAGTTCTAGTATGATATATTTGTCCACTGAATACCCGTTTATCATCTGCATTTCTTCTTGGTGTAGCAATTTTAATGGTCAGTAGTGTATTTTTGCAGTGAGCATTAGGATTAATACTTATTACAAAAAACTTTTTTATGGCTTTTTGCATGCTACTTATTAACATGTCATGTGAATTTGTTTCAAATCCACTGGCTGTATGGGGCAGGACTCATACCTCAGGCTTGCACAGGTTTATGGCCCATGTGGCAGGGGGTTGGTAATGGGTGTAACAGAAAGTTGGATGTGGACATTGTGTAGATTTGGTGGGCAGCGATGTACCACTTTAGGAGAGATGGGAAAGCTTGTACGTACGAAGTTCCTCATGTCTAGACACAATTATAAATAATTGAAGCTGGGAAATGAACATCCTACTTCATTCCGCTACCCACCCTGTCTGTGTACAATTACCATCCATCCTTATGCTGCACCAGCTCCCAACTCTTTGCCACCTGCGTCATAACCCTTTGGAATATCCTGGTACAAGACCTGTTTGTTACACCCTCCCAGCACACCATACTCCAGTTCCGTCACAGTCTTATCCTATACTGTCAGAGGCAGTGCCACCTGTGAAAGCAGTTGTGTTACATACCAGTTCTCGTGCAATTTCTGCACAGCTTATTATGTGGTTATGACTACCAACCAACTGTCCATTAAAATGAACGGCCACTGCTGAACTGTCCAAGAACATAGCTGACCACCCAGTGGTAGAATACACAGAATACACTGCTAAGCACAACATGCTTGATTTTAATAGCTGCTTCACACCCCAGGCCATCTGGAACCAATTTTCCTATCTCTCATAGTAAAGCCTAGGCAACAATTTATGTTCTCTTAATGTAGAGCAGTCTGTGTGAATGTGTCATGGTCATAGTAATACAAACCTTGGCCAATTGGAGGAGTTGATATTGACAGCACACACAGTGCCCAAGAGAGGGCTAATTAGACAGCATATTAAAATGTATGTATAAAAAAAATACACATAAAGTTACCAAGTCCCGTTAGCTAGTAGAGAATATATATTTTAGCAACATGGACTTCAGCTGCAGAAGCTCTATAAAATAAAAATATTGATCTGTATCAAAAACGCTACTGTAAATGGCATATACAAGTAGTGGATAATTTGGTAAAAGGCTGAGTGGTCTGCAATTTTTTTTTTTCAGAAAGCCATACTTTTTTTCAGTATCGTCAATATTCTTGACATGAATAATGATTGTCAAGCTATCTTTGTGTTATCAGCTAGGCCACTTACACAGAAAACAACTTGACACAGTTTAATAATCGATGTACGATACTTCTAATTTACATTCTAATGCACAGCCATACTGCTTCTGGGGGCATCTTTAATTCCATCACAGTAATGTATTAATGCACTTGTCACTATACTTGCAATTTTATTTGGAGTCTACAGATTGTAGTTCACAGCACAGCTGAATAACGTAAGAAGTTTCCATGTACTTAGCTTTTTACACATCTGTGAAATTTTTAACCTGATAAAACTTTTATAGATCATTGATTAAACTTTTAATATAGCCAAAAGTAACTCATTTCTTTGTCAAGAATCTTCTGTAAATTTCTTCATATTTTTTTTAGCAAAACAGTGTAGATAATGTTTTTATTCAACTGTTATTACCAGTTTTGGACAAATTTAAATTGTTCTGCTATATTTTATCCTCTGCTTTATATTCTACTTAAACAAAGTCGTCTGATGATTCAATTTAGCAAAGAAACTATCGGTTGCTTGTTTCTAAATATTAGACCTTCTTTATGAAAACAATTTACATTGAGAATACCCGTAACATTTTCACTGTTCAAGTATCAGTGTACATGACTTATAAATTACATAAAGTTTGCATACCCGTACTGTTTCCAAGGGATTCTGAAATTCTTTCACAGCCATGATTAAAGTATTTATCAAGCTGTCAAAATGTCCAAAACCAAAATAACAGGCATCACCATTCAGCAGAGCAAGAATAATAGTCAGCATCTACTACTAGTGAGAGCAGACAGTGATGCAGATCAGTCACTGTCATGCTTTTTTCAACTAAAATGTCGAACTGGTTTTCATACTTTGGAGAGTCAGACACAACCAGGCAATATTGAATTCTTAGAAGGAGATGACTCTCCATTACATCAGTGTACACTGCATTTGTCTTTTGGCTGACCAAGTGAGGTGGCTGGACTCACATTCAGGAAGATGATGCTTCAAACCTGTGTCCAGCCATCCTGATTTAGGTTTTCCATGATTCCCCTAAATTGCTACAGGCAGATGCCGGGATGGTTCCTTTGAAAGGCATGACCAACTTCCTTCCCTATCCTTGCCTAATCTGATGGGACTGATGACCCTCCCCTAAGTCAACCACCCAACCTTTTGGCTGTTTAGAACATAATCTGTTCACCTAATGCCCGATCTGTAGGAGAAAATCAGTAAAATATTGCTTTCATACAGAGCCACAGAAATCATGCCTTACTCGGCCACTTCACTCATTTTTTTTGATGTTTAGTAAACTAGCCATAAATTGAGTTATGTGTTTTCTCCTTTCCTTCTCCCCCTTCCCCTCTTTCCTGCCTCCCACACTGTGTAATTGTCCATGAGATAATGCAGAGAATTGTTTTGATGTCTTCCTTTAATCCAACCTAGTGGGAGTCCTAAAAATGTGAGCAGGTATTGAAGAATAGGCCACACTAGTGTTCTATATGCAGTCTTCTTTACAGGTGAAACACACTTTCCTAAAATTCTCCCAATAAATCAAAGTCGAGTATTCACCTTCCCTATTACAGTCCTTACATCTAGATGTGTAATTGATGTGACTGTGTCAAGCAGTACGCTGTTAATGCTGTCTTGGAATATTATGGAACATTTTTCTGACACATCTGTATTAACTTACATTTATCTATATTTATTTAGAGCAAGCTGCCATTCATCACACAAACTAGAAATATTGTCCAAGTCCTCTTGTATCATCCCAAAGTCCTACAGTCACTGAACGATGACAACTTCATCAGAAAATAGCTACAGATTACACCCCCCCCCCCCCTCGTCTCTCAGATTATATATGTATATAGAGAATAAGAACAGTCCTTTCACATTTCCGTGGAGCACTCCAGACATTACCCTTGTCTCCGAACAGCCATCAAGAACAATGTTCTGGGTTCTGTCACTTAAGAAGTCTTCGAGCCACTTACATATTTAGGAACATGTGCTGTAAGCTTTTACTTTTGTTAACAGTCTGCAGTGGGGCACAGTGTCAAATGCTTTCCAGAAATCTAGGAACATGGAATCTACTTGTTGCCCTTCATCCATGGTCTGCAGGATATTGTGTGAGAGAAGGGTAAGCTGAGATTCCCATGCTTGATGCTTTCTAAATCCATGCTGATTTGTGGACATAAGTTCTTACTTCTCAAGACATTTATTATATTTGAACCTTGAATGTGTTCCAAGAATTCTGCAGCAAGCCAATGGTAAAGATATTTTTCTTTAATTCTGCAGGTCTGTACTTCGTGCTTTTTATATACAGAAGCCACCTTCATTTCTTTCCAGTTGCTTGAGACTTTGCGCTGAGTGAGAGATCGTTGATAAATGTGAGCTAACTAAAGAGCCAGTGCCGTAGAGTACTCTATGTAAAGTTGTATTGGAATTCCATCTGGACCTCTTGACTGATTTGTTTTCCACCCTTTCAGTTTCTTCTGTATGCCAGGGATGTCTATTACTGTATCATCAATACAGATGTCTGTATGACATCAAGTGATTTTATGATTGTTCCATTGTCCTCCATGAATGAATTCTTAAACATGATATTTAGAACTTTGCCTTTCCTTTTGCTCTCTGCTCTTGCTACACCAAACTGGTCAACAAGTAAGTGGATAGGGGCCTTCAACTTACTTAGTGTTTTTATTATACCCAGAATTTTCTCTGGTTCTTTTGAACACATTTTCCGAAAAAAGGCCCACATGCAGTTGAAATATTTTTTACCTCATAGTTACCATCCATCCTTATGCCACACCAACTCCCATTTCTTTGCACCTGGGTCATAACCCTTTGGAATATCCTGGTACAGGGATTAGTGATAATCATGTTATCGTAGCAACTGGGATTACTAAAGTTAGTAAATCAGTCAAAAAGGCTAGGAGAGTATTTCCGCCAGAAAGAGCAGATAGGCAGTTGTTAGAATCCCACTTAGACAATACACTGAAATCATGTAGTTAGAGTATGATGGATTTAGAGCAATTATGGGCAAAGTTTAAATGGACTGTAAATCATACTCTGGAGAAGTATTTGCTGAGTAAGTGGATTAAGGACAGAAAAGACCCACCATGATTTAACAACAAAATTCGAAAAATACTGAGGAAGCAAATGCTGTTGCACTCTTGGTCTAAAAGCAAATGGGTAAATGATGACAGTCAAAAGTTAATAAAAATTCATGCTTCTGTAAAAAGATTGACACACGAAGTTCACGATAACTACTTTACTAATAGATCTTGCCAAGAACCTTAGAAAATTCTGATCGTATGTAAAATTGCCAACATACAAAAATACCGTCATTTGGCCATCACACAGGCTTCCATATAGAGGACACAGTAATAATCACCACTGGTTTAGAGAAACAACTGAAAGAGATGAAAACAAATAAGTTGCCAGGTCCTGAAGGAATCACATCTTGGTTTTAGACAGAGTAGTCTACAGTACTGGCCCCTTACTTAGCCTGCATTTTTCGTGAATCTCTCACCCGAAAAAAGCACAGGTGACTCGTGTTTATAAGAAGCATAAAAGAATGAATCCACAAAGCCACAGACCAATATCTTTAACATCGGTTTGATGTAGAATTCTTGAACATAATCTCAGTTTGAATATAGTAAAATTCCTTGAGAGAGAAAAGTTTCTGTCCACAAATCAGTGTGGTTTTAGAAAGCATCGTTTGTGCAAAGCTCAACTTGCCATTTTCTCACATGAGATCCTGTGAAATATGGATGATGGGTGTCAGCGGATTCTGTATTCCTAGATTTCTGTAAAGCGTTTGACACGGTGCTACACTGCCAATTGATGACTTAGACAAAACTTCTAGTTTGTGTGATGAACAACAACTAGCTCTAAAGGTAGAAAAATGCAAGTTAATGCAGGTGAATAGGAGAAGCAAACCATAATGTTTGAGTACAATATTAGTAGTGTGTTGCTTGATACAGTCACATTGATTAAATATCTAGGTGAAACATTACAGAGCGGTATGAAATGGAATGAACATGTAAGGCCTGTAGCAGGGAAGTTGAAGGGTCAACTTTGATTTATTGTGAGAATTTTAGGAAAGCATGGTTCATCGGCAAAGGAGACCACATGTAGAACAAATGCGCGACCCATTATTGAGTGCTGTTCAAGTGTTTGGAATCCACACCAGGTCGGATTAAAGGAAAACCCTGAAGCAATTCAAAGGCGGACTGTTAGATTTGTTACCCGTAGGTTTGAACAACACATGGGCATTACGGAGCTGCTTTGGGAAATCAAATGGGAATCACTGGGGGGAAGGCGACATCCTTTTCGAGAAGCACTATTGAGAAAATTTAGAGAACCAGCATTTGAGGCTGGCTACAGAACGATTCTACTGCCACCAATATAAATTTAGTGTAAGGACAATGAAGATAAAATTAGAGAGATTAGGACTCGTATGGAGGCACACAAACGGCCCTTGCTCTATTTGCAAGTGGAACAGAAAAGGAAATGACTAGGAGTAGTACAGGGTGCCCTCCACCATGCACCATATGGTGGCTTGCAATATATTATGTAGATGTGAAGGTAGTAGATCGTTTGCTAAAATACATTGGTGGTAGTGGTATGTTTTGCTCATCGATCTTTTTACAGACTCAGTAGTTTCTACCAACTTTTGTGTGTTTCTTTTTTAATCAAGAGTGCCACAGTCTCTGCTCCCTTAGCAACTTCCATATTTTGTTATTAAGCCCTGGTGGGTCTTCTCCATCATTAATCGACTTATTTGGACACATACTAATCCTGTGCATGATTTACAATCAGTTTAAACTTTACCCATGGTTCTGCATCCATCGTATTCTAAGTGATGCTAATTCATTGTCTAAGTATAAAGCTAAGAACTGCTTATCTGTTCTTTACAGCATAAAAACTCTCCTAGGCTTCTTGCTGGCTTTATTAATTTTAGTAATCATTATTGTTGTGATGTGATCACTAATCCCTGTCTTCCATATTTTGTTATTAAGCCCTGGTGGGTCTTCTCCATCATTAATCGACTTATTTGGACACATACTAATCCTGTGCATGATTTACAATCAGTTTAAACTTTACCCATGGTTCTGCATCCATCGTATTCTAAGTGATGCTAATTCATTGTCTAAGTATAAAACTAAGAACTGCTTATCTGTTCTTTACAGCATAAAAACTCTCCTAGGCTTCTTGCTGGCTTTATTAATTTTAGTAATCATTATTGTTGTGATGTGATCACTAATCCCTGTCTCTTTGTTGATACCTTTGATAAAGTCAGGCGTGTTTGAAGCTACAAGATCTAAAATATTTCGGTTTCATGTGTATTGTGGAATTAACTGCCCAAGACAGTTTTTGGAAAATGTGTTCAAAAGTACTTCACAAGACTGCCTGCCTATCTATACCTGGAATGAATCCATAGATGTCACAGTCTATACTGAGTAGGTTGAAGTTGCCTCCAACCAATGTGTCATGATCGGGGTATTTCCACACTACTAAGTGGTAGACTTTGTGTGTGTGATTGTAAGACTGTCACAGGGGAATTGGGTGGCTGGTAAAAAGTATCTTGATAATTAACATGAATTCACCTGACGTGTTACTTGCAGCTAGATAACTTCACAATGAGACTCAATTTCAGCCTCAATAGACAATATTTTTGTAGACTGCAATAAACACTTCCCCTCCTATGATGTCTTCTTGATATATGTTCCATTCCTCGCTAAATATTTCAGATCATTCTTCTTCGGGTTTAAGTAAGTTCTCTGTTCCAAGAATAATTTTAGCACAACAACTTTCTTGAAGGGCAGTCTCTCTCTCTCTCTCTCTCTTTTTCTCTCTCTCTCTCTCTCTCTAACCTAGAACCAGCAGATTGTATCCATTCCTGGCATACGAAAGTGAAGTCCAGTAGTCAGTCAGCCAGCCATTCACAGATTTCATAATGTCCTTCATCTTATGTTTTACATGATTATTGTGGTCACTTCTTTCGTAAGGTTTTTAAATGCGAGGGTGGTTTCTATGGGAAGGGCAGAGCCAGTTTCATTCTTTATCCTTCACCAGTCTGAAGGGTTACTCAATTTTTAATCTCATTGTGGCGAGACATTAAATTCCTCCTCCTAGGATATGCCCCATGACTAGACCTGTCGAGGCTTGTATGGGTACCTGGATACCACCTCAATGACACCGAATGAGAGACCTTTGTTGCGGCCAATCAGCACCGCAATGTACTGCGAACTCCTAATTCAGTGTTCCCTTTGTGCTGGTGATTGTCTATTCCTATTGCAGGCCTGTAGGTGTTTCCTCTTCAATTTTCTCTTCTTGTGCTCTGGTTCATTTCATCCTCACCGGCTGTTGTTAGATGACTGCCTAGGTCTGTGCCATTCCTGCCCAACTTTCCTTCTAATAGATTTCTGGTTCCTTCAAGGAAACATCATTTGTTATCTCATTAATTTTGTGCCATAGCCTTTCTTCTCTCGAAGAAATTCTTGTCATGGTATGCCACTAATGGTTGTTTATTAAATTTTCATACCACATGAGCTAGAGCTCTTTTGCAGCCTCACTCATGTATGTTACTCGTTTTTGGTTTATCTTTTTCAGATTGTTCGTGTCCAGTTATCAGTGAATCATTTACCTTAGGGCTGTTGTATATTTTAAACTAAGTCACATCTTTCTGCACAAGAGAAAATTCTAAGCACATCTTCTTATTGTTGCTGTGTTTCCACTTAAGACTGCCATTCTTGCAGGAGCTATGCCTTTACTTCTTCTCCTCCTTTTAGGGCAGTTTCCCATTTTCCAGTAGGTGAATACCAAGCTAGTTCCCAAGTTCTGCCTCAGATACATGCTATGCAAACATGTAGAACACTTTCTCACACTTGTACACAGAATTAACTGTATGCGCAAACAGATTAAGTGCACTGCTGTTGTTCTGGGGGCGAATAGGAGACTGAAGATCGCAGCTGTTTGGTCGCCTTAAACACTTACTCAGCATCAGCAGCATCTTCTTCATCTTACAGTGCTGGGTATCTTTTTCCTTCCTACAGTACCAATCAAAATACCCATGCTGATGTTCCATTGATTTTCCCATCTTTGGCCAGTATTCTTTGCCCTTCTTCCATATTTGCAGTTATATTGGCCATGTAACTAAAACTACACTGAGACCTCCAGCTGGTTCAGTTGTATATGTACCTATAAACTGCATATTCACACTTCATTTTACTTGTAACAAGGTTTGTGCTGGTTTCACCATATTAGCCTAAACACTAGCTCCATAACCTGCAAACATGACAGAATGGCCTTGTGATTATTCTAATACTGTGTATTGTGAGTCAGGACCATTTCCATCCTATATGTGCTAGATTGTTTGTTACATAAAATTATTTCTTGCACACTTGTATGATATTGTGGGAAGAGAAGACTTTTCTCGTGTCTAACAGCAACTCCATATACTTGATGACATCTTTTTAGCTGTTCTTGATCTATCTTTACTTAAGAACATTTGCTTCTTCAGAGTTCCTCTTAGAGCACAAGGTAAACCATCTTGTATGTGGCCATTTAGAGTTTATTCTCTGTTCACTATTCTTGGAGAGCACCTAGCATGTGATTACAGTTGTCTTAGTTTTTGTGTTGAATCTCCTGCTACCACCTGAAATAACTTGCATGCAAATAATATTGCAACCTCTTACTTTTCTTGTAGCTCCCATATTTTCCAGCAGTGTCACAAGTGAAACATCCGAAAAGATGGGACAGCAAATCTAGCCTTGTAGACAACCTTTTGTTAGTTCTTTCATACCTGCTCAGGTAGCTGGACGCATTAACACGACCACTTCCAGGTTGGGCAGATATGCCAGCCCTGGTTGAATCCGCTCAATGGATTAATGTTAAGGGCTCAGTGTGCAGGCCTGCCTGGATCTGATTTCCCACATCACACTAAATTAATACTGGTCTAGTGTCTATCTTCTGCCTCAGGATACAAGCTACACTAACATTTAGAACACTTTCTCATGCTTGAATTGAGAATTTACTCCATATGTAGTTATATTAGGTACGTTGCTACTGTCCTGGGTCATGAATATTAGACTGATGACAGCAAGTGTCAGTTCTTTTATTAACTATTTTCTGGGTCAAGTAAGTTTTTATTTTCTGCCACAGAAGTAATACCATAGACAGTTGTAGAGAACTCTTGGATACCCAGTTTCCTTCAGTTGCACGGATAACATGGGCCACTTCAGTTTATTGAACACCCCAACAATAACAATCAAAATTCCTATGATGTACTTCTCTGTTGATGCCCTAATGGTGCACATGGAACTCTTTCTAGCATTGTCCATTGATTTTCCTTTTCTAAACATATATTGATTGGATTTTATGCCTGCGAGAATCTTGCAAATTTCTAAAATTTTTCTTGAATCTTTCAAATTATGTTTAAAATGCTTTTCCTGTGATTCTTAACTTTTATTTTTCCCAGTATTTAGACCTAGACCATGTCTTCCGTATGTTTGGGACTCTTCTTTAACACAGACATTCATTATATTACTTTGTAATGCATAACATGACTCAATCTCGCGGTGCCAAAAGATCCTCTGCTTTTTTTCCTTTGGACCATGGAACTTTATCCTTTTTCAGTATCAGTATTGATGTGAAAGGTATTACTATAGAGGCATTATTACAGGATATATTCACATTTCTTCCCTTACCTGCTTTAGTCATCCTGCAGTTGCCACCTGGGAGCAGTGTTGCCATTAAAAGTCCTATTTATGGTACAGCCTTATTTTCTCATGGTGGGCAGGACCATTTGAGACTTTACAGCCTTCACAAGGTATCTCTAAGAGATACCCACTACATTTGATGTGACACAGTTGTTCTTTAGGCAGAATTCAGGGTCAACACTTAATGCAGAAGCTGTTACATAGAGTACCAAATTTTTTTTAATGAATTCCCAGCCAGTAAGACAGCCATGGACATCACGAAGATCCATGCAGCCATCTGTACCGATGCCACCCACAACGTGACTGAAGCTTAATAGTGTGTTGCCTTGCGGGACAACATTTGTGTCTCTGAACTTGTACATCCCCAGCATTTTGCTTCAAGTTAGAGCTCAAGTTATCTGTCACTCAGGTCACCAGTGGTGAAGTTACCAGATCATCTGAATGCACAAGAGCACAAAGCAATATGCATAATGTTGCCATCTTAAGCAGGGCACATGTGGAGATTACATTAGTCATAAGTTAATTATTCTAACCTTTCCATTACATTATGGAATGGAATGCCATGTGGCTAGGGCCTCCCGTCTGGTAGACCGTTCGCCTGGTGCAGTTCTTTCGAGTTGATGCCACTTCAGCGACTTGCGTGTTAATGGGGATAAAATGATGATAAGAATAACACAACACCTTGTCCCTGAGTGGAGAAAATCTCCAACCCAGCTGGGAATCGAACCCAGGCTGTTAGGTATGACATTCTGTCACGCAGACCACTCATCTACCAGAGGCGGACATTACGGTATGAGTGGACGCCATGTTTCCAGTGGTTCCTCTTACATTAAGCTGCTGTTCTCTGATAATGCCTTTTACCACAGAGATCAGCAACAATTCACCATTGTAACTAACAGTTAAAAGATGGCAGAATAGGGAGCAACAAATACTGGCCTCAAATTTACAGACAAGAACTTGCAGTACACTGTCTTCAAGCATGACATTTCAGTTTTGTTAAGGAAGGAAAAAAGACAGCTTCTGTATCATTTGATTTACTGTCAACATTGGTAGGTTGGAAACAAATTTCTGTATTTGTTGCCCATCTCTTGTGGTATCTCACTTGCTGTCATCCCTTTTCTGTTTCATTCTGATTACTACCATACCAACAACTGAAAAATAGAATGTACTGTGACTTGCCAAGTGCCATATTAAAATGTGTTTTATTTTAATAGAATCTTTTATTGCCTTGTTCTGAAGCTATTGAAATTGTGAAGGGTATAAGAAACAACTGTGATCTAGGCTGAATATTATGAATGAAGTATAGGCTAATAATAATAATAATAATAATAATAATAATAATAATAATAATTAATTGTTATTAATATTATTATTATTATTACATGTATTACTAATATTACCACTGATGCTACTGATACTCATGTGGATGTACGTTGAGGGATCTTAGGGGTCCATGTAACAACATGATCATGGCAGTTATGTGTGCACTTAAAGATGCTGTAGCAATATTGTGACACAGTGGTATGGGTACAGGTTATAACAGAAAACTGGCTGTAGATGACACAGAGCGTGTGGTGTCCACTGATGGCATACAGAACATCAGTAAGGTTTGAGATGCACTATGATGACAATGTAGGGTACTGAACTGGCTTCCTATAATGCACATGAATAAGTTTTGAGTGGCTTGTGGCAATACCTCCCATTGCTACACTATTGTTCTCTGAAGATCAGCATTGGTCCATGGTGGTGGATTTAGGGCTGCAATGCTTTTGGTTAGTGTGTCCGATGCATTTTAAATTTGATGTAAGTCAGAGAACTGAACTTTTCAGCCTCATTATTTGAAGTCCTTATATTGCAGCTGCTCATCCTTCAGGCCTAATCATTGTTATCCACATCCTATTGCAGGGCATCCCTATAGACCACTTCCTTTACAGCATTCGTAATAAACACATGTAGTGGTTTAGTGCTCTTAATGCTTCTTCAGATGAGGACAAAATCACTGCCACAATATTAGTAGTGTCATAATGTGACACATGGGCATAACAAATTAACTGATAATAAGAACTACTTTTAATGTTAAACTAGGACTCACTTGTGAGCAGGACACTATCCCATTGTTCCTGGTGTCATTCATGGTGGTAAAATCACCACATTCATCTACATCTACATACATACTCCGCAATCCACCATACGGTGCGTGGCGGAGGGTACCTCATACCACAACTAGCATCTTCTCACCCTGTTCCACTCCCAAACAGAACAAGGGAAAAATGACTGCCTATATGCCTCTGTATGAGCCCTAATCTCTCTTATCTTATCTTGTGGTCTTTCCGCAAAATGTAAATTGCCGGCAGTAAAATTGTACTGCAGTCAGCCTCAAATGCTGGTTCTCTAAATTTCCTCAGTAGTGATTCACAAAAAGAACACTTCCATTCCTCTAGAGACTCCCACCCGAGTTCCTGAAGCATTTCTGTAACACTCACATGATGATCAGACCTACCAGTAACAAATCTAGTAGCCCACCTCTGAATTGCTTCTATGTCCTCCCTCAATCCGACCTGATAGGGATCCCAAACGCTTGAGCAGTACTCAAGAATAGGTCATATTAGTGTTTTATAAGCGGTCTCCTTTACAGATGAACCACATCTTCCCAAAATTCTACCAATGACCGAAGACGACTATCCGCCTTCCCCACAACTGCCATTACATGCTTGTCCCACTTCATATCGCTCTGCAATGTTACGCCCAAATATTTAATCGGCGTGACTGTGTCAAGCGCTACACTGCTAATGGAGTATTCAAACATTACACGATTCTTTTTCCTATTCATCTGCATTAATTTACATTTATCTATATTTAGAGTTAGCTGCCATTCTTTACACCAATCACAAATCCTGTCCAAGTCATCTTGTATCCTCCTACAGTCACTCAACGACGCCATCTTCCCGTACACCACAGCATCATCAGCAAACAGCCGCACATTTCTGTCCACCCTATCTAAAAGATCATTTATGTAGACAGAAAACAACAGCGGTCCTACCACACTTCCCTGGGGCACTCCAGATGATACCCTCACCTCCGATGAACACTCACCATCGAGGACAACGTACTGAGTTCTATTACATGACCACATGCTTCCTTTGTGTGAAGTAATGCATCTGGAAAGTCACTGAGTATGCAGAGCAACTTTCAAAAACCTGACAGTACAGTCTAGTATAAGATCTGTATCCAAGAACCTACTGCAAGTTCTCTAGTCAAGGCAGTTGCTGTGCTGGTTCAATGTCTTTGGATACTTATCGCATGGTCAACCTTACCCATATTGCAGTTAAATGTTGTCCCTCTTCATGAACCTTCTTCACTGTCATGAATGACTCAAGGAATAACATTAAACTTGTGATCTACCTCATGTCAACAATCTGCCGATTCACCAGCTGTGTATAATATCAGAATGTATTTGCTGTGCCATGTTGTTTACCTTCAACTTGAATGCTGTGTACCAAATGCCCACATGGCTGTTGAAGGTCTTGTACCGGTGTGCCATGTATCTCACATGTTTCCATGTTGTACTGTCTCAGTGTGGTTTGCACAGTGCTGTTGTGATCCAATATATCTTCATGAATCACAAAGCCATATCTTTCATATTTGTGCTGCCACTACCACTGTGACTATCACTACTACTAATAGTACTGGTACTTGTATTATTGTTATTAGTAACAGAAAAACTGTCAACATTTTGAACCTTTGCTAAAAAAAGTAACATAAATGTATGTTGATTATTTTGCAGTTCATATAACTCAGCAAGAAGTTTAGAGTGTACTATGATCCGTTTGTGGTGGACACAAAAATTAGGTGGTTCCTTTACTCTGAAATAACATTTTATGATAATTCAAAGGATCAAACAAATTATACAATATCTAGAAGTATAAAAAATGTAAAGAATGTTAAATACCCAAATTAATCGCACATCTGCAGTGCTACTGCTGCTGCTGATGCTACTACTACTACTACTACTACTACTACAGCTGCTGCTGTTGATGCTGCTTCTACTACTACTACTACTACTACAATACAGTATACATTGAAATTATTGTAGCACATGGATGCTTCTGAAGTGCTGCAATTTGAGTGTGCAGTCATCTTAAGTGAATAATGTTAAGAAGTATTTGGTGATTTGACGCATTACAGTGATATTTGTTTACCTCTATGGTAGGGCAATTGGTGTGTCTGACTGCCTCTCAAGAGAGCTAGATTTGATCCCAAATACCACCAAGAACATTGTCTTGTTTGGAAAACAGAAGCGAGGTTCACTCAGACTGATAAGGCACATATGATTTAGACAGATGATGACTGATTGAGTGATTGACAGGCCAATGCCCTACATCAAGGTAGCATAACGGATTTATTGTCAAATTGTTTACTAAGTGATATTGGAAAGAATGGGAGTAAGTTTCTGTAAGGCATATTAATTCCTCATCTGTGTAAAAATATTTTTATTTTAACATCTATTTTCCTGGCCTTTGAGATTGAAATTATGTATTGTTCATTACATACAACAAATTTCTTTACATTAAGTGCAGATAAAGCTGAAAGGTGGAAATCTTGAGAGTAGGGTGGATGTTGCAACAACTTAAATTTAAAATCTCTCTGTTTTACCTCTGGAGTATAGCATCTTAAAAAGATTTTTAATTATGGTATAGCTGGAGTAACAAAGGCTGTTCCTGGTGGTCCAACATAAAATTTTGAGTCTTGTGATTATTTAAATGGAGATGTGTTTCAGGTTTTTACTTGCGGTAAAATGTAATTTGGTAAGTCTCTAATTGACACAAGTGGCTGAGGATGCACAACCCAGTTGGCTAAAAAGCAAGTTAAAAATCTTCTTTAGTTATTTCAAAGCATAGTCACTTCATGTTGTGGTATTTATGCCAAGAAATGGAGATTGTGCTAGTCTGATCAAATACAAAACTTTTACAATTACTTCATGTGTAATTTAGTACTGGAATAGTAGTCATGTAAAAAGATATTGCTGTGTTAAAGCCATTTGACACCATATGGCATACTTATATTGTAAAATTTATGAGGGTAAAGAACCAGGAAAAGGAAAAGAAAACAAGTATTGTTAGTGTCACATCAGCACATAAGTATACTTTTATAATTACATTTGTTCGTGCCATATTTTCTCCTTACTACTTATATGTACTTGATTACTTGATTTAGTATATTTTGAAGTTACAGAATTATTTTGTGGGTGACAGTATCAGATAGTTCAGAATTATGTCTCATACAATAACAACATGGACAAATCATTTATGTCATTAGCGTGTTTGTATTCTGTTGAGAGACATGCAAGGTTCTTGTCATCTGTCTAGGACAATCTGGTACACTTCACTGGTTTGCATACGTTGGACAAGAGCCCGATTTACTTCAGAATGAAAGTGTTAGCGAAGGTAATATTAATAATTACTCCCCAACTATAGAGATGTGGTTTGGCAGTCTTAAGCATGGATAGCAGTTTACAAGTATTGTTTAGCAATTAATTGAACATTTGCACATTTACCAAGAAGAATGTATTGTATAGAATACTGCCATGTAGCTTGTCTTATTGCATTGTAACATTGTTGTATTTGCATGTTATGACACTCATTATTTTGTGCATGCTAGTGTATCTGCAGTTTTGTAGGTTTGAAGTGGAGTACAGTTCTTTAACATGCTAGAAGCAAAAGCAGTTTCACATTCTGTGGGTGAATAATAATTTTGTTCTTTGGTGTACTGAGATCATCGTCTGAATGATATGAGAGAGATGGAAGGACATGATAGTAGAGAAATGTAAAAGTTATTCAATAACTGTATAAAAAAATTGAATGTTATATAATGATTACACAACATTGTAACAGCTCTTGTCACACATGTTGTAATACATTTAAAAAATATCAGAACATTTGCCTTATAAGACGTGCAGAAAATATCCATAAAATTTTCATCATCACTGCCTTATGCTGCCCTTTTTCCAGATTTTATTCACAGTTACAGTCTAAATACAGCAGTGGTGAGGAAAAGCACTGCAGTGAGCCCGTAGAAATGAGGTAAAGTTAAGTGTTTTTGATTTTTCTAGTTGCTGTGTGTAAACTGTCACAAACTGCTGGTATTCTATCTGTCTGATGCTGTGCAGTGATACACAAAGATGTGAAGAAAGAAGTATGGCTCTAGGCCCCAAAAAGAAAAAGTGGGTACAATCCCTTATCAAGCGGAATCAATATTCACGTGGGAGCAGTCATTCAGTTTTTCACAGGTCTCATTTGTAAGCTGTAGAACATGTCAGTTTTCTTGTTCCCTAGAGTCTCTCTTATCATGAACACAAAAGAATCACAGATAACAAAATTTTATGCACGGTTTCTTCATATTGCTCCTGCAGGCATGTTTTCATTACATCAAAAGTCGTGGAGGATTTTGCAATTTTTTAAGTAATACATGTTAACTGACTAACTTATTTTTCAGTTTAGGAAGCATTGCAGTTTTTCGTTGATTTCATTTATATTGGGGAGACTGCAGAAGTAAAACTTTGGTAGTTATACTTTGCTGTTCATCAAATTTGGTCCTCTTTTCCACACTAACATTTGTGTTGTTAGATGTTGCACTTTCTTGTGTGACACCATATCTATTTTGCTGCTGATTATTTTTGTGTGTTTCTAAATGGCTGTAGTACTAGAACCACACTGTAGATGTGTCGTATGGGTGAAATATTGTTAACTTGTAATAACCAGATATGCTAACCATAGAACCTGATTACATATTTAAATTATTTTTGATTGCCATAAATTACTGCAAATGAGAAGTGCAACTGAGTGGCTCAGTTTCTGTTCACATTTAGTAACATTACTGCTGCGGCAGTTTCATAATTCCCGAAACTTACCCACTACAGGATAATTAGCAGTCTGCTCAACCATCTTTTGCAATTCCTATTCGGTAGGTAACGTTTTTGTCTGTACTTATCTCTGATCATTTTTCTCTATAACTTTTTACTTTTATCTTGAAATGCCAAATTTGCCACACAATTTTTTGTATAATGTGAATGGCACAATAATGAAATTTTGGAATCGTATTCAGGACAAGTTACACTCATATATTGTTGTGATGATTCAGATTTATTTCCCTGTGCCTCCTATAAATCTGGTAATGTAAATGGATCCTGTGTAAGAAGAGACCATTTCTCATAGTTACCGAACGTAGATAAGAGTTCTATAAACTTACCCGCCAGCTATACATGAAAACAACTTCGTCTTCCAATGAATTGGCTGCAAGTTCCTAGACATTCTCTAGAATGCTTTTTTACTATCTGATTCAACTGATTACAACTCCAACATCACACCTCTGATCTCACTAGACCTCTGTCTTTAGACCAGCTTGCTGAAGATATCAGTTTAACAAAACTCAATATAAAGTTGTATTGAAATAATATGTGGTCTTCTTTGGCAGATGGGCCTATTTTCCAGACTTCTGCTAGTATATTAAGGTTAAGATTTTCTGTTCGCCCTCTCTACTGCTGCTTTTATGTGTTTGTTGTATTTCATATCTTCATTAAAAATGGAAGATGAATTGGTCACTCAAATATTATGAATATTTCCTCACTTTCTAGAACAGTGTCTTGCATTTATCTACTACGCAAATTACAATTGACTTCATCAAATTAATATTTTGTGTAAATTATCTTGACTCTCTGAAAATTTATCCTCTACTGTTCATAATAGCGTGTTCAGCAACAAAGCTGGGAGTGCTGCTTATGAAACCTGACAGGCTGTGTATTGAAAACATTGACAGTCTTATCTTACTTCTTAATCTTATCACTAATGCTGCATTTATTTATGAGAAACACTACTTGTCCAGAATTATGTACTGGCTTCTGTCAGAAATTTATACACCCAATCACATATTCAGAAAGATATCCCATGCAATTCTGTCTTTGCAAGTCCAGAATAATTTTGTCTTTCAAAGTCCAGGATGTGACTCAGTGTCAGTTGCCTTTTACGAATGTAGGTAGATAGAATCTAGATATTTTACAGTCTCTGCAATTTGCAAGAGAACATGACGATTTTCAGAGAGTGCAGTGTCTTTTCCCCCCTGGGCACATCATTATATTTTATATAAGTATAGGAAATATTTCAGATTCTGCAACATAAAGGCGTAGATGATACTGATGTTTTCTTTTACATATCTTTGAAACAGAACTAACCAATATTCTTTTCTAGTCACAAAGATTGTTTTATTTGCAATAGTCATAGTAAATTTTTGCTAAGAAGCAGCAGCTTATCCAACAGTATACTCAGTGTAAAACCTATCAGGAACTTGATGATCTCCTGATAACTTATTTATTTTCATTAGTGTATATTTCTTACTATGCCATGCATTTGAAAGTTTGTGGTAGTGCAGTACGATCTTCTAGCCTAATGAAGTTTTGAACTTGAAAGTTGAGCCTTCGGCAGGTTTCATATATTTATGGAAATTAGTTGACCATTGTTTGTTGCATCCTCATCAACCTTGCCTACATCTTGGAGGAGTGGAAGAGACTACATGAGCTGTGTAGATTTTTGAGTCTTCCAAAATTTCCAATACTGTTGCATGGATAAAAGAATAAATCAGAGTGCATGCTTGTGTGACTACTGTAGGCAGTAAAGGTAAACTGATGTCATCTTTTCAGGCTTATGCTTTGTATTTATCCTTTTACATTTGATACAGTCACCATTGCTTCTTACATGTCCACCAGTATGGGAAAATTTGCCAATTGGAGCCTTCTAACAAAAAACAGAAAGCAGAAAGTTGCAGTACTCAAAGTTTTGATATTTTTTGTTTCTGTCATACATTGTATTGATGTCCATTGTTAAATGCAAGAAAACCCAAAATTTCCATTATGTTGAGAGATAGTACAACTTTTACAAACGTACTCAATGGCTGTAATTACTCTAGGTTTTAGGTGAGTTGAAGCTACCAACTGGTAGGATGGAAAGCATATCTTAAAAAGGAAAGAAAAGATAAGAAAAGAAAGATAAATTTTTTTATCAAATACTAGTTCATAGATCATGAACTCTTGCTCCCATACCAGTCTTGATCAAGATGTAAAGAATAAGATAGTTGAACTACTTTTATAAATAAATCTGAGTACTGTCTTTATAGCCTTTTTGATGCTGTCAAATTTTCATTTTGAAGTCCCAGCTTTATCATCAGGGTTACCATGAAATGTGTAGTGCCTAGTCAGACAATTAGGATAATTTGTACACCTAAAAATGTTCACCTGAAGTTATAAATTTCTGATGATGAGGCTGTGACTTCAGAATGTACATTGACACAGTGAAAGTGCTGTAAAGATAGTAGGCAGATTTTATTATTAGGTTTTCCAATTATTTCACTGTCTTGGTTTCCCAAGAGTAGCTGCAATTAGTACCATGAAATATTGCAATCCTGAGTCCTGTGAAAAGTCTTGGTGGCCTCTCATCATCAGTGCAAGCTCTATTAGTAACATCTCCACAACCTCTACACTTGTGTTGCTTTCTCTGTTGCATTGCATGGAAATATACAAACCCTGTCATATCTTCCAAACTGCGTTTACTTTGGCCGTCATGAAAAGACAGTGAGACAGACGTATCATCCATCGAATAGTCAATAGAGATAGAGTATTCTTCCCTCTTTTTAATATCTTTCATGATGTTAAATTTGGTCTGACAACTTTTCGTCGTTGTATTGCTGTTTTCTTTGTAACCTCATCTTGCTACATTTCTCGGTATATTTTTCTGTGTTTTGATGTTGTTGAGCCCCCTGAATATACCTCTTATTTCTGTTGCACAGAAACTCTGACTTGCTATTTATGAGAACACTAACATTTCATTATGTTTGATAGTAAGAAATAGTTCTCATTACATAGCCAATGTGATACTTAATATCACTTAATCCTCTTACATTTTAACAATAAAGGAAATTTATTTTAATGTTGGAAGTGAGTTAAATGACATTCTTGTTTTCACCTGATTGAAATTTTAGCTAGAGTGTTCTTGCATCCTACCATCCAAAACTGATTCTTTTAACTGTGAAGTGATTTCACTAATACATTTCACCTTAGCAAATAAATAGTGGTCTGATGTAGATTTCTGAAGAAGTTTACTTCATCCCATGCAGAAGTAGTGTCACAAAAAGCTGCTATTTTGACTTTTTAGTACCCAAACATAACCGTAGTTTTTTTTGTGAATAATATTATTGTGAATTTTTTATGATGCTTTATAAACTCGTACGCTGTAGGATTTGATGATGTAAATGTGCCTATTACTTCATTTTTCATAGCTGAGTAAATTTTCCCCTGTTTTATAAGGAAGTGCTATCATTTTTCTGCCACTGAAAGGAGAGTAAAGAATTCAAGACATAACTTTTCAATTTCATACAACAGTTTTTACCTATTCAGTGACATAACTGTTCAGCCTTTGGTAAAATTATCTGTTAATATGAAATCCTCTATGTACAAAAGTTAAATTTCAGTTTTTCTGTTTCTTTTATATGTAGTAGACTCAGTCTGTAGATATATTTCACTCTTTTATGACAGCAGGAAAGGATGCTGTGACACGAGACAGGGAAGAGCGGCTACGTTTGCTAAAGGAACGCCAAAATGAAGAACGGCAAAGGAAGTTAGAGGAATTGAAGCAGCAGGCTCTTGCTGCCCAGAAGTTTCGTGAACAGAAGGAGGAGGAGCGACGACGGCGCATTGAAGAGCTCAGGCAACGGGACAATGATCGACGACTGCAGGTGGAAGAACGCAAGCGACAAATATACGAAGCTGAGCGGGACCGTAGGGAAGCCATATTGCGAAAAAATCAGGTACTTTGATTGTTTGACTTTTATATTGCTTCAAATTATCCATAAAGAAGTCTTTGCTAATTCACATTGTCATCTATGACAAATACACCACCAGCAACTTGCAGAGAAGGTATACAGGTAATAATCACGGGCTATAATCACATCATGGGATTTTAGATACTTTTGGCAGCTATTCAATTTTCATTAACAAACTTCTGCAGTGAATTGTTTTTGTAGAGCTTTCACTCAAGTGATATTGCATTGTTTGCTGCCGTAAGCTTCATTTAGAACATGAATTTAACAGTAGAGTGGCTAGGGCTTTGTCCGGTCCACCAGGAAATAAGTGTGATCCCAAGCATTATGGCTGCAGCTGATGTTTCTGTTGTTTAAGTATCTTGTTAGTATGGAGCCGAATCTCCTCCTTCAATTTTCCTTATCATTTTTTCTTTGGTGACATTACTCTGTTAGCTCAGTAGAGAAATGCAGTAACTAGTGCTCCTTGTAACACATCCACTATTTAATGCAAACTAACCATAAAGACATCTCTTATACTCAGAAGCTGGATGCCATGATCTCCATACCAGGCATGATAACTGTTTCTGTGTTTACACTAGTTGGTAACAATTAGGTGAAATTTCATATATTTTCATTTTATTTCATGTAATAAGAGAGAAAAAACAACAGTGGTCTTAGCCCTGTTGCCTTCACCAAAATGAAGTTTATCATGTGTTCTCTCTCCCTGTCATTCTAGTAAAGCCAGCCAGACACAAACTCTTCAGTAATTACTGAACCAGATATTTTGTGTCTTTGAGCCTCCAGTGTTTTGCGTTGGAAGAGTAAATGTGATTGTTTCATGCCCCACATCAAGTAATCTACACTTTAAGGACACTTTAAGGCTTCTTTCTCTGTCCCCATTGTGTACAGATTATTATTATTATTATTATTATTATTATTATTATTTATTTTATTTTTTATTTATTTTTATTATTTTTTTTTAGTTGCCATGGCCTGTCATTTAACTTATCAGGAATTTAACCTGTCTCCTGTTCAACCTCACAGCTGAAGAACTTCTCTTTAAACGTGGACTTGGCATTACTAGCTTGCCATGTTTTTGTTTTTGAGTCTCAGTCCAAAGTTCTAAGTGTCGCCTTCTGATCCAGCTACATAGTTTAGATTTATCATCACCTTAATTATAGTTCGGACAGGTTCCGATCCAACTAAAAGTGTCATTGACCCTGTCCTGGCTAGCCTATCAACTTGCTCATTACCTGAGCATCCAAGAACCCACAGCAGGTTTACTCTGTTGCTTTCCTCTAGCCTCACAGGGGATTCATGGCATTCTGTGACAATCTCTGATCTCATTGCAGGGACTTACAGAGATTTTAGAGGTGCTTGGCTGTCTGAATGAATGTAGATGTTATGATTTTTGTAGCACCTACATAGATTCTCCTCCACACACATTGATAGTGGATATCTCCACCTGGAATATCATAGACAGCTTCCCTAGAGAGACTGCGTTCTCTAGTCTAGGCTGTGCCCCGTACACCCTGGCCCCAGCACCTTCAAATGTTTTTGACCCATCAGTAAACCAGACTGTCACCTAAATAGTATTGTGGTTCATTCATCTAATGCTCCCTGCTGCCTATTGTTATACTGAAAGGTTTGTCGAGGCAGCTGGAAGTTGTTTAGCCAGCCAGCATTTTCCCAGCCATCCTTATATTTACCACATTTATGATAGTACTGATGGATTCTGGATATCCTACAGATCTCCAGTTTTTGTTTGATTGTAATCTGTATGTCCTTACTGCTGCCTCCATTGTAATTCAGATGCATAATGAGAGCATGTCCGACATGATCTCCATCCCTGCAATGGGTGTGCTATAAATTCTGTCTGTCATGGCTCAGCAGGCCAATCTTTGCACCTTCTTGAGCTCCTTAGCAGCTACTTTCTGTTCTATTTTAATTCACCATACACTAGCCCCAAAAGTTACTGTAGGACTTATTACAGAGATGTATATCCAGTACATGCTCTTGAGACTAAGACTTCTGTTTTTTCCTAAGGCACACATAGCACTTTTTGCCTTGGAATATATAAATTCTTTATTTGAGGGGTCTATGTTAGTTTCGCATTCAGTGTTCACCATAGATGCTTCTTTACCCACTCTTTGGTAGAACTTACCTGGAAGAACTTAAGCTTCCAATTCATGTCCTGGATATGCTTCCTCATGAATGGTACTACAATAGTTTCCCAGTGACTGACACTTAGATCTTGTTTCTTATGCTAGTTTAGTATAGTGTTCAGAGTGCGCAGTGGCAGTGTTCTAGTAGCACTTGCATATTTCTCAAGTGTTAATATGACTACATTGTCTGTGAAGCCTTTGCAAAAGTAGCCTCCAGTGAGTTCATTCACCTCTAGGTTCCACAACAGACATCCTTCATGGTGGCTTTTACCTTTCATCTGCTCAGGATGATATTAATCCACCTACATTTAGTATCCTAATTCTCCAGTAGCTGTAACCATGGATTTGAAGGTCGTATTGCTGCAAGTCCCCTCAATACCGAGCAAGAAGCAGAGAGCAATTTCATGAAAGTGTTTAGCTTGTTCTACCTTCCTAACAAGTTTTTGAGGTGCTGTTTTGCATTATTTGCCTGGTTGATATGCGTGTTCGTCTTCATACAGAGGAACTACAGTTAACCTCTCTTCCCTAACGTACTTTAACCAGTTTTTTTAATGTCTTTAAAAGAGACTGATTCGTCTCATATCCTTAGCCTTGGTATGATCAGTGCTCTTTGCCTTTAGAATGAAAACAACCTTCACTGTCCTCAAAGCATTAGAAATGACTGAACTGTCTGCCCAGAGTCCCTCTCCTGTTAGTTACAGCAGATTGGAAGAATTCCATTTGGGCCTGGTGACTTGAATGGTTGAAACTTTCGTATCACTCACTGGATTTTCTTGAAGTTAAATCATTTTTTGACAGATTCCCAGTTCTCCCATTGGTTACCTGAAATCAGTACCTGAGAGGGACTGAATCTTACTCTGCATCATCTGCCAGAGTACACTGAGCGATGTGTTTCTTGGGGTTCACATCCAGTGTCTCATGCACTGTCTTTGCATCCCACTGTTCTCCTTAGTGTGCCTCCCAGGTTTGTTATTGTTTGTTGTGAGGGTTTTGTGAAGTCTGGTCTTAATAGTTGTATCTTCCACCTTCTCACAGAATACCATCCAGGATTATTGTTCTGCTTCCCTAACAACAAGATTATATTTTGCAAGCGACTCCCAATATTTTACCCATTGTCCTTTCCTTCTTTCAAAGTTGAACTGTCCTCTTACCTGCTTTCTTTGCAATTTAATATTATGGTTCCGCTAAGGTACATTCCTATTTGTGCACTTCTTCATGATTGGACAGTTTTCTAAGTAAAAAGTCATGATGACAGCCCTGCAACAGACTGGTCCTAACAACAAATGGCACATTGGAGGTGAAATACGACTGACCCATGTCCGGGTTGTCCAGTGTTATTGCCATGCACAGCTGCACGATGACTGACGCACTGGACACCAAACAGAGATTCCACACTATAGGAGGATATTTAGGTGTTCTCGCCTGATGGTCTATAAGGCTATTGATAATATAGATGTTACCACTAGTAATACTGTTGGAGCGCAAGATTTTCAGCAAGGGCCGTCCGTGTTTTGTAGATGTGTTCTCAACTTTACACTGGAGCAGAAAGATACAGCCCAACATGGTAGTGGTTGGGTGACTGCTGTAATTGTGTGCTATCCTGGTGACACTGTGAAAGCCATTGCAGGACTGGAGGCTTTTAATAGCAGAGGTGTGTTGTGGGGAGATGGGTTGGTGGTATTTCACTTCCAATATGCCATTTATTGTTAGGACCAGGAATCATTGTAAAATAAATGAGTTTGAGTCCGTCACTGTATGGTTTAAAGGCCAAGGATTTTGTGTGCAACAATTAAACTGACAGGTAATCTTGCCTTTTATTATAGAAAGTGAAACAAAGTACCTCTCCCTTCCATTAGTTTATCTGCCATTTCCTGTAAGTCTGCTGGATTTCTTATCGAAATTTTAACTTCACTTAAACTTGACTTTCACTCTTTCCTATATGAGTCCTGGTCTGTTTTCCAACAAATCCTGTAGAGCACTGACTGTTTAATACCCATTTCAACCTTAAACGCACTATACATGTGGTCAGATAAGGATGGCTCTATCACCACATGCCATTGTTTGATGTAACTACACATTAAGATGAGCCCAGAAGTTAAGTCGGGTACTTCTTACCTTCTTTTATTCTTGAAGGTAGGTTTCTTATCATTATTCAAGGTCTGTAGATTGATCTCCAGTAGATATTCAAGTAAGTACTCACCTGTGCTGATGGTTTCGCTGCTTCCCCACACCAGGTTTTTGACATTGGCATCACAGCCAACCAGCAGTTGTTTATTCAACTGCAAGCTGGTGTTTACCAGTCTCCTCGCTTCCTGGGAGTAAGGAGTGCTGTTGTCTTCATAAGGCAGGTAAGCTGAGGACAATACAAATTCCCTTGAGATGCCTTTCTCACACTATTTCATCCTGATGACCACTAAGTCCTTGGAACTAAGAGTTCACCATCAACATGAGTCACAATCAATTTTCAACATGTTATGATAGTTTTTACATTCCTAGCGTAAGTCAGCTTGTGTCCAGTTCCTCTCAGGCCTGATACACCGCTTTCATATAAACAAGAGTTCTTGGATCAGAGTCATGTCCACCTCGTACCTTCCTGGAAGGTGACTCAAGGTGGCAGTTGCCCCCTTACTGTGCTGTAGGTTTATCCGAAACACTTGCAGTTACCAGTGTGCCACTATTGTTGCTTCTTATATCCATATTCACCCTGGCAGTAACCTGAGAGAACTCTTAAGTACAGTTTTAGGTCCCATTTTAGCATTGCCTTCAGTGATTTCTCACCAACTTTCCAGTTAATTATCCTCCAGTTGCCTGTTGAGACATTCTAATTCTGAACTGATACTTTCTCAAACAGAGTCTTTGGAGTAGTATCCTTTAGTAGCTCACCCGGTTGTGCGGTCTAATGCACGGCTTTCTGAGCAGGAAGGAGCGCCTGGTCCCCGGCACGAATCCACCCGGTGGATTTGTGTCGAGGTCCAGTGAACCGGCCAGTCTGTGGATGGTTTTTAGGCGGTTTTCCATCTGCCTCGGTGAATGCGGGCTGGTTCCCCTTATTTCGCCTCAGTTACACTATGTCGGCAATTGCTGCACAAACAAGTTCTCCACGTATGTGTACACCACCATTATTCTACCATGCAAACATAGGGGTTAAACTCGTCTGGTGTGAGACGATCCCTGGGGGGTACACCGGGGGCCAAACCGTACAGTAGCCCGGAGTTCAGTGTGGGGCGGCGGAGGGCTGAAGTGGACTGCAGTAGGTTGTGGACCTCTGTGGCTGCGGCGGGGACAGAGCCTCTCCGTCGTTTCTAGGTCCCTGGTTAAGATGCAATACAATACAATCTTTACTAAATTTTTTATGTACACAGACTGATATCTTTGTGGTCTTGAAAAGTTCCACTGCTGTCTTAACTAGCAGATTCACCTCCTCCTACAAAGGCCCCATCCCCTTCAACCAATGTACTGTCCCCATCTTCTCACAGACAGAGGGGAGCACCTTTTTTCCAGCACTCTCTCCAGAATTTGGCAACTTGACCTGTTGTCTTTTCCAAGAGAGCCATTTGAACTAATTCCTCCTGCTGTGAGGTGATGTTAACAAGTGGATATCCTTATTGGATTATCTCCACCCTAAAAACTATGTCTGCAGTACTATTGGTCCCATTTCGTGGCTCAGCTTTTTCTAGATTTGGTTATTCTGGTAAGTGAGAATATCAGACTGCTGCCTTGTTCTCTAATTTCCTTTCTTGGAAATGGGGGGTATCTGTTTACCCCCTTCATGCCGAGACAGTCTTTTCTTGGAGATTCAAGACCTTCTAAGTCACTCCATTTGTTCTTAGAAAGCTATTCTTTTGCCTCTGCTGTTCTCTTTATTCTCTTAGAAGTTTGGTCTTGATCTGGTCCAACTTTCAGTGATAATTTCCACTTCTTTGTTGGGTTCATACTCTGATCCAGTTGCAGAGACAGTTTACATTGGTTCAACACCAAATGTTTAAGTATTTGGGGTATCATCAAGTCCTTTAGTTTTTTGATTAGTTCCTGTGTTATCCGTTTTCTTTCCAAAAGAACTGTGTATGTATTGCTTCACACCAGTAGAGACCAGCACCACTGCAAGCTAATTAATCAGGGTGTGAGCCATCTGTCGCTCGAAAAATGGACTAATTGTGTATGAGAACAATGTACGGACGTCTCACTATGCATCCCTTGACTGGTGCTGCCTTCTGTTGTTGATTTCTAGAATTATTTCAAAATAAACGTCAGTGAACAACTGCTGTCACAAATGGCTGAGCCAGTATGATTGACGTAGTTTAGTGCATGTACTTGTCCAAGTTGGAACCACAGTGAAATGGGGTGCAATATCAATGCTCTTGTCTTCCATTGCATGCTCAGTGGCATGGTGTTTTTTATCAGTATTGTGCTGATAATTCCCCTCATCCAGATTTGCTGTCTCCCCTTCTTGCTGATATTCTTGATCCCATTGTGACTAATTTCATGATTAGTCTTCTTTTTTCTAACCCTTTTCTCCCCCAACTGAAGGAATCTATGCTGTTACTTGATGCATAGATTGTTGTCATATATATTTAATTTTAGATTAATTGTAAACAGTTTATCTTTTGCCACATCTCCTAAATAAGTTGTTCTCATTAGGAATCCCTTTCTATTAAACAGCTTTCTGCTATAGCCTCACTATTCCTCACACAGGCTCATAAAAGCTGCTAAGTGTTCTGTATTTTTATGGTTTACTTAATGAAGATCTAATTTTGTGATTTACTTAATAAAGATCTATTATCTGAATGTGACTGCAAGCAACTATGTATTTGTGCATTTAAAACCTTTCTTTTGTTCTTAATTGATTTCCATATTACTTCGCTATGTAACCAAATTAGTACATTAAACTGACAGAGCAGTTCCATTTTGCTACACTCAGTCATATATTGCAGATTTTAAAACTTTTCCCAATATAAATCAGCTCTTCAGTTTTACCGTGTTAAAAGATTTAAGTCCTACAGGAAGGTTTGGTTATAATTTTCCCAGCCAGCATGATACAGTTATGCACTGCCTTTTAGTTTACTTTATTCAAGAACAGAACCTGTGTTACATACAGTACTGTCTACTTCTTCAGTGTGTCATCAGAAAATCTAAACGTATGTATTATGAACAAAAATAAAGTAAAAAAGACCTGAAAGAACATTAAAAATGAAACAAAGAATGTGACATTATAGGATTCAAGTTCCAGACCATTACTGTGTTGTAGATTTTTAAAGATGGTTGAAAGAATAGCGACGAAGAGTACCAGGTGTACAAGTATGAAATGCGGATTTCAGACAACAGATGTCGCACCAATGCAGTTTGTGCTATCCATTTTGTTATGTCATCAGCAAGTGACAGACATGCACAGGTGATAAATTGGAAAAGTGTGTGCATAATGTTGTGCTGTTGTGTTCAATATATCAAAATTTATACCGATCAAAGAGCATTCGTGGACAGCATTAATTTTTTGTTTTCATTTGAAGAAAACTGCTGCTGAATCATACCGATTACTTCAAGAAGCTTATGGTGAACATGCTCCAGCGCAAGATATGTGTGAACGATGGTTTCAGCATTTCAAAAATGGTGACTTTGATGTTGCAAACGCGGAACATGGAAAACAGAAGAAAACAAAGATGTGGAATTGGAAGCATAGCTGAATGAAGATGATTTACAAACACAGAAACAACTCACCGACCAATTGGGATTGTTGGTCAACAAGCTATTTCCAATCAGCTATGACAGATGGGAAAGATTCAGAAGACCAGTAGATGGGTACCACATGATTTGAATGACAGGCAAATAGAAAAGCACAAAAACACATATGATATTTTGCTCACTCAGTACAAAAGGAAGTCATTTTTGCATCATATATTGTTACAGGGGATGAAAAGTGGATTTATTTTGAAAATCCCAAGTGCAAAAAATCTTGGGTGGACCCAGGCACACCATCCACATCGACCAAAAGACTGAATTGCTTTGGCAGAAAGACGATGCTCTATGTTTGGTGGGACCAGAGGAATGTGATCTATTATGAACTGTTAAAACCTGGGGAAGCAGTTAATACTAAATGTTACCAACAACAGTTGACCTGTTTGAACTGTTCACTGCTTGCAAAAAGGCCACAGTACTGAAAGAGGCTACAAAAATTCATTTTTCTGCATGACAGTGCTCCTTCACATATGACAAAACTGGTTCCTGATTCATTGGAAGGACACGGCTGGGAAGTTCTACCCCATGCAGCTTACTCACCAGACTTGGCTCCTTCTGATTACTACTTGTTTGCATTAATGGGTCACACACTTGCTGAGCAGCACTTTGGTTTGTACGAAGGTGTCAAAAATTGGCTCGATGAATGGTTTGCAGCAAAGGGGAAAATTTTTACTAGTGTGGTATTCACAAATTGCTTGTAAGGTGGTAAAAATGTGTAACAGACAATGGAGCATACTTTGAATAAAGCCTTATTTATCATTGTTCTGAATTTGACTTTTTTTAAGATAAAAAGTCTATATTTCATACTTGTACACCTGGTAAACACTTAGATACAGGTGCAGTGAATATAATATGCTATAAGATATCAGTTTTGAGGATAGGATTCATTAAATTTCTGGCTCCAGTTTTGAGTGTATCTTGACCAAAGTATTGAAATCCATGGACTGACTAGATAGAACTCATCCCAAGAATTTTTGCAGTAAGTGTAAGGCCCTAAGTGCATTTTCTATAAGTATTAATACTACCTTTTTCTAAGCAATAAACAAAATAGAGATTAGCAAATAAACTGTGACAGAGAACAGATCCAGTTTTCTTCAGAAAACACCATTTTTGATCTCACAAATGAAGATTCAATAGAATGAAGGTTTGAAAATGACTCTGGTGGCAGTTTGTGACTGATGAAGTCTTAAATAATGTTGGCCACCAAAGTCTACTTGGAAAATTTAATATCTTAAAAGCAAAATTTTCAAATAACTAGAATCTCTTACTCTTTCTTGTCAGTTCATTTTTTTTTTTTTTTTTTTTTTTTTTTTTTTTTTTTTTTTTCACAAATAACAAGAAATTGTATTCATACAATACTGTAAAGTCCTGGGTGGTTTATTGACTTTTTGGTGGTTATGTTGTAACTTTGTAATTGTTATAGTTCTGCTTAAGGATTACATATTTTAGACATCACTGTCAGCATTTTGAGTCCTGTTTTACATGTTCTAATGACAGCTGTTTCTCCTTTCATTTTAGCAGTGTCCGATGTAACTTGCTGTGCAGGCATTATGGTGTCCCCCCCCCCATAGTTACCTAAATGGGACTGAAACTCATTGTCATATTCTTGTGGTATTTCAGCACTCAGTCAAGGTGGCTGCTGCCTGCATTTCATCATTGAAATGAAAGTGGTGCTCCTCAATTGGGAGACAGTAGAAACAGATTGTCTTCTGAAACTTACCCATCCTGCCACAAGTGTAATTGATTCTTGGCAACATCATAGAATATGTGTGGTAACTCTGTGATTGTCGATTTACTTTCTGGAATGGTGCAGAGCTATTGTGCTAAATTCGCTTGATATTTTCTTATGATGTAGATTCAATATTATGAATGATTCTCATGTAAGATGTGACATTGAGTTAATAAATTTTAAGTTTTTGTGTCCAGAAAGGTGGTTTCTCAGAAGAGCGACAACGAACCTCATTTTTTACATTCTAAATTATCTGTCTTGGTCATCTCTATGCAACAAATTATATCTCTTGGTCATCTCTATGCAACAAGAGAGTGATGAATGCAGCAGTGGCTCACTAACTCCCAAGGATCCCCTTGGGTGCGAGGTCGCAAGTTCCATCTTTAGTAAGGCTCGCTTGAAAGTGTTGTGTTTACAATTACGACAGGAAAAATATTAGCTGTAAAGACTCACCATGTGCATCAGAAGGGTGACAGAAAATGAGTGTTGGGAGGTACAGAGATCAACCTTCCATGGGATGTATGTATTACACTTCACAAAATGGACAGTGTTGACATTCAAGAAATGTTCAAAACAAACCGTTAACTAGCACTATGAACACCAAATGAAAAATGATGCGCCACAGTGATCAGAAAGTTTCATATCGTTGAGATCGAAATTGAACTCCTTGGGTGTTACACACCATTCAGGACATTCAGCAAGGTATCCACTCTTAAAGAATGTTTATAGAATCAGACTGGTGTAACGGGGTGATGAAAACTGATGGAATGTGATGGCATGCAGCCGACAAATGCGAAACAGTCTGTAGTGGAGCTTACTGTGAAACTGGCTATTCTTTAAAGTGTAGCTGCAGATAGTGCAGTAATATATTTTATAGGCATGGAGAAAACAAACAACCTGAGGCTGAATTTGTTCAGTGGTTCCAGGTGGTATGAATCACAATGTGATACACTTTTCAGGACATCTGGTTTGTGCTAAAGGATTATGATGATTATACACAAACTAGGAATCAAGAAAAAGCAAGTTATTTTGACCATATGTTGGCCAAAAGCAGTGCTCACACAATAGCTGAAGTTCACTTACAACCATTTTCCCATTCTTGCTTGCTCTGATGTAAATATTCCCTACTGACCTTGCAAGATCACTCGCATGAAAAAGAATTGTATGGCACATTAGAAAAATTCATAGGGAACAGAGCAACCACAACTTCTCGCACCACAATAAAAAACTTTCCATCCAGGTTAACAGTCTGCATAATTGTACGTGAATGCATTAATGCATTGATGTTGGTACCTCTAATTTTTAGGGTTCCTTCCATGTGCATTTTTTATTCATATCCCAGTTGGTCAGAGTTGAAAACAAATTCCTTACTGAACAATGGGATAAGTTTGTTTATCTCCTCTACAAATTTTTGGGCCGATCCCGCAGTTTGCTATGCATTGCCAAGTTGATGCTTTGTAAGAAATTTCATTATCTTGAGTTTTGATACATATTTAGCAAAATTCGACGTCGTTGTACTCCTCATGTACATTGTATGCACAGTCAAGCATATACAACACCGTACATTCCACGAACTCATCTTGAAGAGCTGCTGATATTTCATCTGCCACCTTTTTTTCATTCTGTGGGTTCTGTTCTGATGAAATGTCAACTTTGGCAATCGTTGTTGTAGATATAATGCAATGTTTGGTTTGTTTATTTTTGCTATTCCTGTGCTTTGTATCAACAGCATTAGCACTGTTGTGAGTTACTTATCGCCAAAGCAGCACAACTATGCTCTATAGCATCATTCTATACTCGCCATTGGATGCCTCCAGTCCAGCCACCTGTTGCCATTAGCAGCCAATATTGTGGTTGCATGGTAGACAATATGTGGGGCATCGAATGCTGTAAACATCTTGAACTTTTGAAACCTCACACTTGAGAGGTTCTGTGTCAGTGGTTACTTGGTTGCTTTGTATACTGAAGAATTGTTTATTTCTGTTCCTGCCTCAGTGGAGACCTAGAATACATCATCACCTTTTTACCTCTTCTTTGACCAAGTTACAGTCAGCTAAATCCTAAATCAGGAATGAAATCTTATGGAAACTTCTCCATCGTAAATTCTCTAGCAACCTCGTTTCAGTAGTCTGTGTACAGGTTGTCCCAGGAGGAATGGTCAGTATTCAGGTATGTGACAGGAATGATCAATTGAAGCAAACAAGTCTAGTAAACATGGGCTCTAAAATTCATATGTTAAGAGCTATTAGCACTTCATTGTCTTCAATACCATGGAACAAATCTCTTTGCTTTTCATATTTTAGGAGGAGGTAGTATGGACCGCAAGAAAAAAATTCCCATAGCTCACAGCTCTTAAGGTATGCATTTTAGAACCCATATTAACTGGAATTTTTTTTTCTTCTTTTGATCCATACTACCACCCCTCAAAATATGGAAAGTAAAGATCTTGCAGTAGAAGATATTTGTTTCCAGTATCAAAGTTGAAGTAGTACTCATAGCTCTTAGGGTATGCAAATTTGAAGCCGTGTTTACTAAACATTTTTGCTTCGAATTATTGCTCCTGTCATATCCCTGAATATTGACCATTCCTACTATGACACACTGTATTTGATGGTAAGAAAACATATGAATTTACTAAATTACACACTTTGGTTGATACTGGCATTTTTCTGTTTATGCCAACATAATTTTTGGTCATTTATGGATACACAATTTGATTGATTGATGCGGGACATTAAATAATTAGCTAATCAGCCTTTTGTATTAGTCTACTCCCACTGCCAGATTTTCATAATTCCATGGTAGTCCTGAAATCCTACTTGATTATGGCACGACACTTCACATACACACCATCTGCTTCAAGCTCAAGTGTGTAATATCTTGTTAATTTATGAAGATTTCAACAGACTCATGTTATGGGGCACTACGTATCATTTTTACTGCGCTAGACAAATTCCAGTTACCTTACATGCTGCTGTGAAGCAGGAACTAAATCAACTCCAGGCTGCTGGGGTTATTGAGCTGGTGAAATCTAGTACATGGGGCACTCCACCTTCTTATGACCCTTTGGGACATGGAATATTTGAGGTACTGGCTCATCAAAGAGGGAATCAAGCCCACTATCCAGAATTTCACAACAATAGACTCCGTACCAAGCCTGACAAGCTTACCTGAATTGCAGGTGTTTTTGGGCAAAAGAAATTACTGTCCCAAGTTCTTATCCCACATAGCCCAAACCGCAGTCAGTTGTGTAAAAGAGATGTGCCCTATTACTAGACCTCCGTGTGCAAGTAGCTTTTAACCAATTGAAAAAATGTGCTGAAATCTGCCCATTGCCTCACACCATTCTCTCCTGGTCATCTATTGGTTGTGGCGGCCAATGCATCTGCCTATGGCATCGGAGACTGTCTTGGCACACAGGAATGGGGATGGCTGCGAACAGCCTATAGAAAACACATCAAAAATGTTGACCCCTTGCACAGAAAAACTGTTCCCAGATCAAAAAGGAGGCATTGGCTGTTAAAAAAAATTCATGTCTGCCTTTTTGGGATATAGTTCTTTTTAATTACAGAATACAAGCTGTTGGTGGCATTATTCATGCCACACTCCAGCCTCTGGGAGCATACAGCCCAAAGCCTCCAGAACTGGATATTGTTCCTGAGTGTGCATACAATTATATCATCCAGTACAAGCCCACAGTGCAGCATTCCAATGCTGATGTGTTGTCTTGTCTCTCCACTGGCCCAGACGTTAATTTTGACCAACAGGAGATCCTTTGTTTCCACATTGATACCGAGAGGCAAAGGGCATTGGGCAGTTTCCCCATTACAGCCGTTTGTTGCGCCGGTGCCACCTACTGGGACCCCACCTTGAGCCAGGTACTGCGCTATGTGAGCCATGGCTAACCATCTTGGGTAGTCATCCCAGCAGAATTATGCCAATTGGTGTTGAGCTTACTGTATCGGGGACATTGGTGATGTCTCGCATGAAGATGTTAGCTCGCCAACATGCGTATTGGCTGGGGATCAACGAAGACATCGAAACAATGATCTGTGGCTGCACGGCATGTGCATGGCACCAAGCAGCATGCCCTAAATCTTTCACTGCCCTTACCCCTACCCCAAACCCCTCTGGTTCCCGATCCATCTTGATTTTTGTAGGCCCGTTTTTGGGATCAAAAACATAGGTTGCTTGAGGCTTATCCTTCTGTATGTCTTGCCCACTGTCAGTCAGCTGCGTTTAGCTCGCCTACTGCTTTGTGTCATGTTCTCTTCTGCAGGTGCCTCTTTCTCCTTGTGGCTTCATCTGTTTTTCTCCTGAGAACTAATGTGCTGATATCCAGCTACTTGCGGATATCAACACCCTCACTTTGTCACCGGATGTGTAGCATTATCTTTTGTGGGCACACACACTGGCCTTTGTTTGAGAAGATGATGTTCGTTGTAGCTCAGCCACTACTTTCTTTTTATAAAGAGAACACAAAGGCACCATGTCTCATCACATGTAATGATACTTAATAGGAATTCTCAGTGAGCCAGCTGATAATGTTCAACAAAAAATGCAGATATGGCCACCCATTGATTTTTGTTGCTTTGAGTGAGAGCATGCAATACTCTTAGACTCAACATTTGAACTTTACCCATTAAATGAAAATGTCATATGTAGGGTTAAATGGTCACAGTCCTTCATATTTTCCAATTATCGAGTACACCATTATGAAAAATCATGGATTAAAGTGATTAAACATTTTTTATCACAACAATCTTCCTCGAAATGAAGAAATCATTTTTTGACATGATTTTTCTGATGGCACTCGCATGATACAAGGTCTCTGCCACCTTTACTCCTTTGTTAATCCCGAATTGATCAGTGTATAGCAAATGTTGGACTTTTTCTACCTGAATCTCCATTTTATAACACTTTAACAATGCCCATCACCCTCAAATATTCAAAACCCAATGCATAACCATAAATATAATGCTATCACTTAAAATAAAAATTAACTATTGACAAATATACTCATAGCAACCTACTTACCAAAGCATGAAACAGAAACATTATGAACTTTGTGTTTTTGGTGGGTTTTGATATTACTGATGGACCACAAAGTCACATAAATTCTCTTGCCCAGACTGATTCTTTTAGCACAGAGACATAACATGACTCCAGAAATCAAAGACTTGAGTACAAACTCTCTACTTTGTTCACAGTGTGTGAGGTTTGCCAGTAGACCACAAACAGATGCAACATCAGAACAGCTCAAGTGAAAGACAATAGTTCTAACAGAAAATTTTGCATGCTACAGTTGTTACAGCCCATATAGATAACTGGTCATATAATTTTGAGGGATGGCCAAGTTTATTGTAACACTGGCTGACAAACCAGAACTGTGTTTGTAGTGAATTATTGTAAAAAACTTTGTTTCTATCTATTCACGAAAACACCTTTGAAATTGTGAAACAGTTGTACAAAAAAATAGGCATAAAATACAAATATTTAAGTGCAGTATGCAAATTAAGTTTCGGTATGCTGGGCACAGCTGCTTTGTGTTTGCAATGCGATTTTGTAAATGTATCTATCTGGTTCATGGTGTTGGTTCCTGTAGTCATGTCCTAGTTCATGAACCACGGGCAACGTATGAGTGGCCAAGTAAGTGGTCCCGACAGTCGGGACACCAGTTACTTTGGAATAAGGCTGGGCATCTCAGACATACTCTGAGTTGTGGTCACCTTTGTGCTCATATGGCAAAGACTACCAAATCCACCGGTTAGTCCCTCAACCGTTAGGGGTAAAACTCAATGGGACTCGGGGCAAGTAAGGCTAGCAACCTGCTTCCCTGGTACTTTAAATATGATGCTGGCAACAATCAGAGCAAAATGCCTCGGACCTTTGGAGGTGACGGAGTCCCACCTCTAACTGACAATCCAGGGGCTCCTAAGATACGACTCGGCAAACAAATGGTAATGAGATGGGGAGCTATTAATATCACTGGGGGCCACTCTGGGAAGAAGGTAGAGCTGGCAGAAGCTGCAAGTAAGATGGGGCTGGATGTTTTAGCTGTTAGTGACATTAGGGTAAGGGGTGAGAAAGAAGAGGAAGTGGGAGAATACAAGGTCTACCTGTCAGGAGTCAAAGCAGGAATAGCACAATGGGGTGTAGGGCTTTACATCAGGAAAGAAATGGAACCCAGCGTAGTTGCAATACGGTATGTAAATGAACGACTGATGTGGATAGATTTGACAGTGTCTAGCAAGAAAATTAGGATTGTGTCAGTATATTCGCATTGTGAAGGGACAGACCAAGATAAGATGGATAGTTTTTATGATGCACTCAGTGATGTAGTTGTTAGAGTAAAGGACAAGGACAGTGTTCTGCTCATGGGTGATTTTAATGCCAGGATTGGAAATCGAACAGAAGGGTATGAAAAGGTTATGGGTAAATTTGGAGAGGATATAGAGGCCAACAGGAACGGGAAACAACTCTTGGATTTCTGTGCCAGTATGGGCTTAGTAATCACAAACTCCTTTTTTAAACATAAGAACATTCACCGGTATACTTGGGAAGGCAGGGGAACCAGATCTGTCATTGATTATATAATAACAGATCAGGAATTCAGGAAGGCTGTGAGGGGCACACGTGTATTCAGGGGATTCTTTGATGACACTGATCATTATTTAATCTGCAGCGAAATTGATATTGTGAGGCCGAAAGTGCAGGAGGTCAGGTCCGTATGTAGGAGGATAAGAGTGGAGAAACTTCAGGATAAGGAAATCAGGCACAAGTACATAACAATGATCTCAGAAAGGTACCAGTTAGTTGAATGTAGTCAATTACAGTCACTGGAAAAGGAATGGACAAGGTACAGGGACACAGTACTAGAAGTGGCTAAAGAATGTCTTGGAACAGTAGTGTGTAAAGGTAGGATGAAACAAACAGCTTGGTGGAATGACACAGTCAAGGCAGCCTGTAAAAGGAAAAAAGAAGGCGTATCAAAAATGGCTACATACTAGAACTCAGGTAGACAGAGAAAGTTATGTTGAAGAAAGAAACAAAGCCAAACAGATAATTGCAGCATCCAAGAAGAAATCTTGGGAAGACTTTGGAAATAGGTTGGAGACTTTGGGTCAAGCTGCTGGAAAACCATTCTG
This sequence comes from Schistocerca cancellata, assembly GCF_023864275.1. Lineage (NCBI taxonomy): Eukaryota > Metazoa > Arthropoda > Insecta > Orthoptera > Acrididae > Schistocerca > Schistocerca cancellata. Next base: position 641,269,391 of record NC_064629.1, read on the forward strand.
GAGTGTAATTAGCAGTCTTCAAAAGGGAGGTAAGAAGGAAATGACAAGTATTTTGGACAGGTCAGGAAAACTGCTTGTGAATCCTGTGGATTCCTTGGGCAGATGGAGGGAATATTTTGAAGAGTTGCTCAATGTAGGTGAAAATACGATCAGTAATGTTTCAGATTTCGATGTACAATGGGATAGGAATGAGGATGGAAATAGGATCACATTTGAGGAAGTGGTTAAAATGGTCAATAGATTGCAGTGCAATAAAGCAGCTGGGGTGGATGAAATTAAGTCGAAACTCATCAAATACAGTGGAATGCCAGGTCTTAAATGGCTACACAGGATAATTGAAATGGCCTGGGAGTCGGGACAGGTTCCATCAGACTGGACAAAAGCAGTAATCACACCAATCTTTAAACATGGAAACAGAAAAGATTGTAACAACTACAGAGGTATCTCTTTAGTCAGCGTTGTGGGTAAAATCTTCTCAGGTATTGTTGAAAGGAAAGTGCGAGTATTAGTTGAGGACCAATTGGATGAAAATCAATGTGGGTTTAGGCCTCTTAGAGGTTGTCAGGACCAGATCTTTAGCTTACGGAAAATAATGGAGAAGTGTTATGAATGGAACAGGGAATTGTATCTATGCTTTGTAGATCTAGAAAAGGCATATGACCGGGTTCCTAGGAGGAAGTTATTGTCTGTTCTACGAGATTATGGAATAGGAGGCAAACTTTTGCAAGAAATTAAAGGTCTTTACATGGATAGTCAGGCAGCAGTTAGAGTTGACGGTAAATTGAGTTCATGGTTCAGAGTAGTCTCAGGCGTAAGACAAGGCTGCAACCTGTCTCCACTGTTGTTTATATTATATATGGATCATATGTTGAAAACAATTGACTGGCTGGTTGAGATTAAGATGTGTAAATACAAAATATGCAGTCTTGCATATGCGGATGACTTAGTTGTAATGGCAGATTCGATTGAAAGTTTGCAAAGTAATATTTCAGAGCTAGATCAGAAATGTAAGGACTATGGTATGAAGATTAGCATCTCCAAAACGAAAGTAATGTCAGTGGGAAAGAGATATAAACGGATTGAGTGCCAAATAGGAGGAACAAAGTTAGAACAGGTGGACAGTTTCAAGTACTTAGGATGCATATTCTCACAGGATGGCAACATAGTGAAAGAACTGGAAGCGAGGTGTAGCAAAGCTAATGCAGTGAGTGCTCAGCTACGATCTACTCTCTTCTGCAAGAAGGAAGTCAGTACCAAGACTAAGTTATCTGTGCACTGTTCAATCTTTCAACCAACTTTGTTGTATGGGAGCGAAAGCTGGGTGGATTCAGGGTACCTTATCAATAAGGTTGAGGTAACGGATATGAAAGTAGCTAGGATGATTGCAGGTACTAGTAGATGGGAACAATGGCAGGAGGGTGTCCACAATGAGGAAATCAAAGAAAAACTGGGAGTGAACTCTATAGATGTAGCAGTCAGGGCGAACAGGCTTAGATGGTGGGGTCATGTTACACACATGGGAGAAGCAAGGTTACCCAAGAGACTCATGGGTTCAGCAGTAGAGGGTAGGAGGAGTCAGGGCAGACCAAGGAGAAGGTACCTTCATTCGGTTAAGAATGATTTTGAAGTAATAGGCTTAACATCAGAAGAGGCACCAATGTTAGCACGGAATAGGGGATCATGGAGGAATTTTATAAAGGGGACTATGCTCCAGACTGAATGCTGAAAGGCATAATCAGTCTTAAATGATGATGATGATGATGATGATGATGATGATGATCTATGACAACATCTCTTCATAGCTCTGTAGATGGCTATTGTTTTCACCTACAGCTGTTCACACTTCGCAGTTTAAAGCTGTCCAATGTGCTGCCAGATATGAGGGATTTCTTGAAGTTGACTCAACTGTGGGAGTGTGTTAGTAGTATAAATGTATTAAACCTTCATGCATGATGCAGCATTTTTTCACATATCACGGTGTTTATGATGTCATATCTCCTGAACTATGTGTTGTACAATGATATATTTATGTATATAATAGAGGGAAACATTCCACATGGGAAAAATATATCTAAAAACAAAGATGATGAGACTTACCAAACAAAAGCGCTGGCAGGTCGATAGACACACAAACAAACACAAACATACACTCAAAATTCAAGCTTTCGCAACAAACGGTTGCTTCGTCAGGAAAGAGGGAAGGAGAGGGAAAGACGAAAGGATGTGGGTTTTAAGGGAGAGGGTAAGGAGTCATTCCAATCCCGGGAGCGGAAAGACTTACCTTAGGGGGAAAAAAGGACAGGTATACACTCGCGCACACACACACATATCCATCCGCACATACACAGACACAAGCAGAGGAAATGTCTGCTTGTGTCTGTGTATGTGCGGATGGATATGTGTGTGTGTGCGAGTGTATACCTGTCCTTTTTTCCCCCTAAGTTAAGTCTTTCCGCTCCCGGGATTGGAATGACTCCTTACCCTCTCCCTTAAAACCCACGTCCTTTCGTCTTTCCCTCTCCTTCCCTCTTTCCTGACGAAGCAACCGTTGGTTGCGAACGCTAGAATTTTGTGTGTATGTTTGTGTTTGTTTGTGTGTCTATCGACCTACCAGCGCTTTCTATATTCTGAATATAATTAATAACAAAGAAGTAATAAATGTAAAAGTCATGCATAATGTTGCAGTTTTCACGCGTATCAGTGTTTATGATGTCCTCTTTCCTGATCTGTGTGTCACACAATTATATAATTTTGTAGGTACATTCTGCAGCATATGTGGGTATTGTCTGCAAAATGTGTTGTGAATGTTGTTTGTAGAAAAGAAGTAAGTAATTTAAACTTAATGTGCAATGCAGCAGTTTTTCACACATTCCATTGTTTACAGCAGCACATCTCGTGAACCATGATAGGTGGGTGGTTAAATAACCTCCACAATGATTGTTGCCTGACAGTAAGGGCTATGTGTACCAAGTTTGGTTAAAATGATTCATTGGTTTAGGAGAAGGTGTAAAACACACACACACACACACACACACACACACACACACACACACACACACACATACATTTTTATGATATGTATGGATTAAGGGATTAAGGACCAATTGTATAAGCAGTTAACCTTAGATAAACACAGGAAGAAATCTCAGATAAAGCGGAACTCTGAAATCTATGTTGTATAAATGTTACTCCTAGATTATATCGCCATGGAGTAGGATCATCTTTGACTGGTTAAATCAAGTCAAGTTCAGCTGCAGTTGTCAGTTTATAACCTAGCTGGCTTTCAAAAACAAGGCTTTTGTTTTGCATAAAGGAGAATTGAAAAGAAGTTAACAGTAAAACTTAAAAAATTATCAACTGTGTAAGTAATGAGTGCAGATAACAACTGATCTCATAACAGTTTTAGAGATGACTCACAATTAAAGTGATTAGTTTATGGCTTTTTATAGACAGCAGCAGTGAGGAAAGGGAAATCTAAAATATTTTTTGTGAAGTATAAGTATATATAGTTTGGCAGTAGCAAATGATTGAACTCATCTCAGAAAAATGTTTACTATGTTTGAATAACAATAATTACACAATTCACATTAAATTTTTAACTAAAAATCAAGTGCTTAAGTGCCATGCTAATGGCAGGCACATTAATGGAAAAGACTAGTAGTATGCATACATAAGTAAAGTTGTGGTGATCACGTGGTGGTTCATTGGTTGCATTCTGGAATACAGTCCCAAAGAGCTTAGGTTCGAACTCACATTAGTTCTTCAATTTTTTTTTTTTTTTTTTTTTTTTCGTTTTTTTCCCACCACTTGCCACTTCGTTTACCTCTGTCAGTGTTTATTAATATGGAAAACGTAATGCTGAGTTCTTTAAGTTTAGGACTCAGAGTGAAACCAAATATGCAGATGTCATTATAACAGCAGCATTTGAGTTGCACAATACAATATAGCTGTTAGAGCATCGGATGGGGAGCGTGAAACAGATGACACAGTTTGTCAGGAGAAGATCATACGAAGAAATTCCAATACCAACAGAAAATGAAGCCAACTGGAAGCACGGTGCAATGAGGGTGGCTTTACTAATAGTGTATGTACATAAAACAGTTACAAAATTGGAATAAATTTACAAAGTGCCAGTTTGAAGGTCGGATCTTCTTCTAATTTCTTGTAGTTCCAGGTATTTGATTTCTCTACCCACTTTCTGTGTAACCATTCTTATTTTGTGTTTGTCAACCAACAATTTTATTTTGTGTGTGAATTCGTGTCCTTTTTTAAAATTGGTGTTTCACATCAAGAACATTTTCTTTCAAAATTTTGTACTTGTACATAGCAACAACCATATAACAAAATCTCCTTGTAGAAATAGTAAACAGCCAATCAGTTGCAAATTTCACCTCCATAATAAATTGAAACATGCACAACATGGTTGTTGTCACATGTTATTTCCTTGCCAATGAGGGAATACAATATGACAACAACCATGTTGTACATGGTTTAATTTATAATAGAGGTGAAATTTTGTATTTGACTGATGCCTTTCAGCTGTATTTTAACGTGCCTTTGCCACAACATGTAATCCAGTTGTCTGTATTTTCTTCTGAAGAAGCTGTTTTTATAAATGTTTAAACCATATTGAAGGGCTTCTAATAAACCTTTCAATTTGCAACTAATTGGCTGTTTCCTATTTCTACAAGAAAGTAACGTTTTCTTTGTTGGTCATAGAAAGTTTATCAGCTCTTTTTGTTTATGGTAGGTGATTTTGACACTGAAGGCTCTGCAACAGATTCCGGGTTGGCATGATGCACATTGTCTGTAATTACAGGTTATTTTTTGTTCAAAACATGAAATGTATTGCCGTCTTACAAACTCAGTGTAAACACTCCCTTTCTTGTCTTCATTTTAATTGTTATCAACAAGAAGAACAGTATTTTCATTTGAAGCCATCTAATCATTAACTGATTTTGTGAATGAACTGCAACTTTCAGTGTTACTCCAATCGGTATTAGAACAAGAAATGAACAAGAATGTAACAAATAATATAATAAACTACCTTTATGCAGAAGATTAGTTTTAAAAAATTTATTTGAGTTGATTGAAGTGTATATAAACCACTATATGTAACTTTTGAATGAAAATCTGTGTTGTTGTTGTTGTAGGGGTTGGCAATGGGAATAAACTGAGGTTTCAGGACTGCAGTTAACTTCTGCACTTTTTCTGTAACTGTAGACCAGATAAAATTACCAATTCCTGTTTTATGCATTTCGACTTTCAAAAGATTTGACATTGGTTTTTCTCCAGTTTACACAGCACATTTGATATACATAAAGATGAAATGTAATAATTATAAACTGCATATTATAATTATACCTTGTCATGCATGAATGTGTTCTTAGCCCTTTTCTTGATATTGTTGTAACATCTTTTCAAACATTTCCAGTCATCATTTGCCACTGTGTTGTCTGAATTAAAGTCTACAGCAGCTTCTTTCCATGCCTTTTCTGCGTTAACTGTAGTAACTTCATCATTTACTTGCTTTCTTTATACTGACCCAACAAAATTTCCAGCAACAAATCTTTTTCAGATAGGGAGAAGTTTGAAGATAGCAACTTTTTCTACTTACTTTCCTGCATGCTTTTAACACGGCACCTTTGATAATAAATTCCCTATATCTGCAATTTACAAGTTATGTCAGTGGTAGAAGCACGATAATCTTGTCAATAGCTATTTTTAGCAGTGACGCCAAGTGTGTTTCGTGTTAACTTAGATCAACACTGGACCACAAGTCAGTGGATCGAGGTCTAGTGTTAAACAATACAGCAGGATCCTGAATAGAAATCAGTTTCTAATCTAAGGTCAAAATTGAACCCCAGTCGGGGATGTTTATACAATCAAACCTAAGTGTACTACTTAGACTTAGCCTCTGCATCAGCCAGCTGGTGGTGTGGTTTGATATCAAAGACTGTGACTTCAGAGGGCACTGTTCCTGACACTGCTGATAAACCCAGATAAAATAGAGAAAAAGCACAGAAACAGGATAATAACCCTAATTTATACACTCCTTCAGGAAAGGAAAGTGGTATTGGCTATTCAAAGGTAGGGAAAAGGGAGAGGATGGGCAGGTCACTCAGATCCTATGAAGATGGAGAGAGGCAAAGGTGAAGGAAAAGTTGCCAGAGAAATAGTAGGAGGCCAAAGACAGAATATCAGTAAGTACCGTATCAGATTCATTTCAGAAATGACAGAAGGAATGGAGTGAAGATGGATTAAAGGATGAAAGGAGGTGAAACTTCCTGGCAGATTAAAACTGTGTGTCCGACCGAGACTCGAACTCGGGACCTTTGCCTTTCGCGGGCAAGTGCTCTACCAACTGAGCTACCAAAGCACGACTCACGCCCGGTACTCACAGCTTTACTTCTGCCAGTACCTCGTCTCCTACCTTCCAAACTTTACAGAAGCTCTCCTGCGAATCTTGCAGAACTAGCACTCCTGAAAGAAAGGATATTGCGGAGACATGGCTTAGCCACAGCCTGGGGGATGTTTCCAGAATGAGATTTTCTCTCTGCAGCGGAGTGTGCGCTGATATGAAACTTCCTGGCAGATTAAAGCTGTGTGCCCGACCGAGACTCGAACTCGGGACCTTTGCCTTTCGCGGGCAAGTGCTCTACCAACTGAGCTACCGAAGCACGACTCACGCCCGGTACTCACAGCTTTACTTCTGCCAGTACCTCGTCTCCTACCTTCCAAACTTTACAGAAGCTCTCCTGCGAACCTTGCAGAACTAGCACTCCTGAAAGAAAGGATATTGCGGAGACATGGCTTAGCGACAGCCTGGGGGATGTTTCCAGAATGAGATTTTCACTCTGCAGCGGAGTGTGCGCTGAAATGAAACTTCCTGGCAGATTAAAACTGTGTGCCCGACTGAGACTCGAACTCGGGACCTTTGCCTTTCGCGGGCAAGTGCTCTACCAACTGAGCTACCGAAGCACGACTCACGCCCGGTACTCACAGCTTTACTTCTGCCAGTACCTCGTCTCCTACCTTCCAAACTTTACAGAAGCTCTCCTGCAAACCTTGCAGAACTAGCACTCCTGAAAGAAAGGATATTGCGGAGACATGGCTTAGCCACAGCCTGGGGGATGTTTCCAGAATGTTTCTCATTACAGACCAGTACTCAGAAAAATCACAGTGAAGCACTAAACATAGTTGTTCAGCCTGTACACATCCATTCACTTCTGCAATGTGTTTTTGATGCAATTTCTTCAGATGCTGGCATGTTACTGCTTTCAATGACCATTTGCCAAGTTCATCAGTGAAACTGTCAAAGGCAACAGTTTTCTTAATTAGTTTATTTTCCTCCCCTGTCACATATGTAATTTCTGCAGAGCTATTTGCTACATCTTCCAGGCCTAGTGTCTGTAAAGACAGTCCTCCATTTCCAGGGCAGTCACCACATTCTTGAAGTATGTGTATCTTGCTTTATGTCACAGACTCTTAATGACTTCACACTCCAAACAAAGGTGTCACATGCTCCAATGAGTTCTTCGAGGTTACCACACACAGTTCAAAATTCACGCAGTACACACGTAAACAGACATCTCTAGATGGGTGTGGAATTACCCACTTAGGTCGTAGCGCATAAAATTTTGATCTTCCAATATGTGAAGTTGTATAGTTGCTCTTACAAATTGCTAAAGTTTCTTTAATACTGCAGGTCGTGTACCTCTTGACTTTCACAACTTTTTGACCTTCAACTCTTACAGTTATAGTGTCTTTTGTGTTGGTGCTCTGGTGAGAACAGTCCCATTTATCTTCCAGATAAAATGACTGCACTATTTGAACTTGAGCTGCTTCTACAGGATGACCCTAATAGGGATGTGGTCTTCCAAAGACTCCTTTTACAGACCTTACATTTCTTGATTTGTCTACCATATACTTTGATACTGATGGAACGTGGTTGTAAATTGTTTGCTTTGAAAATGTGTCTGGAATAATAGTTAAAACTTGCACCTTTTTACTGTAGGATGCACAATATTCTACAGTTGAATTGATATTTGTGAAAAATTCCTGGCAAGAGATGCAAGATTGCTTTGGTTTATTTTCTTTTGAAGATGGAATTTCTACTTTGAAGAGTGTGGTCAGTTTTGCTGTAGTGTATTCATCCATAGCTTTAGTAATTTCTCTGTGCTTTCTTGATGCTTAGAGCTTATGACTCAACTTCACTGACCACAGTTTCTTAACAGGACTAACACCTACCTCTGTAGTTGACTGATTCAGGGTATTTAATTCTTCCTCTACTGATGCAAAATCTGCATCATCTGCACCATGGGAGGCTTCACCTTGTTCAGAGACTACCATTGTTGTTATTGTGTCAAAACATTTAGAACACAAAAAGTCGTCACTGGAAACATCTTCACTTTGAAACAGAGTCTTCAAATGAGAACACTTATTCCCAACCTGAACAAAGTCTGTTTTTTTGTTTGTCTTATATATCACTCTTTTATGGATATGCAAATAGTCAGCACACTTCACTCTCCTGTGGCCCCAGTCAGAAGACATTTCAAACAGTCCTTTTCACAAAACACGTTGGAACTGTGTCAACTGGCAAATTCCTCATAAAAACACAGAACTCACTGGATGGTCTCAGATTTCTTAGAAGCCTCTTCAGTAAACAAATTAGTACTGAACAACTACAATACAGAAACCATAACAAAGAAACTGACAAGAAACTACAACAAAGTGCAAGAAATACCTGCAGCAGTGAAAGTGAAAAGAAATAACTGCAACAAAGAAAGTGAAAAGAAATAACTGCAACAAAGAAAGTGAAAAGAAATAACTGCAACAAAGAAAGTGAAAAGAAATAACTGCAACAAAGAAAGTGATAAGAAATAACTGCAACAAAGACAATAGAAATAAACATTGTAACAAAGAAATTAGTAAGAAACAACTTCAGCGAAGACATACATTACCCTTGAAAGATAAAAAAAATTATGTTTAAAAATAAAACCTGTCCAACTTAAAAGTGGAAGCTCTGCTTTACAGAGAATATTGTACTACATGGTACTAATCAACAGAAAAAAATCTAACTTCTCTGGATTGGCATTTTTGAAAAAATTTCAAAAGGCAACAGTAAAAGAACTTTGTCAGATAGGTCCAAACGGAGGGTACCATTGTAATCATAAAGCAATTATCTTTCAAATAAAAATACTCTAACAAAATATCTAGAACTGTTACAGAGAAGAATTTTTCTGAAATTCGCATCTTCAAAATGGTGTTCGCAGTGTCATCTTTGGAGGCCTGTATCTCGGGGCAGGAATTTTTTTGGAGAAAACGGGGGAAAAAAATTACATGTTTATTACTTACTCCTGAATTTTAACATATGCTAAATTCAATAACATCTGAGACTATGAAGGTAACCCCCCTTCCTGAAATGATACAAATTATGGGCACTAGCATCTATTTGATAATGTAACTGTATCCCCTCTGGTTAAATTTATGGTTTCCTAATCAATAAGTTTACTTTCCTTTTTAGGAACGTGAAGCTCGCATAGACTCGAAGAGGAAAAATGAACGAAGTTCTGCAGTATTTGCTTTTGGTAGTTCAACACCACGAATGTTGGAACCAGCCGACACCGGCGGTTCATTTTGGGGTACAAGGAGGTAAGCTATGCTGGGGAAACAGTACAATAATCTACATAGTTGCTTAAGATAGTGTACATTTACAATGATTTTACATTTTCAGGTATTCAATATGTTCAGAGTGTCTAACGCATAGTATTAGGTTCCATAATTATCGAGGAAAATTAAAACAGGTTATTGGTTGAAGTCAGAGATACACAATGAATGTAAAGTATTGGATATTTCATTGGTAATTTTAATGAAAATAGCATTTAAAATATGTTATTTAATTTACTGTTTGCATGACAATCATTTCATTTTCATCATCATTATCATCACAATTACTTCTCTGCCCTAGTAATAAAGCACATGATCTTCCATTCTCTTTTCATCATACTACATCTGTTGTACTTTTAAGTTCTCTTTTCACATCTGATGTCCACCCTCATGTCTTCAGTTTCTATCTAGCATACCCTCGGGCTTCCTTTCGCTCTTTCCCTTTTCTTTTGAAGTACTTTTTGTTTGACATAGTGAATTTGCAAAATGAAACAAGAAATGTAGTTTCAGATTACATTATAATACTGTTAATGGTGCCCATATATTTGTATGAACATTCTATTTTGTGTTCTCTTTGAACATTTTGAATTTCATCAGTTAATCATACCTGATACAAATTCTAAACAAATATTCATTACTGATGAGGTACAGTGAAGTCCTGTAAGCAGAAGCTACACCATCCCAGGACTCCTCAAGTGAGTTACATTCTGTCATTGGCCTTTACGTGGTTCATCCATTTGTTTGGGGGGTTCTTATATCTAAATACATATGCCATTAGTGCCTACTGTATTGAGTAATGGATATTATGGAACTATAAATATGGGGGTGGACAAAAACATGGAAACGCCAAAAACACAGCACATTAACATGCCTAATACAGTTTAAGAAAACAGTTGGCATTCAAACAGCTTCCAGTCCTGTGTGATTTTCAAGGAGATCTTACACCATTCTTCCTGCAGAACAGTGGCAAGTTCAGGTAATGATGATAGAGGTGGATAGCGATCAGGTGCCCTTCTCTCCAAAGTGGACCACAAAGGCTCAATAATGTTAAGATCTGGTGGCTGTGGTGGCCAGGGAAACTGTGACAGTTGATCCTCGTGCTCATAAAACCAGCCCTGTAGTATGCAGGTTGTATGAACAGGGGCCCTGTTGTCTTGGAAAAGAGCATCACCATTAGGGAACAAATATTAACTGTGAGATGGACCTGTTCAGCCAAAATAGTAGTAATACACCCTTGCAGAGTACCCATGGGGCCCATGAAATACCACAATATGGCAGTCCAAATCATCATTGAACCCCCCCCTGCCATTTTTCACTCTTGGGATGTAAACTCGCTTAGACGATGGAAACAGTGTGCATTGAGATTCATCTGACCAATTAACTGCCTTCCATTACTCCATAGTCCAGGTTTTATGTCTTTGGCACCACATTTTCTAGCTACGGGCATTTGCATCACTGATGTGCCATTTTGGAATTCTAGCTTGTCCTGTGAATCCCTTGTTATGGAGCTCCCATTGTGTTGTTTTGTTGCCAACAGGGTTCGTGAATGTGGTATTCAGGTCTGCAGTGACGTTTGCAGCTGTTGTCCTCTTCTTTTTTATCACAATTCTCTTCAATGACCACCCATCACTATCACACGACACACAGTTTTGTCCATGTTGTGACTTGGCGGGTGATGTTTTTCCGTTTTCCCTGTATGTGATGTAAGTCTGTGATATGGTGCCTCTTGAAATACCAAGTACTTTTGACTCCCTTGGTTATGGATGCACCCTCCATATGAGCACCAACAACTTGCCCATTTTCAAATTTGTTTATCACTCACATAATACACTCACAACTATACAGAACTCTGTTCTGACCATGATTGACACTTGTAATGTATTGACAACATTGCACAGGTGCAGTTTGTGATCAAATACTAGAATGCAACCTGCATTGCTTCATTAATGTTCAGGCACACATTTCTTGCAGTGTTTCCATTATTTTGCCTGATCCTCGTATAGCCTTGTGGGTCTTGTGAGTGAAAAGACCAGACTGGCTTTCCCATAGCATTTGGTTCCGAAATCCACGCTATCTCAGACACAGGAGCTGATTAGACATAAGAAAACTCATTACATGTCATTACAGAATAAGTTAAAATATTCTGGAACAGGCTAATGTTATACTTCTGTGAGCAAGAGTTCATATCCAACTTGAAAATGAGGGCTATATCTCTGTAAGCACACATTACAGCCATGAACATTTGATTTATGGGTTGCTGGTGTGTGTGTGTGTGTGTGTGTGTGTGTGAATTTGGTTTGTCACAAGATGCCAGTGTCAAACTCTGTGGACGTCTATCTGTTGTTGGTGTAACAGTAGAAGTCAATCAGCAGTGCAATAAATAATCTACCTATTCTGTGCTGGACAGCAAAAACCAGAATCACTTTCTTTCTGTAGGGCACACAGACACTACTACCTCACAGGGCATGCACAGCAGCACAGCCATTGAAAGATCAAATAACAGTTAAAGATTGCCTTTTTTGATGAATCATTATACATATCGCTGCAGGCTAATAAAGATGACCTGCTTCAATGAATCATGATCCATATTGGTATAGACTAATGGCAGAAATTGAGTACTGTTGCAGATCCAGCATGAGACAGATTGAAATCAGGATGATTACATTGCTGGGACCATATGAATGCAGGGTCCAATTACTGAAGGATCTTGGGTTGCATCCAAGGAGGAGTAGGTGACTAATTTGTAGACAGGATAGGCAGTAGCAAAACAATTAAGTAACCAGGCACTGAGTAAATTCCCAAGAACTTTATTATATGAGTGCCAAATGATAGTGTGGACTAAAAGTCTCTATATGAAAAGCCCCATACAGGGAAATGATGGTAATGGAGCTATTGAGGTGGCAATGAAGGGATTCTACATCTAAATCTACATCTACCTGTACGTACGTACTCAGCAAACCACCATATGGTGCTTGGCAAAGGATACCTTATACCACTACTAGTCATTTCCTTCCCGCTCCATTCATAAATGGAGTTAGAGAAAAGTGACTGCCTATATACCTCTGTAAAAGCGTGATTTCTCTAACTCATCTTCATGGCCCATACACAAAATGCATGTTGGTGGTGATAGTCATTCTGCATTCAGCTGTAAATGCCAGTTTTCTAAATTTTCTCAGTAGTGTTTCACAAAAGCAACATCCCTCCAGGAGTTCCAGCTTGAGTTCATGAAGCATCCCTGAAGTAATCACGTGTTGATCAAATCTACTGATAACAAACATAACAGCGTAACTCTGAATTACTTTGATTTCTTCCTTTAATTCTACCTGGTGGAGATCCAGAACACTTGTGCAGTTCTCAAGAATGGGACACAATAGCGTTATATATGTGGTCTCCTATACTTTCCTAAAGTCCTCCTAGTAAACCAAAGTCTACCATTCACCTTCCCTATTACTGTCCTGACTTGTTCGTTCCATTTCATATTGCTTTGCAACATTATGTCCAGGTATTTAATCTTCATGACTGTGTCAGGCAGCACACAACTGATACTCTATTTGAACATTACAGGATATCTTTTCTTACTTATTTGCATTTACTTACATTTTTCTACACTTAAAGCAAGTTGCCATTCATTTCACCAAACAGAAATTCTGTCTAAGTCATCCTATTTCCTTCTGCAATCACTCTAATGACAATACTTTCCCATATGCTATAGCGCCATCAGCAAATAATCGCAGATTGCTGCTCACTCTATCTGGTGGCAGAGATGACCAGTTTATCAGCAGTGTGGCAGTTGACATTTCTTCAGGTGAGGCCAGGCTAGCGACTGGACCTGATGACTTAATCCCACCATCCTAATTTCCTCTGCTGCCAGAGGTGATAGTATTTATTGGCCTCCTAGTTAAAATTGTTTTGCTGTTTAGCAAAATAGTAAATGCAAGTGTGCTGTCTGTGATGTCAGCCACTCACCTTGTGGGCTAGATGAGGTAATGACTGGCTGTTGACTGGCATGCATTGCCAGCAGTTCTGCTGACCTGCGATCATTGACAGTTTTGCTGCCACATCTCCAGGTAGCCTTATTGCAGCTTTGCAGAGATGCTCACATTTGCTTTGAACTCCAAACCAAGTGTGCCCTCTGGCATTAGAGTATTTCAATGACCAGTCAGGTTTTGAGCTGTTACACTCCCTCCCCAGAAGAAAAAAAATCATTTCTCTAAATTTTTCTGGTGATTGAGATACAAGTAACAATAAAAGTGTGTAATACATGTATTATTTATACGAAAGCTGCATGAGGATGATGCAGGTGCAAGTTCATTCCTGATAAGACTGTACTGTGTTGCTATCGTTTTTTGAAGCCGAGAGTGATGGGTAAAGTTATCTAAGTGGGAGGAGGCTGAATCATGAAAGGTTTCTGATGGTGAATATGTACAGCAATTTCCATGATATGTAGGATTGTTACCACAGTGGAAGAGAAGATTCACCTTCTGATAGCCTGGTGACAGTGTCTTTTACATAAGAGTTATGCATGTATTGGATCAAATGAATGAGACTAATGCCATTGTGTTGTTGTGTGCTAACAGTAGGAATGGCTGCAATTCCTTCACTGATGTCAGCACAAGGAATTTATACGTTCTCTCTTCTACTCTTGCATCCAGATGAATCTTGTCATTGCTGACAATTTGTCACAGATACTTGAGCATGTTTAATCCAAAGTCACACTTTTTTTGGGTCAGTGTCAGCCTGTAATTTCTTAGGTGCCTTGCCAAGTAGCTTCAGTCTCTCGCTACTAAAGTTGTTTATGCCTGTTGGAACCAAGTGACCATTCTCTCCTTCCCTGTTAAGGGCCAAATTCTGGTGCAGGAAACTGAATTTTATCCACACCGCCATTATCTGGTTGTGACTCCACTAAAAACTGCATGTCTACTGGCAGAGTATCCTTCTTGCACTTTATGGAATGGTGTCATGAGTTTGTCTGAAGATACTGTGCTCCTTGTGTGCATCTTGTGATGGTGTGGGTTCTTCAGCTGCGTGGCCTTACTGAAATTGTCACCCATCCAATTACTTCAAATGCAATTTCAGTATGTCATCATGAAATCCATCCCGTCATCATGAAATTCATCCTAACAGTGGCATTGCCTCTCTTGGGCAATATTTTCAGTCCCATGAGAAAATTACTTCATCTATTTCAAAATGTACTTGCACAGAACCTGTTATTTTAGCTGTGCTGCTACAAATCGATTGCAAGTGTCATCACAGCAAGCCTAACTTCTCAGGCTCATGCATTTCACAGTAGAACACCAAACCTTGCGCCCATGCTTAATAGAAACTTACCTCACCCTCCATCCTTCTGGTAAGGCATATTTTTGCCACTCTATCCATGTATTGGTCCCAAATAGTTGTGTTTATTGGAAGTGTCATCCACTAGCTAGGGTGTCTCTATTTTCAATTCATGTTGCCCTATTGCTTGCAAACCATTCCTTTTCATGTTCACTGAGAGGATCTACTCCCAGCATGACACGTCCGATAGCCAAATCATTCATCTGCTTCACACATGCACAAATGCTTCTGTTCATGTATGCTCTGTTCATTTGCATATGCAGCATGAGATTTCCATTTTCATTCCTTTGTGCTGGAGAGTAGAGCCCTCCAAGCACATGGCCTGTCAACATGGATAGTGTACAGCGGCAGTGTGCAAGAGAGAGCACAGATGAAAATAAGTCACCAGGGTGCCTATTCTGTATCTTTCCGCCATTGTTCTGATCATTTCGGTACTCGAGAGCACCAAACAGTGTAGTACTCTAATTAGAGCCCCTGTATTATTCAGTATGCATTTCAGAAGCGATACCGTTCGGGTCTAGAGAACTGAAGCACTGTTGTCGGTTCGCTTCGTGCGAGCCAATCAAAACCAAGCAGCCGCAGATCCACGCATGCACACTGCAGCACGCACAGTGCCACGAACACAAAGCGGCTAGCAGACAACACAGGCGCACTATTCTTCGAAGTACCGAAAATTGCGTTTGTTGCCATAATGCTTGACGCCGCATTCCATCGAGCTGACATGCCCGCCTTCATCGCTCTTGCCTCCTCCTTAACAGTATCAGGTGAGGCATATCCATTTCCATCATTCTCAGCTGAAATGCATAGAAATTTTTACAGTTTCCCTGACCGTGTGTTTCCATGCGTGCATAATAACGATAGCGTATTTGACTGTATTCTGCAGATTGTCGTAAATGCCGCATTATGTCATATTATTCTCATTCACACTGACATCATGTTTTGGATTTTACATTTTGTAAAATGAGTTAGGAATAGTGTGTAGCACCACATTGTACTAATACATCTACAAAAACACCCGAAAAATTGATTCTGAGAGTTTCAAAGAATAAGAAGATAAACAGAATGTGGTTATAACTCGCTCCTAAAGATCCAGATGATTAAGTAGCCCACTTCCCTATATGATACGTCAGCGATTTGGGTCTTAAAAACAAAATTGAAAAAACGCATTTTCGAGAGCTCCTGCAGTTCATCATAGTTTATAACATGCATCTCATGAATGAAAATGTTTCGTATATGGTGCTACAGTCTAAAAATATTACGATGGAGATCTTTCATTTCTGTCTACTGTTTTTGAGGATTCAATCTTAGATTTTACTTGTGACGAACAAGATTATGAAGATGGCTGCTGCTCGTTACATTCCCAGTAATTTAAGTTGTGCTCTTAGATTCCTGTCTAACCGCATACTCGGAAACTGCTACATATTCGGAAAAAAATGGTGAATTATTTCTGACAAGAAAAAATATAAAGGTCGCTGTCAGTTGTTTCACTTACAGCAATTTCATTTCCAGCAATTTCATATTTCATTTTTAAACACACGGAAATCATGAAATCATTACTGAGGAAGTGCGCTCTTACATGTAAGTAATAACGAATACTGCAGAAAAATCTTAACTTACACAAATAACAATGTTTCAGAACGTGTTGCATATATGAAGAGAAAAAGGAAAAAAACGACTTATGTACCCATCCATGTGTGAACCCGTGTCCTTTCGTATCGCATTCCCGCGTTCTAGCCACTTGGCCACACCAAACAACAGGAACGTAACGCTCAATTCTTATACTATTGTGGAGAGGAACGTGGGCGGATATCATTGCCAAATGGTGCTGCACAAGTCATAAATGCATGATAGTTTGTAAGGTTTCCAATATCAGGCTTCACATAATTGCTTTCCATTGTTACTTGAAAGATGTAAACACGTATCGATAATTACTAACTAAACCAGTAAACAAAGTCACTAGTAACTTCAGTTCACACTCATGTAATATACGTAAGCAGAGCCGATGTCTTGATATTTAATGATATTTAAACTCTTATTTGCATAAAAATAACACATATTTTGAGAGAATATTGACCAAAAAGTTCTTAGTTTTTTTTTTTTTTTTTTTTTTTTTTTTTTTTTTTTTTTTTTTTTGATGTAATCATTCACAGTAACAACCTAACCTAACCATATTTCTAACAAAGGAAAGTAGTCTATTATGAACTAACTTTCCAACCGGATGTGTCCTATGGTGATTGTTTAGTAACACAGTCACTAAATCCAAAGCTAAAACTGCTAAATATGTTTAAAGTAACAAATTATAGGTGTACATAAACCACAGCTCACCGATCGACAGGGCCACACCGAAATCCAAAACCTCTCGGTACAATTGTCGTAAATTCAATGGGAGCATCGTTCGGTAACAGGACTCAGAAGCTTACTGAATAGGATATTTGGATAAAGAACCAAAAATGACACCACTGCCGAGACTAACCTACTACACCGATCGGTATGAACGATACAGAATAGGCCCCCAGGTCCGGATGGAATCCCAATTCGGTTTTACAAAGAGTACTCCATGGCATTAGCCCCTTATGTAGCCTGCATTTATCATGAATCTCTGACATCACAGAGTCCCAAGTGACTGGAAAACAGTGCAGCTTACTCCAGTATTATATAGAACACCAAGAGAATGGATCCACAATATTTCAGACCAATATCCCTAACTTCAGTTTGCTACAGAATCCTTGAACATATTCTCAGTTTTAATACATTAAACTTTCTTGATACTGAAAACATATGTCCACGGATCAGCATGGTTTTAGAAAACATCACTTGTGCAAAACTCAGCTTGCCCTTTTCTCACACGATATACTGTGAACTATTGATGAAAGGCACCAACCAGATTCCATATTTCTAGATTTCTGGAAAGCATTTGACATGGTGTCCCATTGCAGGCTGTTAATGAAGGTATGGGCATATGGAATAAGTTCACAGATTTGCGAGTGGCTTGAAGACTTCTTAAGTAGTAGAACCCACTATGTTGCCCTCGACAGTGAGTGTTCATCGGAGACAAAGGTATTGTTAAGAGTGCCCCACGGATGTGTGATAGGACCGCTGTTGTCCTCTATATACATAAATGATTTGGTGGACAGCGTGGGCAACAATCTGCTGTAGTTTGCTGATGACACTGTGGTGTATGGTAAGCGGTCGAAGTTGTGAGACTGTAGGAAGATACAAGGCAATTTAGACAAAATTGTTAATGGTGTGATGAATGGCAGCTAGCTCTAAATGTGGAAAAATGAAATTAATGCAGATGAGTAGGAAGAACAATCCTGTAATGTTCAGATACAGTATTACTAGTGTCCTGCTTGACACAGACAGGTTGCTTAAATATCTGGGCATAACGTTGCAAAGCAATATGAAATGGATGTAGATGCACCTCATGAATGTTGGCAGAAGTTACTGAAAATGGCTGATGCTTCCTCACCTAATAACACAAACATGTGGGTGCTTGTCAGTGGTCATGTTGATGTCTTGGGTTTGTCCTCAGCCACGCAGATATGACATGCTTGCACTCACTTGCAAATAGGTTGCGAATCTGCAGTGTGCGCATGTGCAATATACTTCGCTTATCAGAGTTGGGCAACTTTTATTCAAATGACAAAGTGGTGAATACAGATTATTCATTATTTGCAAATAACAAATAAAAATATTTACTCAGAATATTATTCATTTACATGAATAAAAAAATTTATTCCTTATCTGTGAATAGAAAACGTTACAAACAATAGATAAATTTGAAATTGAATTATATTTATTGCTCTAATGTTTTGTCATGTATTAAGAAAATTTACTTTCTGCTGCTTTTAAATTAGTTTTCAGAAGAACTTTTTTTTTCAAACATCTCATCAAAAAATTTATATTACTTTCGAAGATTCACCCTCGTGACATACTAAAGAAAATATGTTCTACACATCTATTGCGTATAAAGGATATTGGTACATGACGTATCCTGACATTGTCTTTATTTCAGGAGAGCGATACAAATCACCACTATCTTCAGCAAAAATTGAGAAGCCATCTATTCCGCTGTAGTCCTTAGCAAATAATCCATTGTAGTTCTACCTTAGCTTCCCTTCCCACATCACGTTCAAAATAAAAATTTCTTTTTACTACATAAGATCATTTGAAACTCCTGATCTGATTTCTTCGACATTTCTGTAGCTTGTTGTAATCCTCCCTGGATCATGAGCAGCAATGCAGGTTAACTATTTGTCTCTAAATTATGTGTAAGAGATTGCTGCAGTAAGTGCAGTTGGTGTAGAAAGGTGAAAAAAGTCTTCAATTGTCTCTTGAAATTTTCTCAAAAGAAAACATGACCCACTGAGGTACATTTCTGTACAAACCATTAACAAGTTATTTATCAAATAGAAACTCCACTGAGCCAAGGGAACCAACACTGGTTATAGATATCTATACAAGAAGTAAATGCAGAAAATACAGTGGCATTTTACATTATTCATTATGTAAGTTACAAATAATTTACTCATGAATAAATTTGTTTGAATGATTTACTTATTTGAATAATTATCCAGATAGAAATTTAATCAAATAAGGCCCATCTCTGCTAACCACAACACCTTGTGCCTTCTTCCTCTCTGTGTTCATTCCAGTTTATAATATTAACTGGAATGAGTCCTATTAGTTCATTTGCTCAATTTACTCGCAAGAACCTACAGTGTAGCTGGATTGTAACTATTTTGTTTATTATAAACAGAATAGGCATTTATAATCAGTTGTTACACTTGTCATAATTAATCTTTTTTACTTGCTCTGCTCAAAATATGTCTTAATGTCTGTGTGGTTTTAGCTGCAGACAGAATGCAAACATTGTTTCATCAACATTCATTGACACAAATGTAGACTTCCACAGCTAATTCCGTGACCTTCAGTAACATTCAGTATTCGATTATCACTTTACGTTCAGTTGCACATAGTCATACTGAGTCACTGTGGTAATACTTGATGAACCTCAGGTATAAAGCATTCACTTTCGTCATAATAAAATGGAAAGCTGGCATCTAAAGAGAAATTCTAATTCTAAATGCGTTCTGTTGCTTGACAGGCTCATTAGTGCCACTATGTTGTGACTAAGCTATATGGAGTCCATGTTTCCTTTTCCACATGACAGGGCCATGTATCTGTTGCCCCTCATTCAGTGAATGAGCACTGCATGATGCCAAATGAAACCGTGTTAGGAAACTGCTGGGCACATGCTTCTGCAACACGTGCAATGGGCAACAAGCGCTACTCACATCGTTTTGCCATGTGGACACAGTGCTTTACTGGAGAGTTGGGTCAGTTTCCTCCAATACAGAAGCTGTACACACTGCTTTTGTAATGTTTTTTGGAACCTTAGCCTTGACCTTACATAAACATTCTGCTGGCAACTCACCACCTGAGAAATGAAGCTAGGGCACATTGTTTCGCCCCATGGACACTCACAGTGTAATCATTGCTTCTAAGATTGTATACATACACATTAATCTATCTCATTGTATGCACAAATTCTTCTATCTTATCTCCATTTTTTCCACAAGTGAGACCATTTAAATGTTCCAGGTAGGACCTGCTTGTGTTTATCATCTAGTATTGTTTGATGAATCCATGCTTGAATTGGCAATCAATGTTTATAGTTTCTCATGGGACATTGTGAAAGTATCGTCCGCCGCTTGTGGTCTCGCGGTAGCGTTCTCGCTTCCCGAGCACGGGGTCCCGGGTTCGATTCCCGGCGGGGTCAGGGATTTTCACCTGCCTCGAGATGACTGGGTGTTTGTGTTGTCCTCATCATTTCATCATCATCCAGGAAAGTGGCGAAATTGGACTGCGCAAAGGTTGGGAAATTGTACGGGCACTGATAACCGCGCGGTTGAGCGCCCCACAAACCAAACGTCATCATCATCATTGTGAAAGTAAGGGCACCACCTCTCAACTTAGCCCAGATGATAGCCTCTGATTGCCCTAGTCCACTCTGTTAACAAGGCAGCAGTCCTTAGCACCTCTAGAAACTGTAATGAAGAATGTCATACTAAAATGAAAAGAAGTTTTCATATGTTATCATTACATTAATGTAAAATACAGGATGGAATGTCTTGTGTAAAAAGGAGTGTCAAGCTAAATCTGTAAATGTATATTAAAAAGTGAAAAATGATATCTATAGCCTTTAGTTGGTATGCATATTTCTAAGAGTATGCTGTATGTGCCCAAGAGGGCAGTATTATGCAGATACATATACCCCAGCAGAGAAACTATTTATAGATAGCTACCCTACTAGCAATTTATACCACAGATCAAAAGCATCCAATTGTTTAGTTCTAGGCAGTAAGGGAGTTAAATCTATTGAAATTCATTGCTGCCTGGATCTCCAGTGTAGTGATACATGTTTGTCACAGCAGAGAGCCTACAAATGGAGTTGCAAGTTCATGCGTGTTGCGATATTACTGGTTGATACTTCTCATACAGGTCAGCACAAGAAGTTGCTAACAAGTCATTCTGTTGGTAAACTGCTTATTGACATTAGATAACATTGTAGTGACTGAAATGTTAGTCATGATTCAGCATACAACATTGTGCATGATTTTTTCCATATTTACAGTATGCGTGCCATATGGGTTTCCTGGCAGGTAACCAAATTGAAACAATCATGTGTTGATTAGTGTGAACAGCTTCTGTATTGTGTGGAACAAGAAGGTGATGTCTTTCTTATAAGGTTCATTGGTAACAAAACCTGTGTGTACTACTGAGGAATTATAATTTTATGTGAGGAGAGTATGCTTGACCCTCTATTGGGATGAAAAGTGTCTTCTTGGATTACTACATGATGGAAGGAAATGCTGTCGTATAATAGGGAGCAGCAAAAGTGGCAGCTGTGAGGTATAGACCAGTCCTCCCATACCTAGTCTTCCCTTTTCTAAGTGCCATTAATAAGCTTTTGGCTTAGTCCATCTTGGTCCATGATTCTAAGCACACTCTATTGCCACAGCATCATTTATGCCACAGATATAATCCAGATAGCATCATAAAAAGTAACAACTATGAGGTTTCTTCCTTTAACATGGTTAATGTGGCAACTCTGCACATCATTCATTCTATCTTCGATGACTTAGGAGCAAGGTGAGAACTCTAGTGGGAGAGTTGCCCCTCCAGCCACCACTTCTGCTGCTCCCTGTTAAAGTGCATTATACTGATACATAAAAAATCATACTTGTGTGATAATTAAATCAAAACGGTATTGATTGTAGCCTGCAGATGTTTCATTGCAACATGACATTCCATGGTTCCACATGGTCCATGGACAGTTGTGAACGTCACAGACCTGTAATTTGAGTGTCTTCAGCACCTGTGATACTTGCATGTTCTTAGTTGTTAGCAGAAATATTAATATTTAGATGTGGAGAAACCTCCAGAAATGAAGTGGCGCTAACTGTCTATGTACATACACTGTCCAGTCACATTAATGTGATCACCTGTCAACTGGTTTCAGTAACAACCTCCCGCAGTGCAGATTACTGCGAGACATGCAGGAAGACAGTCAGTGAGGTTCTGGAAGGTACCAACAGGGATGTGGCGCTATGCTGACTCCAGTGCCATAGCCAGCTGTGCTAGGTTTCTCAGTCGAGGATCCGTGATGTGTACAGCCCGATCAAGGTGGACCCACAGATTCTCAATTGAGTTTAAATCGGGAGAGTTTGGTGGCCAAACCAGCTGCATGCAGAGATGAAAATGGTCCCCAAGGCTACATGGATACTTGTGTTGTTCCATTATGCCTTCCAGAATGATGATATCACTCAGGAAATGCCACAAAAAACTTCCCAAGACCATAACATTCCATCCTCTGGCTTGGAACCTTCCGACAATTGTTGCAGGGTATTTGCTTTCAGACGTTCCATGGCGTACACACCAATGGCCATCTTTCCAATGGAGCGTAAGACATGGTTCATCTGAAAAGGCCACTTGTCACCACTCAGTGGATGTCCAATTTTCTTGGAAGTTCCAGCCTTTGTCACTGATGAACAGCAGCCAGCATGGATGCATGAACTGGGCACCTCCTGCAGAAGCCTGTACACAGCAACATTTGCTGAACAGTCATTGAGATGACACTGTTGGTAGCCCCCTTGGTTCATCTGGGTGGTCAGTTGCTGAACATTGCACATATTAAACAATGAGTGTTCTTTGATAAAGACCCAACTACTAGGCAAAAGCGAATCATAGGTAGTAAATTATAATAGTGTTGTTTCTTGGTTATATTATACTATGGGATATAAGTTCATGTACATCTTTGGTTGGACATATACATTATTTTGTCGATCATTAGATTTGGAATGGTTAGGAAAATGTAAAATAACATGAAAGGTGTGTTCATATTCTGTTTGATATTTTTCCTCATTACTGCAAAATGTGAAAGTTGTTGACTAATTAAAACATAATAGATATTGCTGCTACAATTATGTTGATGTGTTGACTGTGATAAGAAACTAACCATATTTCTACTTCCTCCATCACAGCAGTAATCATAATATCATTTCTTGCATTATTTATTTTATTTACTCTTCCTTCAGCCAATTTGCATCCCCTTCCTTTCTTTCTGTTTGCCCCTTACTTACCTCAATTCTCTCTTTCTCTCATTCTCACCACTCTATTCAACAAAAAAGTCAACTTTCATGGGTAGTTTTTATGTGCTTGCCTGGCATTCAGCACTTCATTTAAAAGTAGCTAGTGCTCTGTGACCTCAGTTATTATTTACATCCCAGCCAAGACTTTCCTATGTGATAATAGAATGTGTATTTAACACCTTTATTTTTTATTTTTTATGTTGAGTGTTTGAACTAATCTATTACCTAGTTAAACTCATGACGGAAACTAACTGGAATCTACTTTCAGTTAGTCTGTGTGTGTGGAGGGGGGGGGGGGGCGTGGGGGGGGGGGAGGAGGGGGGGGGGAAGGGATTATCTCTCTCCTCACTTTTTTGTTTGTGATAAAACCAGTTGTAATTTTTTTATCATAACTAGTTTAGGCCTGGTCATTCTCAAGTGGCACAAGCAAAATTAGCATTTGTCACATAAGTATCACAAAATAATCATGACAAACTTAAACACTCCATGTGGACTTTAATTTTGTGGATTCTTACATAAAACCATGACTGAGCTGGCCACAAACTGTCAGCAGATTTAAGAACATAGGCAAAAATAGCAGTTAAGCTGGTTTAATGTTTACTTAATGCTGTTTGAAATGCAGGCTCACCTTAATATGTGGTACGATATGGTATAAAACATTATCTTTTGGCCTGAATGGGCTGTCATAATAAAAATGTATGAGTAACACTACTGTATTATCTCATTGTGACTTTTACCTTTTTCAATGAACAGGGCAACTTCAACAAGTAATGTAATGATGTTCACGGCTACTCCACTTACTCGACGTTCATCTGAGCGAGAATTAGATGGAACTGGCAAGAAGAGAGCAACATCTGCCAGTGGCCTAGACCGAAAGCCAGGTGAAGGTCAGTTGCACATGTTGCAGTTAACAAACTGTGTTCATACATTCATTTCATCTTTCAATAAATTGACAAGCTGTATAAATGAATAAACTATTTTCTATTGTGGTGACCACATGTAAAAGATAGATAACTGTTATTATGCTGTCACTGCTTCTAGTGGAAGAGTTTGTATGTAATGTTCATGCAAGCTGATTATGCAGTAGATTTGTGCATGTAAGTACAGATCTGAGCAAGAAACAGTTAAACAACAAAATATTTGTGTGCCAAGTGAAGGCAGACATTTTTGAAGCCATATTCCTGTTGCAGATATAATGCTACATTTAAAAAAATCCAGTTAAGATGCTGTGATACCAGTAGAATAAGGGAAAAAATCCTGTGTCATAATGTACTTTAAAAAAAAATTTCAATGAGCCACTACTCTGAATGTGTTCCACTTATTGTTCATGCTATTGCGTAGAGTTGAGTCTTTCCGAGTCATATAAGGTAGAAACAACTGCATAAGGAAAAACATGAGCTGTATTCCTAATGTCCATCCTACATACCTAAATTATTGTCTTTACATTTGTTGTGTTTGTTATGACAAGCATTTCAAGAATTATTTTTCAGTTTGTTTGTGCTTATATCACCATTCATGTTTGCATGTTCTGGTGCAAGTTAAGGAGCAACTGTTCCAGTATGAAGTGTGAAATTTCTTAAAAATTTCTGCAGTAGTTAAAACTGCCAAAAAAAGTAATGAAAGGAACAATTTTAGCATGTGTATATATAGACCCATATAAAACTTTAAGATGAAAGAAACTGAATTATTTTCAGTTTTCAGAAGTAATTTGTAAATATAGTAATTAAAAGCAAGTAGCAGCTACTAGGAAACGCTGGTTATAGAGCATTATGTTTTCTGTGAAGTCATCAGACCTAAGTCAGAAGATATAAGTAGTGTTGATCACTTGGGATAAGGCAGTGTCGAAGAATGTAATAAAACTGAGAGAAGCATAAGAAAATATTACTACAAGGTGTTTGTGGAGATGTTATTCTTCTTGATAATGTAGACTGCTTACAAACTTTGTACTAAAACTTCAAACCAAATGAAAATAAATAAAAGGGTAACTTCCTGCTATAAGTAGCACTGCCAAATCCACACACACAAATAACGGGTGATGGACCTCAAGCTTTCAGAGAAGTGATAAAAATGGGAAGAGAGTATATGCATGTTTTGGACAAGCATATTGAATAATTTATTAAATTTAGCCCATGCAACCATGCAAATTACAACTCTTTCAATTATTTTGGCTGTATATCTTCCTTCTGGCAATGGCCTTGCCGCAGTGGTAACACCGGTTCCCCTGAGATCACCGAAGTTAAGCGCTGTCGGGTGTGGTCGGCACTTGGATGGGTGACCATCCAGGCCGCCATGCGCTGCTGCCATTTTTCGGGGTGCACTCAGCCTCGTGATGCTACTTGACCAAATAGTAGCGGCTTTGGTCAAGAATACCATCTTATGACTGGGAGAGCGGTGTGCTGACCCCACGCCCCTCCTATCCGCATCCTCCACAGAGGATGACACGGTGGTCAGTAGGCCACTCGTCGCCCGAAGACGGAGTGCAGAGTGTATCTTTCTTCTATCCTCAAGTAAACCAAGAGTCGGACGACAGTGTGCAAAGAGAGCCCTTATGTGCTCCATCCTGGAGGTGCTGCATGTGCAAGTCTACACCACAGATGCTGGCTGATATCAAAGAGTTGCATTTTGCAAATGGTGACACTGAATAAGTGTTTAAGGAGACCAAACAGCTGAGGTCATCAGTCTCCTATTCACCCCTGCCCCCCTCCCCCCACCCCCAACTCCCCCCCACCCCCAACTCCCCCCCACCCCCCACCCTCTAAAGGGCAGATGCAGAGTACCCAATCTGTCTGCACATAGTGTAAATGCTGCATGTAAGTGTGAGAGAGTGTTCTAAATGTTTACGTAGCATGTACCTGAGGCAGGACATGGCAGCCTGCCCACTGTTCACCTAATGTGATGAGAGAAACTGCCTAAAAACCACATCCAGGCCAGCCAACACACCAACCACTTGTACTTAATCGATCATGTGGATTCGATCCAGGGCAATCATACTTCCTTGTCCTGGAAGCAGTCGCTTTAACATGCACGGCCACCAATGGTGGTGCACATAAATATTGGTCACTCTGTGGACTACAGTGATATGAAGATATGAGCTACTCATTGTTTTGGGACTCTTATGTTTAAGAAAGCCACAAAAGTTTGATTAGTGGAAGATTTAATAAATTATAAGAGTTGTTTTAATTTGGGCAAAGCATGTAATCTGCCCCTTGCTATAATTAAATTGCAGAGAGTCAGCATGGTTCTGTCACTACTAAAGATGCATTGAACACCTCCACCTGCCTTAGGGGCATACATCTGCAAGGTATTTGTTGCTGACCAGCATCTGTGGTACAGGTTCACATGCTCAGTACTGCCACAGTGGAACATGTAAGGCCACATTTGACACCATATCAAAGTCTCTTGGTTCATTCTGAGGATGGCTAGAAGGGACAAAGCCAAAAATATTAGTGGTAGAGTATGAATTTGCACAGCTGCATGCTTGAAATCTAATTGATTGTTCATTATGCTGTGATAGCTGACAGTGCACATAAAGTGTACCGAAATTTACCCAGAGGTAGGATTAAATGAAAATTTACTGTGGGGTGTTATATTAAAAGTCTTTTTTTTCCTTTCTAACATTTCTAATACTATTTGTTTAAGGCATTTCAGGAGTGCCAAAACTTCATTATTTACCTAATTATTCCCCACTGAATCAACAAACTTTAATGTCAGTGAGAGACATATTTTGGATACATTCAGTCATTGTCTGTATGTATTCTTTGAATAAAATACAAAGCACCTGCATTTTCTTGTTAGTCAGAAGATATTGTTGTTTTGCATCTTTTATGACTTAGCTTGCTTAGAGTTTGCGCTTGACGAACATTTGTTGCACAAGGAATGTTACTGGTGGTTACGAAAATTTCCCATGAATTGAAATGATCTCCATATTGCGTACAAAGATGCAGCTTATATTCCTTGATGGTGATCATAATTCATTCTCATTCTCACTGGGAAACACATTTTAGTTACCAGGCAATGATGTAGTCAAACCTGTGTTTGATTTTTCACAAAATACATGTTAACAGTGTCTTATTTTGTGGAAAAATGAGTTATTTGAGATTCTGTATTAAGCAGACCAGATAGTCGGAAAAGAGTAGTAACATGTAATTATAAATCAGGCATTATCTCTTTCAAGTGCATTGCCTTAGAGGTGTATATGAGATATCAAGAGATGATGAGATGAGCAAGCATGAATAAATGAAATGGGGAGTAGGCGTATCCTACTTCGTCAAACACTGCCTGCATGGTAGTAAAATAACATCAGAAAGGATACTTATGTGTGGGTCACGAGATGTTGATTCTTGTTGTTGCTGGAAGTTCTGTTATAGTCTTACCCATTTGTTCTCACTCTGTATGCTGACTGTTACATTCAACTTAGAAATTCTTGGCAAAATCGTATCAAAACTACATAAATTGACAGCATATTTTACCAGCATTGTTATTGCCTTCTGTGTCAGTTATATGACTCATTTCTCCTTCTACATTTTATTGTAGTGTAAGTATTTCGTAAGCCTCAACACATGCATTTTATGACAAGGACAGAGTATATGTGATCATAATTTCTTGTGCAGCACTCTCAAAGAAATTTTGAGGTCATTTATATATTGATATTTGAATGATAAAGGTATGGGGTGGTTTATTTTCACCAAGGTGCATTCAAAACACTTAATATAGTGGTGCTCTGATTTACAGTTACCTAACTTAAAAACCTTTTTCTGTTACAGACGTTTAAATCAAGACTATCAGAGCACCTACATTCTGGTGAATTCAGTAGTCATTGGTATATTGCTATTTTCAAGAATATCTTACTGCTGTGACTTCAGAACATTACTCAGTGTTGCAGAAATCAGATCATCCACTCTGTAAATGACAAAAATGGTTATTAATATGGACCAATCTTCAACCCTTTTTTTCAGATATGAAAATGTCCACTTCAATGTACGAAGTTTTCCACTGGAATGAATCTCCTCAACCTGTGGGTACTGCCACTCATCGTGCCCAAAGCATTTCTGGTGTTTATAGCTCTGATTTAGGGGCTCCTCCCCAGAAAAAACTTGATTTAGACTCTACTTTGTCAGTGAAAAAAGATGGAAGTAGCTTTTCAAGTGCCCCCCAAACACCCTCCTCTAATATTGCCAGTATTTTCAGCGGCTCCGCTGGTGGTGAGTTGAGATGTGCAGAGATGCTCACTCCTCTAGTTTTATTCCTGCAAGGCAGAAATCTGCCACCTAATAATTCAATTTGCATGATCTGTAAAATAAGTTCAGTCAGTAGGCATGTACCACAAAATATAATTACATTTAAATCCCTGTTGTGAGCTTTACGTTTTGTTGCTTGGAAGTAATTATTTTACATTTCTTTTATGCTGACATAGTTTGTGTCTTTCTTATTCACCCCATTTCTTTCTTTTTTTTAACTTTTGTAAGAAACTTTATGGCATGTAAAAGAAATATGGAATGAGATTAATGATTGAACTGCTTAAGAATCTGACTGTACTCCACTTTTCTTGTTGTAGATAGGTTGTTTTGTGAATGATTTTTTTCTGCCAGTGTTAATTAAGTTTTAGCTTGTTTTGGAAACAACTTTTTGAACTTTACTATACCATCTGATGAAGAATTGTGTGCTTCTTTCAGTTTTTTGTACGCCTGCCTAGCGTGATGTATGACCTAAATTATCTTGCTTGTTTATGTGTGTAATGTATATGAATGGTTAATGTTTTGGCTTTGCTAACTTGCTATGTGGCATGCACCAACTTTTAATCTGTAATAACTCTCATATATCAACAACAAGAAATACAATATTTTTGATTAGTATAAATGAATTATCGTTACCAGTAAAAGAAACATTAGTATGACAATAGTCACAGCCATATAATGCCATAACATATACTTTTAATGTATACACATTCATAATTAAAATAGCGCCTTCATATCTCAGTTTTGTGAAATATTTGTGTTATTCATTTATTTTGCAGCAATGTTGCGTTATCAATATCACAAAAAATGGAGGAAAGCAAGTACCGTTACTTAGTTGGATAGGTGAAATTGCCCTTATTACAAAACGAAACACAGGGGAGTGTAAAATTGAAGTAATGTTATATCGTGTAACTTATTTTGATATGAAACACATTTATTACCATGAAGCACATTTATATCTACATTATGGGATTGGTCAATCTTGAGCAGTGGGCTGATAAACTCCGAATTGTTATTTGAGTGTGCCTAGTGAATAATGGGAAACTGGGTGTAATATTTAAATATATATGTAATTAATTGATTAGGATTGCATCAGTTCACACCACTGTTGCTAATGAGAACTATTGACATAGGTGAAGAAGCAGATGGACAGCAGCAGAATGCAGCGCAGACCATTGTACGAGTTAATCGACGCAAGACAGATCTGATGCCAACGATACCATCACCTCGTGATACAACACCCAGCTCCAGCAGTCGGCGGGCACCGAGCCGCTCGCCAGGTAGGGCGCTGTCGATGTCTCGTCTGGATGTGCTGTCTCAGCCTCGATTCCCTCGGCGCCAGGTGGCTGTTCCTACACCTGCCCCACGACAGCGCCTGGCATTGGGGTCCTCCCAAAGCATGTCACGTAGCACAGGCCATCTGGCAGCAGTAGGAGCAGACAGTCAGCTACGGCGCATGGATGCTGCACGAAGCATGTCACACTTATGTGGAAATGCACCTCCCGTGCCTCCTCCCCGTACAACACGGGCAGAAAGGTTGCGCCAACAAGCAGCA
The DNA here is from genome assembly GCF_023864275.1 of Schistocerca cancellata. Taxonomy (NCBI): domain Eukaryota; kingdom Metazoa; phylum Arthropoda; class Insecta; order Orthoptera; family Acrididae; genus Schistocerca; species Schistocerca cancellata. Next base: position 641,299,837 of record NC_064629.1, read on the forward strand.
GGTATGAGAAATACTGGGAGCACGGTTCGACATTATTTTTCTTTGTAATATTCATGCCAAAACTAGCATTATTGACTTTTATATTGACTTCTTAGCCATGGGAGAGTTTATGTGCAGTTACCAGGAATTATAAGTGGTGCCTGAGAGGTTGATCGTACTAGTACCGTTTTCAAATGCATTATGTTAAAAGTTAGAGGGACCCAACATTTGTTGCAAACATAACCAACATTTGTTGCAAACAAATAATGTTGTTCTTGACCCTGTGATGCACAAGCCACCATTTTTTTATGTAGATGAGTCAAGTTGTTATACAGATCAGATGCATATTAAGAAGTAGCACTGTCATTTTCCAGATGCTATTATTTTTCATACCTCGGTTTCTCATATTTTCTGAAATCCTTTTCAGTTTCATTGAAGCTATTATTGGTTCCAATATCTCCTTGTTAAGTATTTTCTTTTACACTTTATCAGAAATAAAATATTTCAACAATATTTTATTTATTTCGGCCCTCTATTACATCAGTTCAAGGTTTTACATGTACATAAATCTTTGAATTACAGTTTACTTAAATAATTATGATAATTATTATAATAATATAAACAACAACAACAACAACAAAAACAACAATAATAATAATAATAATAATAATAATAATAACAATAACAATAATAACAAAAATAGGAGTTAAAGAATAATTTGAGCCAGATTTGCATAAATCTTAAGGTCATTGGTAATAACAACACAGACCAGTAAATAATAATAATAATAATAATAATAATAATAATAATAATAATAATAATAATAGACCCCGTGGAGGCCCGGGAGAAGAATAGGCCTCCGGTATGTTCTGCCAGTCGTAAAAGGCGACGAAAAGAACAAACCACTAATAGGGCTAACCCCCCTTTTAGTGTGATTACTTGGTTCAGGACAGAACTAAAGAAGCCTCGGACAAGTGCCGTCATGGTCGGGGACGACGCTTGAACCCTATGCCCGCCCACAATGGTAACGACACTGCTAGCCAACTGGAAAAGGATTTAAATCCGAATAGAGGTGTTTTGCAGGATATGCTTCCTGCAACCACCCTAGAAGGAAAACAAAGACAGAGGATGAGATGGTCAGATGAAGTTAATCGACACCTCATGTTCTGTTATTACCAAGCAACAAACCTAGGAACCAACACAACTGGATACAGATCACAAGTATACACAACATTTATTACCAGATACCCGGAATTAAAATTTTTAACAGAACAACGACTAGCTGATCAGATCCGTGTAATAATCAAAAATAACAGGATACCCCAGTCAGAATTAGAAAACATCAAACAACAAGTACAACAAATACTGGAACAAAATAATGTGCAATTAGAAGAAGAAGAAGAAGGAGAAAATACAGTAATGGACTCAAACATCCCAGAGAAAACAAACAATGAACAAAACACGTCAATTAAACAATCAGAGGAAAACGAAATCTTAAGACAGCCACCAGAACAAGCACAAATAGAACACGAAGAGAGACACGTGTTAGATATAGAAGAGAAATTTCAGCTGACATATATAGAATACAAAGACACAAATACAGACATTAGACCATTCTTGCATAGACCGCCAAATAACCCACAAGTCGAAACAACAATAAAAACTATCAACACAATCATACACAACAAAATAAATGAAAACACAACTATGGAAGAGTTACAACTACTGGTTTATATAGGAGCACTCACTACACTAAATATACACACTAGGCAGAGATCAGAACAAACCAACACACAGAAGAAACCCACAAAACCAGCATGGCAACACAGGTTACAGATCAGAATAGAAAAACTGAGAAAAGACATCGGACAGCTAACACAATTTATAAGAAATGAAATATCAGACAAAAAACGAAAAAGGTTAGGTAAAATCTCACAACAAGAAGCAATAGAGCAATTAGATGAAAAAAAGCAGAAATTGCAAGCATTGGCCAAACGACTTAGAAGATACAAAAAAAGTGAAAATAGAAGGAAACAAAACCAAACATTCAACACAAACCAAAAGAGATTTTACCAAACAATGGATAACACACACATTAAAATAGACAATCCACCAAACATAACAGACATGGAACACTTCTGGAGCAGCATATGGTCAAACCCGGTACAACATAACAGGCTTGCACGGTGGATACAAGCAGAAACAGACACATACAAGATGATACCACAAATGCCTGAAGTGATAATTTTGCAATATGAAGTCACCCGAGCAATTAATTCTACACACAATTGGAAAGCCCCTGGAAATGATAAAATAGCAAATTACTGGCTAAAGAAGTTCACCTCAACACATTCACATCTAACTAAATTATTTAACAGTTACATTGCAGACCCATACACATTCCCTGATACACTTGCACATGGAATAACCTATCTGAAACCTAAAGATCAAGCAGACACAGCAAACCCAGCTAAATATCGCCCCATAACATGCCTACCAACAATATACAAAATATTAACTTCAGTCATCACACAGAAATTAATGACACATACAACACAGAACAAAATTATAAATGAAGAACAAAAAGGCTGCTGCAAAGGAGCACGAGGATGTAAAGAGCAACTGATAATAGATACAGAGGTGACATATCAAGCTAAAACTAAACAAAGGTCCCTACACTACGCATACATTGATTACCAAAAAGCCTTTGATAGTGTACCCCACTCATGGTTACTACAGATTTTGGAAATATACAAAGTAGATCCTAAATTGATACAGTTTCTAAACACAGTAATGAAAAATTGGAAAACCACACTTAATATCCAAACAAATTCAGATAACATCACATCACAGCCAATACAGATTAAGTGTGGAATATACCAAGGAGACTCATTAAGTCCTTTCTGGTTCTGTCTTGCTCTGAACCCACTATCCAACATGCTAAATAATACAAATTATGGATACAATATTACTGGAACATACCCACACAAAATCACACATTTGCTATACATGGATGATCTAAAACTACTGGCAGCAACAAATCAACAACTCAACCAATTACTAAAGATAACAGAAGTATTCAGCAATGATATAAATATGTCTTTTGGAACAGACAAATGTAAGAAAAATAGCATAGTCAAGGGCAAACACACTAAACAAGAAGATTACATATTGGATAACCACAGCGACTGCATAGAAGCGATGGAAAAAACAGATGCCTATAAATACCTAGGATACAGACAAAAAATAGGAATAGATAATACAAATATTAAAGAAGAACTAAAAGAAAAATATAAACAAAGACTAACAAAAATACTGAAAACAGAATTGACAGCAAGAAACAAGACAAAAGCTATAAATACTTATGCTATACCAGTATTGACCTACTCATTTGGAGTAGTGAAATGGAGTGACACAGACCTAGAAGCACTCAATACACTTACACGATCACAATGCCACAAATATAGAATACATCACATACATTCAGCAACAGAAAGATTCACATTAAGCAGAAAGGAAGGTGGAAGGGGATTTATAGATATAAAAAACCTACATTATGGACAGGTAGACAATTTAAGAAAATTCTTTCTAGAACGAGCAGAAACTAGCAAAATACACAAAGCAATCACTCATATAAATACATCAGCTACACCATTGCAATTTCATAACCACTTCTACAACCCTTTAGATCACATAACATCAACAGATACAAAGAAAGTAAATTGGAAAAAGAAAACACTACACGGCAAGCACCCGTATCATCTAACACAGCCACACATAGATCAAGACACATCCAACACATGGCTAAGAAACGGCAATATATACAGTGAGACGGAAGGATTCATGATCGCAATACAGGATCAAACAATAAACACCAGATATTACAGCAAGCATATTATTAAAGATCCCAATACCACAATAGATAAATGCAGACTTTGCAAACAACAAATAGAAACAGTAGATCACATAACAAGCGGATGTACAATACTAGCAAATACAGAATACCCCAGAAGACATGACAATGTAGCAAAAATAATACATCAACAACTTGCCATAAAACATAAACTAATAAAACAACACGTTCCCACATACAAGTATGCACCACAAAATGTACTGGAGAATGATGAATACAAATTATACTGGAACAGAACGATTATAACAGATAAAACAACACCACATAACAAGCCTGACATCATACTCACCAATAAAAAGAAGAAATTAACACAACTAATTGAAATATCCATACCCAACACAACAAATATACAGAAGAAAACAGGAGAAAAAATTGAAAAATACATCCAACTGGCTGAGGAAGTCAAGGACATGTGGCATCAGGATAAAGTCGACATTATCCCAATTATACTATCAACTACAGGAGTCATACCTCACAATATTCACCAGTACATCAATGCAATACAGCTACATCCAAACATATATATACAACTACAAAAATCTGTAATTATTTATACATGTTCAATTACCCGAAAGTTCCTAAATGCAATATAACATATACCATACAGTTACAAGGAAGTCACGCTTGACCGAGGTCCGCGTCACGTTCCATTTTTAACCAGACTTAAGTCTGAGAAAAAAAAGTCAAAAAGATAATAATAATAGTAGTAGTAGTAGTAGTAGTAGTAGTAGTAGTACAGGGTGGCACATGAAAAACCGGCCCTGAGTACTAGACTACTCATTGGCGCCCGCCTGCTCGTTGACACCCAATTTAAGGAAACATGGGACATTTTTTCAAAGATGTTTCCTATCATTTTCATACGAGCAAAGAGCAGTATACAGGGTTTGGTGACAAGTGACATACTACAAATTCAGTTGAAAATGCAAAACAGGATTGATCCCCATATCTGCATACACCTGCTGTGAGTATGGATATTTGAGCACAAATGGTTCCAAGTCCGAAGAAGTTGGACACATAAATTGTTGCAACAAGTGAATGTCTTGTCAACATATTTTACACTACATAGGGATGAAGCCCTACAGAATGACATGTGTCCAAGGACTGAATTTTACTGTTGGCACTAAACGTGGTAGGAGATGACGTTCACCGGGCATTCGCCATACCCACACCCTGCCATCAGATTGCCACATTATGTACCATGATTCATTGCTCCACACAGTCTTTTTCCACTGTTCAGTTGTCCAATGTTTATACTCCTTACACCAAGCAAGGCGTCATTTGGTATTTACTGGCGTGATGTGTGGCTTATGAGCAGCCATTCGACCATGAAATCCAAGTTTTCTCACCTCCCACCTAACTGTCATAGTACTTGCAGTGGATCCTGGTGCAGTTTGGAATTCCTGTGTGATGGTCTGGATAGAAGACTGCCTGTTACACATTACGACTCTCTTCAAGTGTCGGCAGTCTGTCAGTCAACAAATGTGGTTGGCCTGTATGCTTTTGTGCTGTCCATGTCCCTTCACGTTTCCACTTCATTATCGCATTGGAAACAGTGGACCTAGGGATGTTTAGGAGTGTGAAAATCTTGCGTACAGACGTATGAGACATGTAACAACCGATCACCTGACCACGTTCGAAGTCCGCAAGTTACGCGGAGCGCCCCATTCTGCTCTTTCACGATGTCTAATGACTACTGAGGTTGCTGATATGGAGTACCTGGCAGTAGGTGGCAGAGCAATGCACCTAATATGAAAAATGTATGTTTCTGGGGTGTCCGGATACTTTTGATCACATAGTGTAGTAACTTATATAATTTGTATCTAGGATATGGTTGGTGTGATCAGTTCTATTTATGTCATTGCATTAAGAGCCAACATCACTCATAAAATAGATAAAACACAATGATATAACCACTCTGGCATTTACAAAAGGTCGTAAACCCTACATTGGACAGACAGGCAGATCATTTAAAATGAGATATAGAGAACACGTAAACTGGAGCAAAAATAACATTTCAGCTTTCGGCACACACCTCAGAGGGAATGAATGCTATGTTGAAAATATCAAAAGAACTCTCACTGTTTTACGTAATGTCTTCAAAGGTCAATTAATGGACATTTTAAAAGAAATGCAAATGTACATTCTCACTACTAAGCACAGACAACAAATGCTAAATGAGCAAACAGAATTGTGCAGCAAAAAATTCATAAAAAATTTCTATAGCACCTTAATCAGCATATTAAAGACACTCCATCCTGCATTAATCACCAAATCAATACTACAAACTATACACTGAAAATTATAATGGCACAGCAATACTATTGTATGTGGATCCCATTGAAATATTAGCGAAACAATATGTTCCCTCGTAAATACTTTTGAAAAGGAAGTGGAATGTTATTGTACAACTGCCATGTGATGGAAAACTGTGTCTACATGGAACTTAGTTAGTGATATTACGAAATAAGTTGGCTATATCATAGATTATATAAAACCTTATAACAAAATTTTTTGCATCAACATCTGTAACAAATATGACAACACCTATGATAAATAAGCCAGTGTGACACACAGCATAATTCACTAAGAACAAATGTTCCATTATGTATACAATATTGTTGTCATGTGGATCACATCATACTGGATAATGAAGATAACGCAATTAAGAGCAATATGTATTATGCAAATACATTAACGTAATACTGTAAGGTGTAACTAGATCTGTGAATTTTTTTTTAAACAGATATGAGATACAGACAGTGGGAAAATGCTCATATTGAGCACGGAAAGATGAAAATGCTCCTGTTTAAAAGACTCTGACTGAAAAGTGGGGCACCAGCTGCCTCATTCTACCTTCCTCAACATCTTTAAAAGTTTTCCAAACGGTTTTGGCATGTGAACATATTTAACCCTTTTTAACGTGGAACTCACCTCTCACGCCCACAAGCTCCCATAACTGTAACATACTGACACCTAGTAGTCCATCAATGTAAGTCGCTCATACCCATTCTCTCTCGTATGCCCATTCTCACCCACTCACTCAGCCCAATACATTGTCATTATCTCCTCGTGTCTCTCTGTCACAGTCTCCCATCTTGCAGGCACAGTCTCCTTTGTTCCGTACTACTGCTAATACTACTACTACAACTACCACCACCACCACCACCACCACCACCACCACCTCCTCCTCTCACTTTCACTGTCTCCCTCTTGCTCTCGTATTGCTATTATCTCATTCTTTCCTTTGCACTGCTGCTGTCTGTTCTTGCTGTCACTATCTGTCTCTTCCTCATTGTCATTATCATAGAATCTGTCTGTCATTATTACTGGCTCTCTCCCACTCCCACTTTCTCCTTCTCTTTATTCCTCTCTCACTGGCATAATCTCACTCTTTTCCTAGCACTGTTCTATCACTGTCAACTACGTTCCACTGCCACTGTATCCCTCTCTTTCTCTCCCATTTCAATTGCCATTGTCTCCTTTGCTCTTCCTATATACACTGGACTCGCATTCGGGAGGACGACGGTTCAATCCCACGTCCAGCCATCCAGATTTAGGTTTTCCGTGATTTCCCTAAATCACTCCAGGCAAATGCCAGGATGGTTCCTCTGAAAGGGCACAGCCGACTTCCTTCCCAATCCTTCCCTAATCCGATGAGACCAATGACCACGCTGTCTGGTCTCCTTCCCCAAACTAACCAACCAATCTTCCTATATCACAACCACTGCATACTATCTTCCAGTATTTATTCCTTTTCCATCTCTCTCCTGCTGCCACTATCTGCTTCCCCCTAAGCATAAAAAAAATGTGAGTATGTTTGCATGCCATAATTTGTTGGAAAAGTTTTAAAGGCTCTGAGGAAGGTAAAATGAGGCAGCTGGTACTCCACTTGTCAGTCAGTCTTTCAAACTGCATCATATTTGCCTTGCTCCAATAGGAACATTTTTCCACTGGGTCCCTTCTTTTCCCTGCTACAGCAGGACATGTCACACATACATATATGAAAAGAACTTTACAGGGTAGTAATATTTTGATAGTTTTCTTGTGTGAAACTGAAATAATGCAAAACTAATTTTACACCTCAGACCGGATTTTATGACAACAGTAATTTTGCATGTGCTTCAGAACTACAAGATGGGGTTCCCAGAACCCTTCTGATTATAACAGAGCCACTTTACAGCCTATTTCTCTGTGCTGCATCACTTTATAAACTACATTTTCACCTCACCGCGGATTTTTTTTGTGTGTGTGTGTGTGTGTGTGTGTGTGTGTGTGTGTGTGTGTGTGTGTGTGTGTGTGTGTGTGTGCGTACAAGTAAGGTAACTTTGAACCTCTGTATCTTGAGAATGGATAGAGATATCAAGAAAATTTCAGCCATTTGCTGTGCTTAGCCGTCTCGGAATCCCTGGTTCAGTTTTGGTATGCAAAAACTGTTGTGGGTTGGCAGGAGAGCCAACACCGGTCTGAGAGGAAGCCGAAAGGCATGCGTTTTAGCTCACGCAGGCTGGCGTGAGGTCTGGAACAGGACAAGGAAATTAGACTGTCGCAAAAAAGGGCGTAGCTGGTGGAATACTTAACTTTAATCCGTAAATGGTGAATGTCGCTCTTGACGGTACATGTTTTACAGCATCAATAGTAACTGGTAATGGTGCCTTGCTAGGTCGTAGCAAATGACATAGCTGAAGGCTATGCTAACTATCGTCTCGGCAAATGAGAGCGTATTTTGTCAGTGAACCATCGCTAGCAAAGTCGGCTGTACAACCGGGGCAAGTGCTAGGAAGTCTCTCTAGACCTGCCGTGTGGCGGCGCTCAGTCTGCCATGTTTTTGTGGTATTTCTTTATAATGGATAAAGATTTTTGAAACTGGAAAGATAACACTTCTAAATAAATGCCTAGAGAATATACTGTTAAAATTTGAGCAATTTGTTGCAGTTAGTTATGTAGATATCTCCTGCTGACAGTGAAAAAATTGTGAAAAATAGTGAAATTTTTTTTCAGGTTTTCCCAGGAACTCCCCATGAACTAAATGGTGCCTCCATAAGCCCAAACCCCTCAAAGCTCACTATAGACCATATTTAATGCAGAAATAACCAACTGATTTGTTCCATTTGCCCAAGCTGGAGGAAGTGTGTAATATTTGAACTTTGACCTTGTATTGTGCAATAGTTACAGTAAGATGATCGTTCTGTTGTGTATACAAATGGTCCGTAGCCCAAGGGCTATCAAAAACACTTGGCACTACCTTTCTATCATCAATAGAATTTTTGGTATGAGCCACAGAAAAATCCTGTTTTTTACATGCGGAATTTCCCTACATATTGGTAGTGCATGCTATCGTATACATACTGATTTAAGTGTGATGACATAAATAGAACTGTACGCACCAGCCATATCCTGAATACAAATGCATAACTAGTTACAATGTGAACCATTTTACCACTGATACCTTTTTATCCACATCCACCCATAACAAATTTTGTTCTCTGTAATAGGGGTCTTGTGAAAATGGGCAAAGCCCTAAACTAGTCAGCTAGTAAATGAACAGCAGCTTAAGTGTTAAAATGTATTTTCTTCAATATTTGAGAGCTGCAAAATGCAACATACTGAAACTTATGTATTCTAATATGCAGAGAGAGAGAGAGAGAGAGAGAGAGAGAGAGAGAGAGAGAGAGAGAGTGTGGTGTGTGTGTGTGTGTGTGTGTGTGTGTGTGTGTTGTAATAAAATAAACTTAGCTTGTGTATAAAAATAGTGTTGATATCTAAAATCCTTAGAGGCTAACCAATATAATGACTTCAGACTATTCAGGAAATGGTCCTCTTTAGAGACCATACTTGAAGACTGACATTGTAAATAAATTCCATAGTTTATGAGTGAAACATCACAAAAATACAGAACATTCAGTTATTTGTGCTGATAATGTTAGAATTCACCCAGTTAATAAATCCACCATTCTGAGAGAAAACTTGTATGCAGCCTCAAAAGGTAACACAGCAGATAAAATATTAGTTTATAGCAGATGAAAAAATTGGGCATGCTCATCAACCTTATGACGTCTATATAACACTTCCTTCTTTTTTCAAATTGTAGAAAGGGGTTAACATGGTACTGGATGACAGAGAATGTGAGACTGGAATATAATACCTCAGTTGTCAGACCAGTCAGGAATTTTACAGGTATAGGTGGTGGCAGTATGCATTTGCTATTGAAGGCAGTCACACGTTCAAATATAAAGCTGTTATACTTTCAATGACTACTCGTATTGTAAGGAGTGTCTGAGCAGTGTACACTGAGTATTTATCTCTGGAGACAAAGATGTGGACCCCTAATGAAATCAATGAAACATGTATGTGCCAGGCAGAGTTGTGGGGGTGGAAATACAATTGGATTCAATAGCCATGTTAGAAAGTTGATATAAAATCAGAGAGATATTAATCACAGATTTAAGCAAAGTCAAACCCTGTTTTACAAACAAAATCTAAATGAAACCAAAGTCAGTGCAAGGAGCATTCTGGAATTTCAAACTAAAATTTTGCCAATCGATTTGACCAAAAAATCCTAATAAGTTTTAATTTTATGTGAAGTCAGCAACTGGATCAAAATCAGCTATTCAGTCACCAAATGGCCGTAATGGCACTGAAATTAAAGGTGAGAAAGAGAAAACAAATACTGAATTAGGTCTTCTGAAATGGTTTCACTGCATAAGATTCTAATAAGCTTATCATTTTAAATGTTCACATGAACACTGAAATGCCATAAGTTTTTGAAAGTAATTGTGGAGTAGAAGATGAACTAAAATCACTCTAGAGTGGAACTTGCTTACCCTCTAGCAGTAGTTTGCTGTGTATTATTGGAGCAGCAATTGAAAAAAGCTGTATGCCACTCAGTTTTTGTCATAGGACAGCTACACACAATTGTAGGAATATACCTATGATGCCAGTCTGACCTGTTTGTATAGCATAACATGCAATACAATACTGTAGAAGACAGGAAGGTGAGCCAGACCAGGATCAAATCTGTTCAGCAGATTGACTGTGGCTAGTGCACAGGCTAGCACAAGTGTGGTTTTTAGGCAGTTTCCTATTTTGGTTTAGGCAAATACTGGACTGCTCCTGACTTTCCATATCAGAAAATGTGGGGTGGAAACAGTTAAAATTCACTCACATGCAAAATAAAGTTTACACGCCTCACAAACAGGTGGCACAAATGACTTCACTCTCTTGCGTACCCGATGACTGCGGTGACTGGTAGGGTGTATGGCTGGTTCAAATGGCTCTGAGCACTATGACACTTAACATCTGAGGTCATCAGTCCCCTTGAACTTAGAACTGCTTAAACCTAACTAACCTAAGGACATCACACACATCCATGCCCGAGGCAGGATTCGAACCTGCGACCGTAGTGGTCACGCAGTTCCAGACTGAAGTGCCTAGAACCGCACGGCCACACCGGCCGGCGTGTATGGCTGTGAAGTTAAATAAAAATAAAGTTCAAGTACAGGGGACATCACAACTAAAAATTGGGGAAAACACTAATGAATAGTAGAAAGAGATCTCCAAAGTCAATTTGTTGTAGGATTATGGAACGCACTTTAAGCTTGTGACCTTATTGCAAAAAAAATTTCCTTAAAAGACATGGGTTCTGTTCACAGAGAAATTGCAAAACACAGCTCACCCTATTTGTTCATAAAGTCCAGAGAACTGTAGACAATGACACACTGATGTTGTGTTCCTTGGTGTTCAGAACACATTCATTAAAGTTCTACACTGTTAATTAATGAACAACGGATGACCTTACAAAGTTGGGCTAAATTTGTGATTACATTGAAGACTTCCTGGAAGACGTAAATCCACTTGATGATAACAACAGGTTTAAGGGTACTTTTGGTAGTATTCTGAAGGAAACGTTAAGGACCATTATTGTTAACAAAAGACACTGTCTGACATAGTTGGACGCAAGTGTAACTTCAGATACATACACACCCATCAGTTGGAATGTAAATGACTGAGCTACAATTATCTGTGACACATAGACTGACCACCAGCGTGCATTAGTGTTGTTTGAGTTTAGTGTAGTTACCAGATCTTGTAGACTATATAAGGGGCGTGAACAGTGTCAGATGTTGAATGATCTCTGTAAATGATATGGAGATGCCACATACTCATTTGAGGCAGCATTATCAGCAGCTGATGCAGTTGCAAAGGGGCCTCATTCTGGGTCTCTATTTGCCCAACTGGTAAAGTTGTGCAGTATCCAGATTTGTGGGACCTTCGGATATGACAGTGGTCTAATGTTGGATTATATGGGATTGTGAGAACAGGTGCACTAGTTATCAAGGTTCCAGTTGACACCCTCTGACCACCACAAGGGAGGATCTCTGTATTATGTACCAAGCACTTGTAACTCCTTCGCATCTGCCCCAGTCACTCGGGAACAAGTAATGTACTCATTGCAACAATCTGCATCATACCGCACCTTTGGTTGCAGACTTGCAGCAGCCGGACTAGGGAATTACCACCCGTTCATTGGCTACCATTGACACCACAACACAAAAACAACTGTGTTTGGAGTGGTGATGTGATTGTGATGTATGGACTGCTGATGAATTGCATCATATCATGTTCAGCAGTGAATTACAGGTCTGCATTACCCAGGAGAGCATCATCAGCAAGTATGGCTGCAATCTGTGGAGGTTCCATTCTTCCAATGTTTTGGAGAGGCTCAGGGATATTACTGCTATTGTCTGGTGTGGAGAGCAGACAAACAAAAATTACACGAAGCGAAATGTAGTGTGAGGAGGGCTATGCGAGAGGCGTTCAATGAATTCGAAAGTAAAGTTCTATGTACTGACTTGGCAAAAAATTCTAAGAAATTTTGGTCTTATGTCAAAGCGGTAGGTGGATCAAAACAAAATGTCCAGACACTCTGTGACCAAAATGGTACTGAAACAGAGGATGACAGACTAAAGGCCGAAATACTAAATGTCTTTTTCCAAAGTTGTTTCATAGGGGAAGATTGCACTGTAGTTCCTTCTCTAGATTGTCGCACAGATGGCAAAATGGTAGATATCGAAATAGACGACAGAGGGATAGAGAAACAATTAAAATCGCTCAAAAGAGGAAAGGCCACTGGACCTGATGGGATACCAGTTCAATTTTACACAGAGTACGCAAAGGAACTTGCCCCCCTTCTTGCAGCAGTGTACCGTAGGTCTCTAGAAGAGCGTAGCGTTCCAAAGGATTGGAAAAGGGCACAGGTCATCCCCGTTTTCAAGAAGGGACGTCGAACAGATGTGCAGAACTATAGACCTATATCTCTAACGTCGATCAGTTGTAGAATTTTGGAACACGTATTGTGTTAGAGTATAATGACTTTTCTGGAGACTAGAAATCTACTCTGTAGGAATCAGCATGGGTTTCGAAAAAGACGGTCATGTGAAACCCAGCTCGCGCTATTCGTCCACGAGACTCAGAGGGCCATAGACACGGGTTCACAGGTAGATGCCATGTTTCTTGACTTCCGCAAGGCGTTCGATACAGTTCCCCACAGTCGTTTAATGAACAAAGTAAGAGCATATGGACTATCAGACCAATTGTGTGATTGGATTCAGGAGTTCCTAGATAACAGGACGCAGCATGTTATTCTCAATGGAGAGAAGTCTTCCGAAGTAAGAGTGATTTCAGGTGTGCCGCAGGGGAGTGTCATAGGACCGTTGCTATTCACAATATACATAAATGACCTGGTGGATGACATCGGAAGTTCACTGAGGCTTTTTGAAGATGATGCTGTGGTGTATCGAGAGGTTGTAACAATGGAAAATTGTACTGAAATGCAGGAGGATCTGCAGCGAATTGACGCATGGTGCAGGGAATGGCAATTGAATCTCAATGTAGACAAGTGTAATGTGCTACGAATACACAGAAAGATAGATCCTTTATCATTTAGCTACAAAATAGCAAGTCAGCAACTGGAAGCTGTTAATACCATAAATTATCTGGGAGTACGCATTAGGAGTGATTTAAAATGGAATGATCATATATTGTTGATCGTCGGTAAAGCAGATGCCAGACTGAGATTCATTGGAAGAATCCTAAGGAAATGCAATCCGAAAACAAAGGAAGTAGGGTACAGTACGCTTGTTCGCCCACTGCTTGAATACTGCTCAGCAGTGTGGGATCCGTACCAGATAGGGTTGATACAAGACAGAGAGAAGATCCAACGGAGAGCAGCGCGCTTCGTTACAGGATCATTTAGTAATCGCGAAAGCGTTACGGAGATGATAGATAAACTCCAGTGGAAGACTCTGCAGGAGAGACGCTCAGTAGCTCGGTACGGGCTTTTGTCAAAGTTTCGAGAACATACCTTCACTGAAGAGTCAAGCAGTATATTGCTCCCTCCTACGTATATCTCGCGAAGAGACCCTGAGGATAAAATCAGAGAGATTAGAGCCCACACAGAGGCATACCGACAATCCTTCTTTCCATGAACAATACGAGACTGGAATAGAAAGGAGAACCGATAGAGGTACTGAAGGTACCCTCCGCCACACACCGTAGGGTGGCTTGCGGAGTATGGATGTAGATGTAGATGTAGATGTAGATGAGCATCAGGTATGACTACAGATCACAGTTTGTAGTGACTGAGGGAACTGTGCCGCCTTATCAGTACATCAAGGGCATCCTGCATCTTCATGTGTTACCTCTCATATGCTGGTATTATGATGCCATTTTTCAAAAGATCAGTGCTCCTACACACATTTCACATGGGTCTATGAACTGTCTGTGTGTGTTGAGGTACTCCCATGGTCATCATTATCTCTAGATCTGCCCCCAATAGAACATATGTGTAACTCAACTCTGCCCCAGAATCCTTATCCAGAATTTCAAGCACCAATTAAACAATTTTGTACCAGCGTGTCTCAGGAGAGAATACATTGGTTTTATGTAATCCTTCCTAACTGAATCAGTGCATGCATCCAGACCAGAGGGGATGCAATGTCATACTGATAAGATGGGTGCTACTCCCTTTGTAAATTTGATATGATTTTGTAATCACTGAAATAACATCACATACCCTCTCAGCTTTTAAAGTTTTTGTCAGGCAGTGTAATACAGACATATTTAGTGGTATGCAAGTGCACACACTCATGGCTGTGTGTGTGTGTGTGTGTGTGTGTGTGTGTGTGTGTGTGTGTGTGTGTGTTAGTGGGCGCGCGCGCACATACGCACCTGCACCCGCATTGTTTCTGACCACAACTTAAACACTAGAAGACAATTATGTCTGTTGTGATTCATCCTCATAGACATAACTATTGTCTGTTATTGATTTTCCGTCCTTATTAATGTCATATTCTGGAATGAGCATCATTAATGAGAAAGGCCATTCTTCATCTGAAAATAGAAACATGAAAGAAGACAATCATTCAAACTGATATACACTGATGGCTCCAGCAAAAGTGCTACCTGTTTATGGAAATATTCTACCAACAATTTACGCAACATCATGTGTCATGTACAGAAAAGTCGGAAGAAGAGGTGGTCTTCTGTGCATATGCTATTAAAATGTTTTGGAAGTCAAGCAAATTCGTGCACATTTATATTCTTATCATAGTGTAATTATTTAAAGATGATGTCGCAAAATGACCAATTTTTAGGGTTTAGATTGGTAGCACAGTTACTACTATTGTTCCTCATATAACATTCTACATTCAGAAATTGGCTGTCATTTAATTTTATTTACAGTATTGATGATGTAATATAAAGTAATGCTTTTTCAGCCAGTTGCCTTCAATTTATTGAAAAAATAGAAATAAATAATTTCGAACCTTGATCCCAGTTTATAATATTTTTGTGTTAGCATGATAACTGTAGTGCAGAAGTGCAGCTTACAGCTGAACTCTAACAGTGAAAGTAATGCTTCTATGTTGAGGATAGTGTTCCGTGCATTTCTAGAATAGTGTGTTGGTGCTCTGTGAGTGTATTGTTTTGTGGGGTGTATGTGAAAACACTAGATATGTTTTAAAAAAAGCAGGGTTGTCTCACTGTTTCAAAAGTGCAAAATTGTTTTTTTTTTAATTATTTGATTGCCTGCATTATTAGCTATTTGTAATGGATTACTAGACAGGCTTCTTTTAAGCAGCTGATAAAAGCTGATAATTTTCCTGTAAGCTTTTATCAAACCTTACAACATAGCCGCATATGTTGATGAATAGTTAACCTAGAACACCATCTGCACCTGAAAGTAATCTTGCTAGAAATGCTCATGGTGCATAACAGAATAGTATTGTGGTATTGTAGCTGCTTTTTACTGCAGTTTTGGTTTCCTTAGTTCGTTTTCTTGTTACTTTAGAATTGACATTTAGTGTATTAGTACACTACTAACTGTTTTGGTGTATAAATTTAATGCTAATTACATAAAGCATGCTAAAAATAGATACTGTGGCTAAATGCTAGGTAGAAATATGCATAAATCTCATGTTTGCAGTAAGAAACTCCCAGTACTGATACTGTCAGAATGATTATTTGCCTGTTGCGAGAAAAATAAAATTATATATGGGACACTGTAGGCCATTAGGGGCCACTAATTTGTAATCTAGTTAGGTACCATGTTTCTACCAATAATGTTGTTTCTCATTTTCTGCAGACCCTAAGACGGAATTGTTTTTGTAGCACGTTCAGAACAATACACACCAATATCTTGACAACAATAATTTGAAACATGTTTTACTTATGTAGGCCGACAGTCATGTTAAAACAGAAGTTTTGTTTACAGACACCCAGTATGAGTGTAGGGGGAAGAGTGTGATATGATGATAAATTATGCATTACATTCTTTTATCACTTTTGCATCCCTTCATATTAGTCAAGCTGGTGTCATATGGAAACGCTTGTTTCGTGGATGTACTGTTGTACACAATGAAATTCTAGCATTACTATCACTTAGTAAACTATTGAAATGAAAGAACTGATACTATGAAGTCATAATACTGTTGCAGAAATGATAAATTTCTCAACAAAACTGTAAGGCATGTCCTGTATTCTGTTGAATTTATTGTACTAGAGATTGAAGGCAATTCTGCTGAAACATGAATATTAAGCACATAGAAGTGGTTCACACAAAAAAATAGTGTTTATATTACTTTTTCACACATAAATATTTTTGCAACAAAACACCAAAATTTAATGACCAGTTAGTGATGGCACTTCTTTTTCTCAGAATGTGGCTTGTAAAAGCAAATTGTATGTAACTGCTGTCATTCACACAATAGCAGGCAAAAATATAGTGAACACCACTGTCAAAACATATAGAACATTATCAGTTTTTGGAATAGAGCCAAGGGGGCAATGTAAAAGATGCTAAGCAGATGAATAACTTTGCGTAATCCCTTTGTGTTAGGTATGTACAGCATTAATGACATTTCCTATTCTCTGTTTCTGTTATCACTTGGGTTGTCAAGTGCTTAGGATGTATGCAATAGCTATTTCATACTTTTTTTTGCATAATTTGAGTTTTTGTTTCAAAGTTTCATTGTGTTGTATAAGCGTGTGAAGTAAATATTTTGGAAACATGTCAGTATTAAAATACTTGTGAAAATGTTCCCAGGTTGTGAAAATGTTGACTTCTTGTTGACTTTATGTTGGGTATGGTTACATTTTGCATGATGCCTATTTTTGTCTCAGCTTTGTACTTTTAACATTGTAAATGTGTATGATCTGTTGCTTGCATTTAATGAGGTGGAAGTGAAATGTAAGTATGGCTGTAAAATGCTGAAATTAACCAAGATAAATTGCTGTTGGCATGTTGTTTTTTAACTGCTGCTTGGAAGTAGAATAAGCTACCTCTTCCTGGCATGTGTTTGTTGTTCTAACTGGTACTTAGTGCAAGTTTTGTAGTATTTTTTCTGCTACTTGATAAATAACTCAGCTTTTGGCACACTACTGTCTGCAGCACAATTTGTAAGTATCTGTCAAACTGGAGGCATCATTTGACGCATTTGAAAATGTGGTCATTAAGGTAACTTTTCAGGGCTAACTAATCATAAGCCTGTTTCCTTGACAATCATTATTTTATCTTTTAGTAGATGAGGAATGTGTTTATTTCTATAACATATGCATTAAAATTTACATTTTTGTGTTTTTTGTGTTCAAGGCACTGTTTACTTTTTAATGTAGAACACAGAAATTTATTCCATTTCTAATGATGGTTCTGAAAGATTATTCTCTACTTTCGGTGGTGGTGAGTAAAAAGTATTATTTTGTTCTAGTATAACTGATGCTTCTTGCTGTGCTGCTTCTAACTTCTCAAAATTGCTTTCTTATTTTGAAGGAAAAAAAAGAGCTCAGTATCATAGCAATATTTCACTTACTGTATATTTTATTTGTGGCACTAAATTGAACTGCTAATGTAAAACCCAAAATCTTTCTGGCGTTACCTGATTAAAATACAGATACCCATTTGTGACTAATTTAACTGACTTACAGTTTGTATTATCATTTCAGAGGAAAATCCAATTTCTTTGTAAGGATAGCCACACTTCATTAACTAAACAGATTTTTTTTACACGTGTTTTATTTTTTCATGAAATGAAACGTACAAATTCAGGAGGTGAATAACACAACAAGCATATTTGAAATGGGAGTACCTGGTCCACAACAATGACCTGTCACACTAGGGAATCCCTATGGGCATGATTTTGCAAATTCAAGAGGTAAATAACACTACAGACATAGACATATCTGAAATGGGAATACCTGGTCAACAACATTGAGTTTTCGTGCTAGGGAATACCTGTGGACATGTTCTGGGAAAGTCGTGTAAAATGATACAAACACTGTTGGAATTTACTAGAGGTTGTTGAAATTGCATTACCCATCTTCAGTGCATGTAGTAAATACAAGATCATTGGTGTAATGTATGTTTGAAGACTTCCTGTGTGTTCTGAGTGGTGTCAGAAATGACCTCAATCCTTGCTCTGAAACACACTGCTGATTCAATGGTTGTTTCGTAATTAGCTCTTTCATAATCAGCATTTTTCATATCCCTCCAGATAAAGAAATGAAGACCTGTCAGATCAGATGACCCCGATACTCGCCTAATCATGGCTTATTCATCAGTTCCTGATATATAGCCATCAGATAATTCTCAGTAGTAGGGACATGATTACAAACATTCATGGCACTTCTGTCTAGTGGTGGGACAGCCAATCAGTTTTAACAACTGAGTGGCCAATTAGTTGCTTTTCCATCCAGTCAAATAAAGCTACTCTCTGTGTCCATGTCAGCTGTGTGAATGTTTATCTCACAGTCTCCAGTTTTAAGTGGTGTCGCTTAATATGAGACAACTGACTGACAAAAGTCTGACAGTTAGGTCTGTTGTATGAATGTTTTCAGTCAGTCACTGGGCTGGAGTGATTTTACTTACGTGTTTTTTCAAGTTTTTTGTCTCCAAAGTCCAGGTAGTGCCTTTAGGGCATGACACATAGCAAGCACTCCACGTCAGTCCCCTGCTGCCTCCAGGAGCGCAGCTGGAGCGAGAAGTTGGCCCAACAAGTGGCACCGTGTGGAGGCCTGCCCCCTGCTATAGCTGGCCATCTCCCCGTACCGGCTGTGCTTCTTGTGGCAGCAGGAGGCTGAAGTGAAGCACGTATGGTGCACATGTGATCTGAGGAAACTAAGATTCAAACGGTTTTTATTTAATGGAATCATCACATCTTCTTCTTCCTCATATACCACTAAGGGAACTTTTATGCTTGACTTTCTGCCCAACCAGTGATACATCTATCACCTTCATTAGTTATTTGTTAATTGCATCTGGAACAACTTAATCTACAGCAATATATTATCAGTTTTAAATGATGAAAAGAAAATTAGTCTGTTCGGTACACAAATAAATACATAAAATGCTTATTGTAATTCTGGCATACTCCGTGAGATGTTTTCACCTAGTCCCAGGGTAGAGCTACCCTCTGGGTATACCACTGCTTTTGTTTTACAGACTGTGTTCACTTACAAGAGTGGATTGATAGCTCAGTCAACTAAAACACTAAAGAGTGTTTTCAGTTGAATAAACAAATGAATATGTTCTTCCATGGACAAAAACACTACACAGACTCATTTCACTTGAAAAGATTGAATGAATAACTCAGTGAATGTGCAAAACTACATCAGTCTGTGTAGAGTTTTCATTCGATTGTTCTCACAGACTAGTATCACTCAAAAAGAACGAATAAATAATGATTGAAATGACAACTGACTGAATTGATTATTTTCACGTGGTTGCTTCCATCACTACTTCTGTTTGCTGGTGTGAGCAGAAAGAATGCTGTTCTCCATCTGTCACAGACAGTGCCAACTCGCTTAGTGACAAAAGTTGCTCTTTATGTCTCATATACTGTGTACTGCCAAGGCTGCAGTTTGTTTGAACTGAAAGCACCATAGTGAGTGCAGTAAAACTCACCAGTGTAAAGTGTATTAGCAGAAGGAAAAAGAATGATTCATGGGATAGTTTGTTGCAAACCCAAGTAGTTGCAGAGGATAATGACCCATTTGTCCTGCAGACTGGTAAAGATTGAAGTCCATTCATGAACCTTTTCCCCACAGATGGGTGCTTTACTACAAGATTGTTCAAAATATTTCTGTGTGATGTTTTCCAACCCATCTGAAGTATCTGTATTTCTTGACACAAATATGTAAGATTCAATTCTGACTCGTTACTGATTTACACTTGAGAACTTCTGGTGCTGTGAAACCCAGCTATTGGAAAAATGCTGTTGATGGTATATCAATACTGGTCATCCATTTTCTTCGACAGCTCTGTACATCCAGTGTATGCCAGACATATCAGAATTTGATTAGCATTCCATTTATCAGTGTACAGTTGGCGCTGTATTTCTTTAGCAACTTACCATTGCTGTAGGCCTCTGCATGTTGCTGTGTTCTGGGAGTTAACCAGGGCCATCCACAGCCCATAGTGGATCAGTCTGCCCCAGTTAATCGAGGCCACAAATTGAACAGAGAAGGGAAACATGCCTACTGTCTCTTACAATTGAAATCATTAACCTTTTGTTCCTAACACACATACACATTACATTTTCAGATGATGTGTTTATGAAAAGTGCATTGTACTGAAATTTATAGTGGTAAACTAGCATAGGCTACTATTTTTATGTTCCTGCACATGTTGTTACAAGAACTGCAAACAAATAGAATAATAAAATTGCCCTCAGAAATCCGTTACTCACTGTCGATTACATAAAAATAAACAGCTCAATTGCAAAAAGTGATAACATTGACTATGTCTGGTTTAATCAGACCATTTATTTCTTCAATCTTGAAAGTGCTATTAACATTATAAACTTTGAAGTATACATGCTTCTAGGGTTTGTAGAGAGAACTTAGTAAATGAAGTTTCAACGAGGAACCCATTTCCTAAAGTGTACCATTTGAATATAAAATAAGTTTGAACATTGGATCAGTTTCAATGGAGACAATGGGCTCTGACATGTATACTCTACATTAGCCCATGGAATGGGCAATATTTTGAGTAGCTGTCGTCGTCAAATTCTCTTCTGTATGACAAAAGACGTCCAAATCAAAATTGACATTGTGGCATACCCATGAAGCACCTCAGTCAAACCACCAAGTTGTGAACATACAAGTTTCTCACATCCATTTTTTAGCCAGACAAAAATGATATGTGATGTCATAATTACAATAGAGACTGATGGTGTACCCATGTTCACAGTTTGTGTGCAAACCGTGAAGTAGGAGATTTGAAAACGCTCTGATCTTCCAACATATTTCACATCCAAACAGTATTTTTTGGACATGAGTTTCTTATTAAAACTTTATTCTTCCAACTTATCTTACATCCAAACAGTATTTTTTGGACATGGGTTGCTTGTTAAAACTTTATCTAATTAAGTCCCTTCTGTAACCCCTAGGAGCCTCAATGTGCCTTACATTTCAGTTGTAGTTATTTAACAAGGCAACTCTTCCTGCAAGCTGGCTTGTCACATGTAATCACTTTGCATTTATAGTGATTTACCCATCAATTTAATTTTAATTAAGTACTGCACAGCACACAGTGAAAAATTATAAGTCTATCTTCCAGCATTCTAATTTATTGTATTCTACTTCTTGAGTGAATCTTGAAAAAACTGCTCATTAATGAAAAGCTACTTTACAATGAACTGTGCAGTATTTCCAGATGCAGAGAGACTTTTGTTATGTATACTGAGTTTTATCAGTAGTCAGTAAATAATTCATTGTTAAAAGGATAAATAATAAGTGGACCCTGAACAATTTCTCAGAATTGCGGGATGTCCTTTTCTCTGGTTTTGTATTATTTTATTTTTTTACAGACCTGATGTGCAGGGAAGTGAAGTCTGACAAATTGGCGTTCTGTAATAAATTCTTTGCAATGCAGCTTGCATGCACTGTTTCACAATTTTATTTTATTTTTATCATGTTTTCCTGTGCCAGTGGTTAGAAATAGTTGTTTATTCATGTGTACTTTGCTGACATGCTGCTTGCACATACTGTAGGACTGCGTTCTGGCGAAGTAACTCCATCAAGACCAGTGAGTGCCCTGAGCCAACATAGCGTAAACAGCGTAGGATCAGGGACAAGCCTGCGGACACGTCCATCAACTGCCCCACGCCGTCCTCGTCCCTTCAGTATTGCAGTTACTGGTGTCAGCCATGAGCCAGCACAGAAGCATGGTACAGCTCATTCTTTTTGTGTTGGCATTCTATAACTGCTGTAGTTGTAAGGTCTGACAAGTGTGCAGATACTACCTGTGAGATATACAGGTCTTCAGTGTTATTTTAATTAATACATATATTAGAGCATTTATACTCAGGAGCTCAGCAATCACTGTGATAAATACTTTAATGTCCCTCTTGATCACAGTGTTCAAAATGGATGTTTAAATTTTTGATTTACATTTACTCATCAAGTACTGAATAACTCACAAATCTGCAAAGGCCATTAGTTGATATTCGGTTAAACACAGTTCGTACTCATCATGTGATACACAGTTTTACTGCTCCTTGTGTCTTAACAAGAGTAGTTTCTTAGAGACGAATTTGTACTTGTGTTATACAGTATCATGCAAAAGTGAAATTCAGTTACTACACAAATCATTTCTTCTATGGTTCTATAGTATGCTATTGGAAATTAAAACATTGGAACAGTGTTTAGCCGAATCATTATATATTGTCAGGCATTTCTTTATGTGCTCCATGAATACAGCCTTCTATATGTAATTCGTGTATTAATATCATATCATCATCCACTATTATAAAAATCATACTCATCCTCGTTTCTTAATAAAAATTTAATTTCTCCAGAGATTGGCAAACTTTCCAATTTGCTAGATATGGCCTCCAAAGAAGGCCACAATTCAAAGTATATCTTTATTCTCAAAAAAGTGTAAATTAAACAGTTCATCATATGAAGACTGTTTAAAATACAGTTTTGTTTCTAAGGAAGTAAAGAAAACATAAATGTTAGATTAGCACAAAATCTTATTTTTAACTTAAAAAATCTGATGGAAACAAGAGTGTATCGAAAGCCAATCTGAAATTGAGGAAAGAACATAAATTACAATTTTACAGCACATGTAAGTAAAATAGTAAAACATGAACTGTGGGTAAACTTGAAAAGCAGATGTTCATGGAAGCATTTTACATGCAATGCTCTAAAAGTATGTTACAACCAATGGAAAGAAAAATTTAATACAGTGGTAGAATGTTGCCCAACATACCCAGTGTTAGTTAATTTAGTAAGAGGGGGATCAGTAGATGGCTTCAGGTGCAGGTTGGAATATATAACACAAAACGTTGAGGCAGTTGCATGCAGTATGAATATGGAGATGAGGTTGGTGCAGGGTAGAGGAAATGTAGGACCATATCACCACCAAAATGAAACATGATGAAAAGAATGTACTTACCACAATATGCAAGACCAAATTCCCACTCTCTTTTGCATCTTCTTCTATTATGTTTACTTTAGAACACTTTCATAGTTTCTTTTAAATCCAAATTTATTTAAAGAGCTTTGCAGTTCAATTTTGCCCATTTTCCACTCTATGTATTGTAGTTCAAAAGTGTTTAACATACTACTTTCAAGCACATATATTGCTACAGATTAGAAATTGTTGTTGTTCTGTTTTCTGTGATAACAACAGAGTGACTAATGTAGTTAATGGTAAAGTGACTCTGATTTTTTTTATTACTTGTTATATTTTCTTTCTTTATCTATACATGAAGTAGAAATCTAGACTAACAATGTTTTTACAGCATTAATGACAACTGGAAGAAATATATCTGCCACCAAGAAATTTTTATATGTTTATTGGGTAATATTTTTTACAAAAATTTGAAAGTTATTTGTTTTGAAAAATTATGTTTATTGAAAACTATTGTGTAGGTGCTTCTGGAGAACAAAAATCTTCAAAGCTGCAGAGCCCAGGTGGTGAGAAGGAAGTATCTAAGCCTCCAATACCAAGAGTTCATGGTACGAAGAAACCAACAAAACCAGAAAACTTACCAAAGAAACCTACTGAAAAGATAACAAAGGTATCAAAGGTATTCACAATAACTGCATACTTTACATAGTGATATAGGTTAAGTTACACTTGTCATAGGTCTAAAAAATCAAAATTTAATATGTATTTAATTCCAGGCATCACCAAAAATAACTCCCAAGGGTACTCCTCTACAGTCTCCAGGCTCTGAAGGTGCACCATTACTACCACAAGGACAGGAAGTTTCGGAGGCAGAGAAGGATAAAATGATTTCAAAAGAAAACAGTAAGGCTGAAGGCACTGAGAGCACAGGGTCAGATGTAGTAGCAGTTGTACCTACAACAGAACTCGGAGAATTTCCAGAAAAGACAAATGAAATTGTAAAAGAACCAGTTGAATCAAAGGAGACTGAAAAAGAGATATCTGAACTCAGTGATTTAAAAGAGGGGCCATCTCCAAAGGAACTAGTAGAGCCCAGTGATCAGCAGGGGGAGATTAAGAAATCAGTTGAATCAAGTGAGATAAAGAAAGAAGTAACTGAATTCAATGAAGGAAATAAAAAACCATTAGAACTGAAAGAAGAAAAATCTGCCCCCCAAATTACAGGCGATATTAAATCAGATGCACTTGAGGCAGGACAAGTAGTTACTGGTGAAGAAAGGCAAGAAGTTAAGGGCATAGATACTTCCACTGCTCAGGTGTCTGAAACTGAAGCGGAGATGACAGGTATGTATAGTGTAAGATAATGAAGTATTCTGAAGTGTTGGATTGCTGTTCACTAATTATTTTTGCTTCGACCAGCTTCCATGATAGCCAAAACGCGAATAACTACAGAAGAAGAAGCGAAGGCAGCACTGGCTGAGAGGAGACGTCTAGCTCGGGAACAAGCAGAGAGGGAAGCAGAGCTCGAGAGGCAAAGATTGGTAAACTTTCCATTTTTCAATTTAATGTGCTAAATATTAAAACTAAGTTGTACTTATTGTATCTTGACTTTTTTCTTTCTTTTGAGTGAACTGTATCTTGTGTGTAAAGTGTAATTGCTGGCTACATGAAAAGTGTGCAAAAGTAAATTTAAAACTCATAAAACATGATTCTCCATCTATTTTGTTAACTCCAAAGTACAGTGAGGTCCAAAGAAGAAAATATTAAATTGCTTCGAAGTGACATTGAAATGCTGAAAATGGAAATTTTAACACTAAAGCAAGTGAATGTAAAACTGATTAGTCAAAGAAAATACCTTTTATGTGTAAAAAAAATAAAAACAGCTTATAGAACAAAGTGAAAAACATTTGAATGCACACAATGTAATTGGAAATAATACAGAGAACTTCTTCAGTGGGAAACCTTTGATAAATAAAAAACAAAAATGCTCACCTTTAACAAAAAGGACAAGTGTGAAAATGGTACAAAAAACGGGAGTGACAAAAGTGATATCCTGATAACAGATCACTTCATGTTAATAAATGTACTTATGCCAGATTGATGTTCATCCTGGAATCTGATCAGCGAAACAAATGTTTTAAACACGCATGAAGAGTAACATGAACAGAAATGGAAACAAAGCTGAAAACTACAGAACTGTTTTAATTAACCTGGGCACAGACTTTTCATCACCAGTGTGGAAGAAATGCAAAGTTAAACAGAGTAAAATGAGGTCACTAAAAAATGTGTACACAACCTCCAGGCTAGTAATTAATGGTATTGTTCACAGAAGATAGATAAATCATATATTAACAGAGTAAATAGCAGTATTAGGGTACAGTGACAATATTAATAGTATTAAGGAATGCAGGTGACATGCTTGGAGCAGTAGTCATTGACCCAAATAAGTATTTAAATTATAAATGCCTGCAAAAATATGACGCACACTTCAATAGGTTATGCTCCATAAATTTCAGTAGCATCTTTGTACACGTGTGCAAAATCATTAAAAACAAGAGAAACAGATACATTCTTATAGCGGTGATAAATCCAAGGTGCAAAGTGAGAATAAAAGGCATGAATGCCAAAGAAAGGGCATACTTCAAATCGTAGTCAACAACAAAAATGCTCTAGTGATGCTTCAGAATATCAATGGCTAAAGTTGATTAACTTGAAATTATTCTTTCAGAATGCATAAACATCAGAACAGTTTGAAACTTCCTGGCAGATTAAAACTGTGTGCCCGACTGAGACTCGAACTCGGGACCTTTGCCTTTCGTGGGCAAGTGCTCTACCAACTGAGCTACCGAAGCACGACTCACGTCCGGTACTCACAGCTTTACTTCTGCCAGTATCTCGTCTCCTACCTTCCATACTTTACAGAAACTCTCCTGCGAAACTTGCAGAACTAGCACTCCTGAAAGAAAAGATATTGCGGAGACATGGCTTAGCCACAGCCTGGGGGATGTTTCCAGAATGAAATTTTCACTCTGCAGCAGAGTGTGCGCTGATATGAAACTTCCTGGCAAATTAAAACTGTGTGCCCGACCGAGACTCGAACTCGGGACCTTTGCCTTTCGCGGGCAAGTGCTCTACCAACTGAGCTACCGAAGCACGACTCACGTCCGGTACTCACAGCTTTACTTCTGCCAGTATCTCGTCTCCTACCTTCCAAACTTTACAGAAGCTCTCCTGCGAAACTTGCAGAACTAGCACTCCTGAAAGAAAGGATACTGCGGAGACATGGCTTAGCCACAGCCTGGGGGATGTTTCCAGAATGAAATTTTCACTCTGCAGCAGAGTGTGCGCTGATATGAAACTTCCTGGCAGATTAAAACTGTGTGCCCGACCGGGACTCGAACTCGGGACCTTTGCCTTTCGCGGGCAAGTGCTAGTTCTGAAATCAACAAGTGCTAGTTCTGAAATTTCCCATATCTAGTGCAACTAAAGCACTTGCCTAAGAGAGATTTTTAAATTTCCAACACAGCATTTAAGGCTGTACCCTAAAACACCAGAATATGTGGGGCTAAAATTTACAACAAACTAAAATACAGTAATACACTCTAAGACAAAAAAGACACACCATGAAGAAGTTATCCGAATGAGATAAAAATTGGATGATTTGTTCAAGAGAAAGGACTTTACAAATTGAGCAAGTGAATAAGGTGTTGGTCCATCTCTGGCCTTCATGCAAACAGTTATTTGGCTTAGTATTGATTGATAGAGTTGTTGGATGTCCTCCTGAAGGATATCATGTCAGTGTTGCCCAACCAACCTTGTGTTCCTCCAGTGGTATTTTATGCTGTTCTGTCATTCCTTCCAGGACTTGTTGATACTGATCCATCTTAAGAAGCATAATGTTAGATTAAATTCACTGCTTGTATTATGTGCCCATAGTGAGGAGATCTTTGAGGATGTGGAACATGTTGAAAAGCAAAAATACATAATATAGATTTGCAATAGAACTGATATGCTAATGGTACTTGTATAGATTCTATGAGAGATGGCTCCCAGTGATGTGGAAAAAGTAAAAAATGATAAATAATTTCAGTTGAACATTAATTAGAAAAATTATGACACATGTTTAAAAGAGTACAAATTAAAGTGCATAAAATAATTCCTATGCTATAATACCCAAGCACTCCCAGAAGAAAGATGGAGTTTATAAGACTTACTTCCTCAAATTGCATTACTGCACTGATGGTGTGCTGATGTCAGGTATTAAATAGCTTTCATATCATGTGATATAGTTAGTGATATAGCAATTTCTTTGCCCAGAAATTCATCTATTTGCAGACAGTCATTATGCATGTACCGAGCTTCATGTTGTTGATGTCATATCCAGGAGGTTTTTCATGTGACCATTTGCATCCCACAGCAAAAGCATTTTTTCCATTATCAGATAAATTGGCAGCAGAACAATACATACAGGTAGAGTTGTTCATCTGGACTTGAAAGAACTTTAGCATCTGTTCTGTGAACATTAATGACACAACATAAGCGATATTAAGTCACTGTGGACTGGCTGGGAAAGAATCAATTTTCATAAAATTATTACAAAGACAGAACTCAGTTTATTTACACATATAAAGCAATGTGTGTTTTTGATTCATATCTGTTACTTTGATAAGCTTTTGTACACATGGAGGAAAAATTGTGAATTACATGGTATCTTTCATTTATTTTAAATAATTTAATAACTTGAATCCTGTAGTCTGTTTTATGGAAAAAAAGTGCATGTTTGAGGAACATTATTTTCTCTGGTAATGTGTATAACATACCATTGCCCTTTATCATAATCACTGTTATTATTAATTTATCTATAATCTAATTAAAAATTTGACATGAGAACAGGAAGAAGAGCGTCGGAAAGAGGAGGAACGTATACGGTTAGAAGAAGAAGAACAGCGTCGCTTTGAAGAGGAACAGCTGCGCCTTGTGGAGGAAGCACGAAAAGCTGAGGAGCAAAGACTCTTGCTAGCTATCCAGGTAGTTCTGAGGATAATGTTATTGTTTATATGGCACCATGAGTACAAATTAGTTCAGTGTCAAAAATAGATAAAAAATCTTAAAAAATTTGTTTTCTACCTGTGAATATGTGTCTAATAATTGAATATTCAGTAATATATATTTTTTGAAATATGTTTTAAAACCATGTAATTGATCATGGCAGATTTAAATCATGTTGTACCTCTGGACGATTCTAGGTTTTTAGTAATAATGTATATTCTTAGATGATTCCACTCGAGCAGCTGAATAGTTCACATCAGAAGACTTGCACAATGCTGAGAACCTTCCAAGTCTTGAAACAGGAACCGAACAGTGATTTTAAATTCTATATGATTGTGTATAAAATGGTGATAGTGTATTCTTGTATCCCCTAGGAAAAGTTTCTCACAAGGAAATAAATAGTAGTTCATTCTTATCATTAAGTATACTTTTCTGTTCCAATGTAGTATAGCCATCATGAGTATTATATGAATAATTTGTAGTTATTAAGTTTGATTTCTAACGCCATTGTGAAAAATGTTACCTCATTAAGATCTTGGATAAATCTATTCTTAATATCTTGGGGTAAACTTGTCATCAAGTTATGTGCTTTCCCAATTTCATTGTCATTCACAGTTTGATAGGTCTGTTGCTTATCTATGTAGTGATAGTTCATATAATATTAAAAGGATAAGAATATCTTGATGCACATTTATGCATAAATATTTTATTTTCAAGGAAAATGAAAGACGGGAGAGGGAGGAAAAAAAGAAAAGGGAGGAGGAAATGAAGGCCAAAGCAGAAAAAGAAGAAGCAGAGAGAAAAGCCCGAGAGGAAGCAGAAAGGTTTGTGCTGTTAAAAATTAGGGGGAAAAGTTTTTTTCTACAGAAATTTGTCTGTAATTTATTCCTTCCATTTTTTCCACAGGTTGCGTAAAGAGATGGATGAACGACTAAAGAAGGAAGAAGAGGAGCGCATTGCCCGTCGCAAACGTGTGGAAGCAATCATGTCACGCACTAGAGGGAAAGGTGCAACACCCACAAGCACTCCTGTTAAGGTGAGTAATTAATGTTTTTGAGCTTATAAATTGTATTGTGATGCATGCCACTAAGTAAATGTTGGCAAACAAACTGCAGTTACGTAATGCACCGTATTTAATGACCTCAATGAGGCAAACTTAAGAGTCCCTTCTTCAATTTTTAAATAACCTGGAATTTCAAATTAATAACACTGTTGTAGCTCTGTGTTCAGTTTGATTGCAAGGCTTCTACAGTTGGTATAGTTTCACTCTTATTATTTCTCATTACACATGCTATTTGAGTGAGGCAAAGGTTTGGGCTTGAGTCCGTGTGTAGCCATCCAGATTTAAATCTCTATGGTTTCTCTAAATTTCTCATCATTTCCCAGTTCAGCAGTACTTCCACACTTTTATGTTATAAACTAATCTTCCTTCCTTCCTTTTTTCTTTTCATCCATCCATCCACCCTTTTGATTGAAGTGGCCCAGTGATAAAGTAATTGGCTCATATTTTAAAGGAGCTGCGTTCAAATCCTGGTCCACCATTTGTGATTTAAATTTAATATAATGTTCCAAACTCATTCCATGTAAAAGCCTGGCTAGTCCTTCCTCATGTATTTGTTGAACCTGAGCTGTAGCTTTGTCAGCAGGGCTAAGCCCACAAAGAAAGAAAAACATTATAATGGTTGATGGAGCCCAAAGATTCTTTACATAATACTGGTTTTTGAAACTATTTAAGTAACCCTTCTCAGGGTAATAAATGTCTATCTTCAAGTATCTGCCAATAAAGGTTTTATAGCATTTCTATGGACGTTTCCTGTGAGCCAGTCAAACCTGTGATCATTTGTGCGGCCCTTCTTTTGTATGTGTTCAGTATCATCCATTTGTCCTACTTGTTCAAACACTTGAACATTATTTTAGGATATATTCCATGTGAGTTTTGTAAGGAAGCCCCTTTGTGGACTGACTGTATTTTCCCAGTAGCCTGCCAGTGAACCAAAGTCTACCTCCTGCTTTACCTACAATTGAGGCTCTGTGATCATTCAATTACATGTTACTGCAAATTTTTATGCCCAGGTGTTTAATAGTTGACAGATTCAAATTGTGACTTACTGATGTTGTAGTCAAATATACTACTTTTCTGTACTGTGTAAAGTGCACAGCTATATATTTCTGGACACTGAAAACAAATCACCAGTCTTTGAACTACTTTGAAATCTTAACAAGACCTGTATATATATTTGTGTATGAATTAGTTTTGCACAGCCAGTGTTTTTGGAATCTGTGCTGGTTAGCATAGACAATATCATTCTGCTCAAGATACCAGAATGTGTTTGACATCTGAATATGTTCTAAAATACTACAACAGATGGATGTCACTGAGAGAGGACTCTAGTTCTGTGGATCACTTCTGCTACCCTTCTTTTAGATGAGTGTGACCTGTTCTATCTTCTAACCACAGATGCTTACATTGATATTTTTACATACTTGTATTCAGAACAGAAGGTGAATACTGTGCCTCTCATACAAAACTGAGCGTAGTTTCCTTGTTTCCATCATTCTGTGATGTTGAGTGGGTGATTGATTGATATTAGCACACATTAGTTCCCTAATGTACTTTCTTATGATACAAATAGTTTTAAATGAATGTGCTTTTCTTTATCTGCATTATATTTTGGTAAATAAGTGGTTAATATTAGATATTAAACCTTTTGTTTTGTATGAAGGTCACATTTTCTTTTTCTCACTTCTAAGAATTTAAGAAATCCGGTGTCACTTCTGACAATATTATGAAAAGGATAGATTGCTATTCACCATATAGTGGAGATGTTGGGTCACAGACAGGCACAACAGAAAGACTGCCAAATGAGTGAGCTTTCAACCTAAAGACCTTCTTCTAAAATAGACAAAACACACACACATTCATGCAAGCACAACACACACACACTTATGAAGTGCTTTTGTGTGTGTGTGTGTGTGTGTGTGTGTGTGTGTGTGTGTGTGTTTTTTGTCTACTTATAAATTTTGCCGAAAGCTCACCTTTTTATTCCCCCCCCCCCCCCCTCCTCCCCCACTTGTCTGCGACTCAACATCTCCACTGTATGGTGAGTAGCAATCAATTCTTCTCATAATATTGTCATTATTCCATCATGGATTTTCAAGTGTTACGTCTCTTATACATAAAGTTTTGAATTTGTGTAAGGGTGTTGAATGATTCACAGGAGCCGGCCGAAGTGGCCGCGCGGTTCTGGCGCTGCAGTCTGGAACCGCGAGACCGCTACGGTCGCAGGTTCGAATCCTGCCTCGGGCATGGATGTGTGTGATGTCCTTAGGTTAGTTAGGTTTAACTAGTTCTAAGTTCTAGGGGACTAATGACCTCAGCAGTTGAGTCCCATAGTACTCAGAGCCATTTGAACCATTTGATTCACAGGATGAAAAGAACTGGTCAAATTTAGAGACATTCCATTAATTTTGTTTACTTTACCCATCTTGTACAATGCGTACTGAAAAAATTGTAATATTATTATGTGATTCACATAAGGGATTTAAGATTTAATGCTTTTTGTGCTAATGAGACAATGCACCAGAGAAAGGAGGGTAGTTTTTTTTAATTTATGTTGAAGACACGTGTTATGTTTTTTTGTTTTGTTTGTTATTATAGAGTTTGTGACTCTGCGAATAATAAGTAGTTTGTTTGAAGGTCAGAGTCATTTCTCCTGCATTATTTCCTGAATTCGTTTTGCAGAATGTTTAGCAGGTTACATTTACAAAAGAAAAAAAAATCCATTTGATCAAGAATTACTCTTTCAAGTCCACTACCAAGTTTTGAGTTCAGTGACACTGAGCTGGATTTATGTAAGTCTCTGGTTGCTTCCTTTTTATACCCTGTCGATATTGTGGAGATACTTAACAGGATATGAAAAATCCCGTGGCCATGTGAAGTGCTTCCTGAATGTGGTAATGGTTTAGTGATTTTTTTTTCAGTTCTGCATTCTTTAAATAAATTAGGTAATATGTCAAACCAGCCAGCGGACATTTGTATTTTCAGCTTCAAAATAACTTCAGGATGTCACTAGCAACACTCCTGAAGCTTTGATCAAGTTCACTACCGATCCTGAATCATAATTCTTTATTAATTTCTTCTGTGAATTTCTCACACACTGTAGCCTTTATACTCTCACTTCCCACATTTCTAGTCTACTACACACCATGAGTTTTTACTAACATTACTGATTCACTTATCACATCAGCATAACACTGTACTGTGAGTTCCATTAAAGGTTCCCTGTATGCTTTTTTCTAGGCTTTGTGTTTTCTTTGGAAATCCAGCAGTTTGGTCCTTCATATCTCCCCTTAATTTGTTAATTTACTGCATTAATTTAATATTCTTGAGATTGTCTTTTTACCCACTCAGATGATTAAAACTGTGGTTTAATATTTGATAAAAATAATAAAATTTTCTTTTATAATTAAGTCACCATGTAGTACAGATAAAGTTCTGGGATCAGAGAGGTGGCTTGCAGCAGTTCTAAGCCCTAATTCCTCCCTGTTTAAATTTGTGTGGAAATGGTGAATACATGTCTGGGAGTCAGCTGTTGTGTGTGTTTATGATGAATTCACATGGATTCAGTTGTAGCACAATTAACTCGTCAGATTACCTAAGGTAGTGTAGATTATTACTTGAAGAGGCTGTGTTAACATTTAGTGTAATCTGTCTTCTTACATGTTGAGCATTTATCAAGTAAACTGCAGTTGAATGAAAAATGAATCACCATATTAAGCTGTTCTTCCTTGGCTTTGTTCTTATTGCTGCTGACTCAAAGACCATCTTCTCTGCTAACTGCACTGCCAAATTACGTTTTTCATACTGAACATTATTGCTAACGCATGTGACTACATCTCCATCCTTGTGCATTTTTGAAAAATGTAAGCTCACAGTTTTATACTTACTTAACTTAAAACTGCTTGTGTCTCCAGTTTTGCAGTCAATTTCATTCACAATATACAGAATGTTTCATGTATGAGATTGGTGCACCCCTGCAGTTTACACAGGATGTGTACTGGTATCTTCCTCGGGAAGCATAGCTGCTTGGCACATCTTCCCAAGTTGAGCGTAAACTAACACGGAATGTAACCAAAACAAGTTTACCTTTATTTGCAACAGATACCCAGAATTGTGTATCTGAGCAGCAAGAGCAATTTGACCCTTAAGAATACATTATCAAGCATTTGTTAAATTTCGGCTATCAGAATTTTTGAAAACACAAGCCAACTACTGTCTTCTAACTCTTCAAGTGTATGAGGATTGTTTACCTACATCTTTCCATTTAACATAAGCCAGAGATAGAAATCACATGCATTTAGATATGGGAAATGAAGAGTGGATTATCCTATCATCAAAAACACCTCATAATACTACAATGTTTGTCTGGAAAGCATTGTCACCAATTCTATTCTAATGCTGCTGTTAGTGAACTGAAGTGTATCTGCCATGTCCAGTTGGAAGTATTTGTTAGCTCCCAACATAACCCATCTCATTTTCCTCTGAGCTTTCTGAAAGTCATGATGAGTCACTACGTCACTACAGCATGGAAGTCCAGGATGACGATGATGAAACTCTCTCTGGACACACTTCAGCATAGAAAGCTGAAGACAGCATGATGTGTGTGCATGAACTTTTGAACACTGACTGTAGACTACCTGTTCCTCTGATAGCTCAGACTCTGGGTGTATGCAAAATCATTGTCCAGGAGACTCTAACCAAACAACTGCAAATGAAGTAATTGTGTGCAAAACTGTTACCAAAAATTTTGACCATTAGCTACAAGTCCAGCCGAGTACTCATTTGTGAAGAACTTCTGGAATTGTGTTCAAATTTTGGAAAGTGTTGTAGTGGGAGGTAAGTTGTACGTTTTTGAATATGACACTGATACAAAGATACAGAACTCCAAATGGCACAACTGGCAGTCACCATCTGCAAGAAGGCCAGAAAAAGCATATCCAAAGTGAAGGCAATCGGGACTTTGTGACATTACATTCCGAAAAAATCTTTTTTATCATAGATGTATCAATGGTGTGAGAGCTTGCATTTTCCTGCATAAAAGTAGATGTTTTTGTTAATTGTTAATTTTCTGAAAAAATTTGCTGTATAATAAGTCCAGTAATTTGTGTTGGACTAATTGCACTCACACTCCTGTTTTCGCATCGTGCAGAGGTCCTCAACGTAACTGATAATGATGTACAAAAGTTCAACATTGATTGTTCTAACCTATTAAATTTCAGGCATGCAGCCATGCAAATCCCAACCCCTCTATTCAGTTGTGTTGCAAGTTTGTGTATCCTAATAAATGCATCCGTACTTCATTGGAGAGGGGGAGGGGGGGGGGGGGCAGCCTTTCTGGATCGATCTCTCCATCTTGTACAGCATGCAATATTTAGTTGCAGTACTGATATCTAGCAACAATATCTCAATTGGTCAGTTGATGCACTACAGTTACTTTGTAAGATTTCAGTTTGAGTTAATGCACAGCTCTATGAGTACATGCTACTGCCACATTAGTCCAAAATGACACAATGATTTTCTTGGACTTCTTTCTGAAGCTTAGTTTGTTTTATCATTGAAAATGTGTAATACAGTCAGCGCAGGTATCAGTGTCATTATGCGCCACATACTTTGCACTGGTTACACATATGACAAAATCACTGTCATACGATATTTCGCCTTCTAAGTCTACATCTTCTGTGTTTTCTGTTCCCATTCCAGGCTTCAGCATGATTGAGACACCAAGTTCTTCCAGTAGCTTAGTTGTGCATGTAGAAAGTATGCTATAAAAGTCAGTAGTATTCAACAGAATGTGAAATGTGCATTTCAGTGTAGTAACAAAAATAGAATTAAGTGTAAACTCGTAAAGTAAAAGTTAAAAAACAAGTTTCTAAGAGAATCACTCTGCTTGTAAACATGTAAGTGCCATAATACAGTTCATTCTCCATGTATTAATAAGCTCAAATCTGTGGTTATATGTATAGTTCATAGAAATAGCAAATTGGCCGTCACATGGGAAGAGGGGGCTGATGTGTGAGACACATATGTTATTCCTGTTCCAGATTTTCAAGTTGTTTAAAACGATTATTTACACTATACTGTAGCTGAAATTCATCATTAAAATTTATTATGAAGAGTTGAATCCCAGCTGTCCTAATGTGTGTGTTCCAGAAATCATTGTATACAAATTCTGGAAAGGTTCTTTTAAGCTATAACAGCCAGTTATTGACCTTATTCTCACTGGGGTGTCCGCCCCGATAGCTGAGTGGTCAGTGCAGCGGTCAGTCATGCCAAGGGGCCTGGGTTCGATTCCCGGCTGGGTCGGAGATTTTCTCCGCCCAGGGACTGGGTGTTGTGTTGTCCTCATTATCATTTCATCATCAGTGGAAGGCAACTGGAAACCACCACTGGAATCACTTCCGTAGACACTCATGCGGTGGGCTTCTCTGACAAGGCTTCCCCCATGACAAGACCTGCTGTAAGGCAGAACACAAAGTTAAGTTTTCACTGAGGTGAAATTAGTAAAAGTTTTTTTTAATCATTCTTACAACTGGAGACATTTAAATTGTTCATCACTATAAATTAAGAACAATTGGTGTTTTACATATTTCTTCAAAACAATTCTGTTTTCTAATTTAGATTTTCTTCTTACTACAGGGCCAGCTTGAAGGTGAAAGTGGTGGTGATGAAGATGGAAAGGATGTCAGTCCTACAGAAGAGAGAAAAATTGTGCCTAGTGGAGATGGTCACATGGATGTGGGGAATAAGGAGTCTATGGAGACAGAAAAGGGTACAGATGTGGTTCCCAGCAGTGTTGTAGAAAATGGGAAAACTGCTACTAGTGAACAATTGTTAACTGAGAATAGTAATGTGAAAACAGCAGAAATAAGTGGCAACCATGTAAATAGTAATAACACTAATCTTGAGCCTGTAACTCAGTTGCAGAACAGCAACGGGCATCGAAATGGCACTGAGTACAGAGAACTGGATTTTGGCAGTGTAGATAATGTGTGAGTATGGGACATTTATAAGACTACAGCCCTGTTTGTACAGCTTATTGGGGGGCATCATAGATTCCCATTATTTCTAGTTTCCTGTGACGATCACTGATGCTCCCATGTACAAAGGTTCACCTCCATATGTGATTTCTACCATAAATTTTGGAAATGCAATCAAGGTGTTACTGGAATTTTACTGTGAACAGCACTTCATTTGGTTTTTGTTTTTCCCCCCTCTGCATCCTTCAGCCAGCAACATTCTCTCTCTATCTCTCTCTCTCTCTCTATCTATCTCTGTGTGTGTGTGTGGGGGGGGGGGGGGGGGGGGGAGAGAGAGAGAGAGAGAGAGAGAGAGAGAGAGAGAGAGAGAGACAGAGAGAGACAGAGAGACAGACAGACTTCCATGTTGCAGTACATTTTAACTACATTAGTGTCAAAAATCATCATAGGGGATAATATCCGTACTTGCTAACACCTACCACTATTTTTGAAAATTTTCAGCTTTCTTTGCATTTAAATACCTCTAGAACACAGTTACACTATGTAGCCCACAAACTGTGTACCTATTCTGCACAATTCTGATTACCAGTGAAATTCTTTCCTTTCATGTGAAGAATTAAACTTACAATTGACTTCGATATTTTTATGTATCCATACCATTTATATTTAATTTAGCGTACATTTGTGCCATATGATGTAAAACCAAATTACATGAAACCCGAAATATTAAAACAATATTTGTGCACAAGACATCATGTGTCCTGCATCTTTAACTGATCTGAGGAATTGAGGTTTTGCAGAATAAATACTGGATAATTTATTGCTCACCTTCCATAAATTATATACACAAACTTGCAGGATCTTAACATATCAATTTATAGTCAGGTTAGATATTTGTACATGATAGAACTTCAGTTTTATTGATTTTATAAATTGTCGCAACTTTATATGTAGTTTGTACTTCCTTCACCACACAAAGTCTGTGGTGTTTTTGAGGGGGAAAGTGTTCCCCACACATTTCATTCGACTTCCGTTGTCAGTGAAGAAAGTAGTTCGGGTCCCCATTCTAAAAATTAAAAAAAAAATAGTAATTTATGTGCCTACTCAATAAAGGAATCTTATTAGCATAGTGAAATATTCAGTTAAAGATTATTTATTGACAGTGGCAGCAAAACACAAAAATGAAAAGTATTTCCAGTTGTGACTGAATATGGCCTCTGTGCCAAGCAACCCATCACAGTAGCATCATGGCATGATACAGCTATGCGATGGCACAGGGAAGACAGTACAGCACAGCACAGTGGCCATATTTGGTTTCTTATAGAAACATTATTCTTTGTATTTTGCTGTTACAGTCTATAAATATGAATCAAACAATGGAAAATATAGGGTGGAATTTAAAAATATTATGAAAAGGAAAGTTATTACTCACCATATAGTGGAGATGCAATACCTGTCCCATACATCCTCCCACCACCACCATCACTCCAGTCCAGTCACAAACATCACCTATCCCATCAACGGCAGGGCTACCTGTGAAACCAGTCATGTGATCTACAAGTTAAGCTGTCACCACTGTGCTGCATTCTATGTGGGCATGACAACCAACAAGCTGTCTGTCAACATTAATGGCCACCAACAAACTGTCACCAAGAAACAAGTGGACCACCCTGTTGCTGAGCATGCTGCCAAACATGACATTCTTCATTTCAATGTTTGCTTCACAGCCTGTGCCATATAGATCCTTCCCACCAACACCAGTTTTTCTGAAGTGCACTGGTGGAAACTTTCCCTGCAATGTGTCCTATGTTCCCGTAACCCTCCTGGCCTCAACCTTCGTTAGTCATTGTCCTCACTCACCCAGCCCCTTCCCTGTTTCCATTCCAGCACCACACAGCCCTTATTCCACTATCACACCCAGTCTTTTAATTTCTCTCTCTTTCCATTACTCCCCCCCCCCCCCCCCCACCCTGTCCTCTGTCTAACCTCCCGACTGCACATAGTTACCCTACAATCCCCCCTCCCCCCCCCCCCCCCAGCAGCACTTCACTGTCTGCCACCGCTACCCTACTATCCTTCTCCCTCCCCACCCCATCCTCCTCCTTACCCCCACCCAGTCACCACTCCCATCATGTACTGGTGCTGCTGCTTGTAGTGTGGCTTCAGTTGCCCGAGACTGCAGTTGTGTGTGTGTGTGTGTGTGTGTGTGTGTGTGTGAGAGAGAGAGAGATTTTTATGAAGGCCTTACTGGCCGAAAACTTTATTTGTGACAGTCTTTTTGTTGCGCGTATCTGCAACTCAGCATCTCCACTATATGGTGAGTAGTGACTTTTCTTTTCTTAATATAGTGTATAAATATGTTTGCTCAACAAACATTTGAGGCAGTTGTACCACTTAGAAACATAAAATTACAATTTAGATGTAATTTTGTTTATGAGAACCAAAAGAACACTCCTGTTGACAGTTGTGATCATATGAAACACAATATGAGCAGTTTTTGCTTGGGCTGACTTTACTGATAGGAAAAAAATGAAATTAAAAAAGCTAAAGAACTGCCAGAGAAAGGCACCTAATAACACAGGAAGGGCATCTAATATGTTTACTGTTTAAACTGTGGTCAAACACTTCATGTCCCGTATTAATATACCTCAATTCGTAGCTGTATTAAGTGGTGGTGGGATAATGCTGGTTCTGATATTTCAAGTTATGCAAGTAGAATATGACAGCTTGAGTGGTATAGTGTACTATTATTATTATTGTGATTGTAATAATTATAATTGTTATTGTTGTTGTCATTTGTTAGTTAGGAAAAGTAGTCTAATATTTAAAGAAAGACATCATTCCACTGGGCTGTACTTTAAAATTGTACATTTTAAGCAATACTAGTTTAGAGCTTGGTTCATTTTCAAGTGCTTATATAACAGATGTGGATATATTGTCCTCATCAAATAGAAGTCTCTTGCTATTGGTAGGTGTTTTTTTGTGGCTATGCATTGCAAGATCATGCACTTTAATGATTGTGTGTGCATGGTGTGTGACTGCTATTTGGAGACCATGATTTCTGTTGTAAATGCAACTGAGAATGAGCCACACTCAAAGAATAGTAATAATCAATAAAGCACAGTTTTAAAATACAGCCTGGTGGAACAGTCTTCCTTTCAAATTTATCAAGGCTGTCAAGCCCACCCAGAAGTAGTTGAGGGTGATATTTGATTCATTTTCTTGAGCAGTACTTACTCAGAATTTATTTTTACTGAATCATTTTGGCAGAAGGTTCCACAGTTGACTGAAATACGTGATCCTTAATGGACAATCCTGTACTATGTAACTGATGTGTTTCAGTATCCAGCCTATAGCTTTCAGATAGACTTAGTCCCAGTTGTTCAAATTATATTTTAATTATGTTTAATCCATAATTACAGTAAAATAACTTGATAGCTGTAGCTTCAACATACATGAGGGACTAGAATTAACCTTTCTGTTAAAGATTTGAACTTGTTTTTCATTATGGAGGTTTATTCATAAAATAATTACTATTTACATTTCAAAAGCCAAAGAATTATGTCTTTGTTGGCCCTGACTCACCTGCAACACTTCACTCCATTTTGTGTTCTGCTTTGTCATGCAGTTGCTATGAGATGAGTATGTTTGAACTGACTCCCGTCTCCCCCACCCTGCACACACATTGTCAGTGAGTGGTAATATTTCATGATTTGAAATGAAGCACCACTGTAAATTGTACTGCCAAATTTCAGTGTTAGATGTGGAGGGATGTTTTTATTGTCTGGATGAGAGTAATGTATTCTCAAAGTTTATTCCCTGCATCTGAGCCTCCAGTCAACAGCTGCACCATGTGCACAATTTGTCATGTATTGACTACAACACTTTTTCTAAGACCGGTGCCCCAAAAACACGTGTCTTATATAAAAAAATTAACTTCAAAAGGAGCAGCCTGGTTCAAAAATTCATTTGAGATACACCTAGTCTTATTTCAAAATTTCAGACAGTTTTTACATGTATATTGCACATAGCTAATAGGTAAATAGAAGACTTAAAAAGTTCGCAACTAATTTTGTTTATGTTTTATCACCTTTCCGTTGTGTTTCATGGTCATGTTCAGACATCACACAACTAATAGACTGCAATATAATTCGACTACGTAAGGATGGAATTTTGAAGTCATAAACTGATCACGGTGGATTTTCAAATACAGTTTAATTAAAATTTGCAACTGTTGCTGGTTTTTTTTTTTTTTTTTCCCCACGTAAGTAAAATTTTTGGTATGTAGCCAAATTTTTTTCGATGTAACTTCAAGGTAGTTCAAGAAAATGTATACACACTTTAAAACTGGCTGTACTAATCATACATTTTGAAGTCACAGTGGGTACAGGTCGAACACGTAGTACAGTAGTTGAACAACAGACGGGCAATAGGGTTGCGATACGCCGATGTCAGTGTACAAACTGAGGCCGTGGTGCAAACGTGACTGACACTTGAGCAATGAAAATATTTTCTCAAATGGTATTGGAACTTGGAGAACATCAGTGAAGTGCAGCGACATGGAGGCAGGAATTTGGAACTGAACCACTAACGCGCTTAAGCATCACTCACTATCACGCTATGTTCCAAACTGCAGGAACAATTATGAATATGCATCAGTGAAGATCATGCTGGCCACCCACAGCAGCAGCTGAAGAGTCTTCTGCTCAGGTGTTGGATGCATTCACACACTCCCCACAGATATCAACACAACAATGTGCACGTGAAACAGGCATAAATAGTGTGAGCAGAAGTCATATTTCCCACAAAGTGAAGAAGCAGAAAGTTTACATTCCGCAGTTGTTACATTGAATGAGGGTGACCGAGAACAAAACGAGTCAGTCGAGTGAACATTTCCTAGTGCATATTGAACGTGACGCTAATTTTGTTTTCGGTGTGGTGTAGTTTGATGAAGCACAGTTTAAATTAAGTGGCACGGTAAACAGGCATAACTATGCGTACTAGGCCCCCTAAAATCCGTACGTTTGTCGAGCGAGTGGTCAGTGTTCTGGGACGTAATATCTGGTGCAGGTTATCGTCGAGGGGACTGACTGGAAATTTCTTTTTAAAAGATAAAATTACTGGCAAGAGATGCTGGACTCATTAATTTTACCATGCATTTGTCCTTTATTTGGTGATGAACCTTTTTTCTTTCAATAAGATGGTGTTCCATCACGCTTGCATAGGCATTTGTGCACCTATCTGGATATCAGTGCAACAGCTACAGGGATACTCTGCAAATCACACATAAGTGCCTGGCAGAGGGTTCATTTAACCACCTTCACAATAATTCTCTATTATTCCACTCTCAAATAGAGTGTGGAAAAAATGAACATCTGTATATTTCCTTGCAAGAACTGATTTCCCTTATTTTCTTATGATGATCATTTCTCACTACGTAGGTCAGTATCGACAAAATATTTTCACATTCGAAGGAGAAAGTTGGTGATTAAAATTCTGTGAGACAGTTCTGCCGCAACAAAAAACACCTTTGTGTTAATGATGTCCACCCCAAATTCTGTATCATTTCCGTGACACTCTCTCCACTATTTCTCGACTATACAAAATGTGCTGTCCTTTTGTGAATTTTCTTGATGTACTCTGTTAACCCCATCTGCTAAGGATCCCACACCGCACTGCAGTGCTCCAAAAGCGGACGGACAAGCATAGTGTAGGCAATTTCTTTAGTAGATCTATTGCATCTTCAAATAAAACACAGTCTTTGGTTCGCCTTCCCCACAACATTTTATATGTGCACTTTCCAGTTTTAGTTGTGTGTAATTGTAATTCTTAGG
Source organism: Schistocerca cancellata (assembly GCF_023864275.1). Taxonomy (NCBI): domain Eukaryota; kingdom Metazoa; phylum Arthropoda; class Insecta; order Orthoptera; family Acrididae; genus Schistocerca; species Schistocerca cancellata. The sequence goes on from NC_064629.1 coordinate 641,342,558, forward strand.
TATTTAGTTGAATTTATGGCCTTTAGGTTTGATTAATTTATCATGTAACCGAAGTTTATCGGATTCCTTTTAACACTCATATGGATGACCTCCCACTTTTCATTATTTAGGGACAGTTGCTAATTTTTGCACCATACAGATATCTTGTCTAAATCATTTTGCAATTTGTTTTGGTCTTCTGATGACTTTACTAGGCAGTAAACGACAGCATCGGGGAATGCCAGAAATCGCTTCTGTTTTACTCGATGACTTTCCATCAATTACAACAAACTTTGACCTCCCTGACAGGAAATCACGAATCCAGTCATGTAACTGATACAATATTCCGTAAGTACGCAATTTGATTGCACTCCGCTTGTTGAGGTACAATGTCTAAAGCCTTCTGGAAATCTAGAAATACGAAATCAGTTTGAAATCCCTTGTCAATAGCACTCAACACTACGTGTGACTAAAGAGCTTGTTGTGTTTCACAAGAACAATATTTTCCAACTCCCATGTTGACTGTGTGTCAATAAACCACTCTCTTTGAGGTAATTTATAATGTTCATTTGCAATATGTGTTCCAAAATCCTGCTCCATGTCGATATTAATGATAAGGGCCTTATTCAGCGGATTATCCTTATTGCCTTTCTTGAGTATACGTGTGACCTGTGCAACTTTCCAGTCTTCGGGTACTGATCTTTCGTTGAGCAAGCAGTGGTATATGACTGTTCAGTATGGAGCTATTGCATCATCATATTCTGATTGGATTGGTTGAAAGGGTGCCATGGAGCACGCTGCATGTTCGCCTTTATTTGACCTCACTTGATTTTTACTTGTCGGACACCCTTAAGAACGTAGTATACAGCAGGAAGCCACGCACACTAGCAGAACTGCGCAATGAAATTAAAATGGCTTGTCAAGCAATTCCTGTTGCTGCTTTGGAAGACGTGACTTTGAGTATGCAGCATCATGCTCAGAAGTGTTTGAGGCAGTTGGTTTGCAGTTTGAACTCTTATTGTAATTGTTTAACATTGAGTCACTATAGTACTGATGATAATATATAAGGTTTTCACTATCACAGTGCGTATAAAAACATTCAACTGCCTAGATCACATAAAAATATTTCTTTATTCAAGACAACAGTTTTCAACATACTTTACTGTCATGTTCAGGTCTTAAAAATCTTTTTGTTGTAAAATATGTGCATTTTATGTTGAACATTGTGGCAAGTTGTCAAGTGGATAACAATCAGCCCATTATCCACTTGACAACTTGCCATGGGGTTCAGCGTCAAATAAACACGTTTTACAACAAAGAGATTTTTAAATCCTGAAAATGACAGCAAAATCTGTCAAAACCAGTTGTCTTACATCAAGAAATATTTTTGCGATCTAAGCTGTTGAATCTTTTTTTAGCAAGTAAAACAGATCACGCCTTCACTACTCTCAAAATGAAAAATTTCGAAGTATGTATACATTTTTTGATCTATCCTACATTTATAACACATTGGTGCTGATACATGTCTCGATTGAACATTTGTAACAATTAAAACTACATTTCAGACTGGAACTCATTCAGATACCAGCTTTTAAGTCAAACTCGCCATTTAATCCTCTCTCCCCCTGATGCTAGCACAACAGAATTCTGGGATAGCCTATTGGAGTTTGGAACCTGTAGAGAGAAACTATTGGCACACTGAAGATGTTAGTCTGATGCTCAGAGATACAGCTCCTAGAGTGCTGTCTGTGAAAGGTAGTTACTTCTTTTTTGAGTTCCTGTTAATGCAGTATTAACTTGTTACAAATTTTCATTCCGGATTGTACTCTGTTGTTAATCAACAGTTGCCAGCACAAAAGTTCACATTATTTTTTTGAAGATAATGCTGTCATCAGTTAAAAGAATTATAATCAATAAGAAGAATCCATTTTACATCCAAGAAAACAATGGTCACACTTTCCAGCAGTTGATATAGACTGTCTTTTATGATGCAGATGCACTGCTATCAACCTATGCTCCAATTTCTGGTTTGTCTATGGTATGAATTACTGGAGCAAAGTTATTTTTCAATGTAACAAGAGGCACAAAAAGATTGAAGTAGGCAGCAGTATTGCAGCTGCAGCGGTAAGTTTATTTAGGTGTGTGTTCTCCAAGATTATTATGATTGTAACTGCAGAGATAAACATATTTAAAAGGTTCAACCATTGCTGACAAATTGGATTTTTATTTTCACTTTCAGTCATCATTCAACAAATGAGGCAGCCACTTTACACAATGGCCTCTTTTTCTTAATTCTGCCTGTAAAATGTGCTGTACTCTTTCTAATATGCCTGTGGAGTTAGCTCAAACTGTTGATAAACCATCCAAAACAAGGATCTTTATGCTGGATTGGTATTCTAGTTCATTCATTTGAATGAGAAATATTCTTATTCACCAATTGTGTAATACCACATTACACACTTTCTCAATGTTTTTGTCTCTGGCATTAGTTAGTGGAGGTCCTTCTTGTGAACTATCTTCACAGTAAGTTCAGCCACTTTGAACTGAGCTGCCCATTTCTAAACTGTTGAAATGAAGTAGCTAACTGTAAATATTCACCATCTTTGTAAGAATATGGATTGTTTAGCAAACATCCAAAACAAGAATGTTTATGCTGCATTGGTATTCTAGTTCATTCGTTTGAATAAAAACCACCATAACTATTTCACAAATCCGTACAAAAAATCTATTCAGCAGATCAATTTGACACACTAGTTACATGATTGGGAAACATGTGTGAGTATAGCAGAAACAAAATTTTGTTGATATCAGTGCCATTTTTCTACTAGGCTGAGAACCTTTTGCAGCTCTCTCATAATACTTTCATTTATATATTTACAGGGAAAACACCAAAAGCAAAACATATTACCATGCTTAATACATAGTACGAAATGCATTGGCATTCAAAACATCTTCCAACCAGCTTAGAATTGATAAATATAGCTCACGTACAGTTTTCAAGACAATTTTGTACCTTTCTTCCTGAAAAATAGTGGCAAGTTCAGGTAATAATGGAGGTGGACAGTGGTCACACACCCTTCTCTCCAAAGTATACCACAGAGGCTCAATAGTATTGAGATCTGGTGACTGGTGTCCAGGAGAGATGAGAGAATTCATCCTCATGCTCGCAAAATCAGTTTTTGTCAATGTGAGCTGTATGGAAAGGGGCTCTGTCATCTTGGAGCACAGCATCACTATTGGGGAACAAACATTGTACCATGGGATAGACCTGCTCAACCAAAATAGTCACATAATCTATGGCAGTAACGTGACCTTTGAGAGTAACCGTGGGGCCCATGGAATACCACTTTGTGGTTGCCCAAGTCATCACTTTACTCTTGCCATGTTTCATTCTTTGGACGGATGCATGGCCAGAAGCTGGAAACAGTGTGAAACAGAACTCGCACGACCATTGTCCATAGTCAAGGATTTATTGGCTTTGGTGCCGCATTTTCCTCATACGAGTGTTTGCACCACTGATGAATGGAGCCGGCCGAAGTGGCCGTGCGGTTAAAGGCGCTGCAGTCTGGAACCGCAAGAGCGCTACGGTCGCAGGTTCGAATCCTGCCTCGGGCATGGATGTTTGTGATGTCCTTAGGTTAGTTAGGTTTAACTAGTTCTAAGTTCTAGGGGACTAATGACCTCAGCAGTTGAGTCCCATAGTGCTCAGAGCCATTTGAACCATTTTTTTGAACTGATGAATGGTTTTGAAATTCTAGCTGGCTCTGCAATTCCATGCTTATGGGGCTCCCTTCACGTTGTTTTGGTGCTGACGTGGTTTGCGAGTTCTGCAGTAACTTTTGCAGCTGTTGTCCTCTTCTTTTTCATCACAATCCTGTTCAGTGACCATCTATCACAATCACTCAACACATACTTTCGTCCACATTGTGACTTGGTTGATGGTGTTTTTCTGCTTTCCTGTATGTGATATAAATCTTTGATATGGTGCCTCTTGAAAGTCCAAACACGTCAGCTCCATTGGTTGTAGAAGAACCCACTATATGAGCACCAACAATTTTCTCACATTTGTGTTCACTTAGATCCAACATAATGCGCTCACAACTACACAGAACATTGTTCTGACCATTATTGATGCTTGTGTCATATTGAAGACACTGCAGAGATGCCATTCATGGGCAAATATAGCAGCACAACGGGCAGGCTTGGCTAGCATCCGCATTTATGTTCAAGCAGTGTTTCTGCATTGTTGCCCACCCCTCATGTTTATTTATTTTGTAAGCAACTTTGTGGACCATGAAACATTCTGCTCCTGTGTGGGAAGTGTGTTACACAAGTGAAATGTATGTCTGTCATATGAGTCCGGCGTGAAGGTTATGATTCATAACTTATTCTGAGCAGAGAACTGTAACATGTGAGATGTCATAAAAACCATGCAGTACAGCATGACATAAAAATTAATGTTCTTTAGTCCCATTTTACACCTGTTTATGGCATACAGTGGTAGCATTATATGTCAAGAATTTCAGTTGGTTATAGACCTGCTCAACCAAAATGGTCACATAATCCATGGCAGTAATGTGACCTTTGAGAGTAACCAGGGGGCCCCTGGAATACCACTGTATGATAGCCCACGTTATCACCGAACTCTTGCTGCGTCTCTCTCTCTCTCTCTCTCTATCTATCTATCTGGCTTTCCATCTCTCCCCCCCCCCCCCCCCCCCCCCAATACTCTTTCTCAAATGATACAGCCATATTTGTGAAATTCACATGTATATGTATTGCATAGTTTCATAAATGGTTTCAAATATTAAAATATGCTGCTGTTTTGAACCTATTAATTAAGATGAATTCCTATTTTTTCCAATAAATTGAATTAAAAGGGGAGCAAACACTTAGAAACAGCATAATTAAATGGCATCTTTTCTCCCTGAAATATTATAATCAATACATTCCTGTGCCTCTTCTGCAAATTAATCTTAGTTGCTTATCACCTGATGAAAAGGTGTTAACAGTTTTGAAGTGAACACACCTGAGATTGGTTTCACAATGATATCAATTGAAGCAATCACCTCCAGTTAATTTTACTCATTAAATGGATGAGGTTATTTAAGAAGTAATTTTAAATGCATTTGTTTTGATACTTAAGAAATGGCTAATTCCTGTTACTTTTGGTATCCAGTCTTGGCGGACATGTCTTTGGCAACATTCATTCACTGTCATAACCTCTCCATTCAGGTCTGTTCCGTAATGGAATAAAACCCATTACAGACATAGTCCACACCAAACAGTAATCAGTTTTAAATAAGCCTGATAACTAACCATTGAAACCAAACTGGATAAAAGGCATCTGCTGCTGAGATCAGTGGAGTAAAACTAATAATTGATGTGTGTGTGTGTGTGTGTGTGTGTGTGTGTGTGTGTGTGTGTGTGTGTCGAGAGAGAGAGAGAGAGAGAGAGAGAGATTCATATTACAGCAAGGAATAGTCCAAAATTGTTTAAAAAGTCAGTCAGGCTGCCCAAGCAATACACACATGAGTAATCTGGAAAATACAACTAGAAGCAGTATGCATATTGGTCAATTTACATTACAAGCACTATATAACACTGCAGGGTTTGGTCACTCACTCTAATCCCTGTAACGTAATAAGCACCATTACACTGCATATGGCTAGTCTTAAAACTTGTGTGTAGTGGTGAGTCATCATGTATAGTCTCAGCATTTTCTGATCCAAACATCACTGAAAGTTAATGTAAAAACTGAGTAACACATTTCCAATACTTTTAATCAGCAACCCTAATCATAACAGTGGCTTTGCACACACACAAAAAGTTATTGTTTATTGTGGTCTTTCCTTGTCAACCTGACACTAGACTTCCCTAAATCAGTTGTGGTGAATGCTGAGATGCTTCTTTTGGAAAAGGCACAGCTGATCTCGTACCATGTCTGTATCAAATCCAAGCTTGTGCTCCATCTCTAATGACCTCACAATCTTCCTTTCAGGCTGTGTAAAAGACAGAGAAGGGGGTGAGAGGAAGTGAGGTAATGAGAGTGTAGAAGAACTGCAAAGTGATTGCTTTTATGAAATTTGTGTGCTGTGCAACAAAATATTTGTCACAAACAGTGTAAAATCGGTTGATATTTGTGTGTGTGTGTGTGTGTGTGTGTGTGTGTGTGTGTGTGTTTGACACAATAGTAACATGTAAAATATATATCAAGAAAAACACATCCCTGAAACACGAAATTCCCAGAGAAAACATCTGAAGTCAAAACACCACTAGAAGTAATAAAGGCATACATGTTGCAGAACACACATTGTGGTGTGAACACTGCAGTTTGAAGCCAAAACTGAATTGTGAAATAACATGAAAAAGGAAAAAAAAGTTTAATTTTTAGTGTTAAGGGTAGCAGTAGCATAAAAGGAAGAAGGAAGATTAAGCTTATGTACTATCAGTGGCGAGGTCATTTGTGAAGGGGCAAAAGCTTAGAAAGGGGAAAGAAATTGGATGTTTCCATTTCATAAGATCCAACCAGGCATTTGCCTTAAGTTATTTAGGGAACCACTAGTAGTAGCATAGTTAAATTGCACAGTATTTACTGTTTACAGCCGTTAACTGCGAGATTGATTTGATTCTTATTAATTGACAGCTCTCCATTCAGCATAACTTCCACTGCCTACATCATCCATGATCTGCCTCATATATTCATATTTACTACTCAGTTACAAAAAGGCAATTCATTATTGAGTGAAATTGGTAAGATCTTGGACTTGCATACAGTAGGAGTTTGGCTGACATCCTGGTCTAGCCATCTAGATTTATCTTTTCTGTGATTTCCATAAAGTGTGTGAGGCAAATGTTAAGAAAAGGCAACAGACAATTTGCTGCCTCCTTGTTAACAAATCAAGGACTGTTCTCTTCCTCAGTTGACCTTGTCATTTATGTGACATTAAAACCTAATTGTCTTTCTTTCCTGTAAACTGGCAAACATATTCTTATGTGTATGGTGAAAATAGGAGAAGAAGATCACTATAAGAAATATTTCTCTGGAGCATATTTCAAAATATGTTCTGATGTTTTCTAACAATACGTACCATTTTAATTTAACCATTGAAACCACACATCTATTGTGTAATACGATATTGCAAAGTTTTACGTAGGCTACAAATAATGGTAAAGGCAACCGCTTACCATATGGTTGAAGCTCGGAATAGTCTACAGGACTGTAGATACAGGTTGAAAATGTCATTGAGCTTTTGACCAGTATCATCTTCAGAGTTAACTACCCCCTTACTACAGTCGTGCCACATTATCGGGACTATGTAATTAGTTGGCACTGTGTGTGTGTGTGTGTGTGTGTTTGATGTCTCAGCTATATGTAAAGTGGTTTCCTTTACTCTTCCATTGTTTACTTCAACTGTTATGGTAACAGTATGAAGTGTTACACATCCTAGAATGTGCCTCACCTCCAGCAAAAACTACATGCAAATGGTTTATAGATCATTGTTTAAAAACTGGATCTTTGACATTTTGATCAAGAGGACACTATATTTTTCTTAAAATGGAAAGGCTATTCTAAGTTGCTTTTAAATCTTTATGAGATTGGGAGGAAATGCAAACTTTGTTACCTAAACAAACCTGTTTGCACTATTTGATAGAGGAATCATTTGCTTCCAAGATCTGAAGTTGGTCCAGGTGTTAAACAATTACCTCAATGTGACCTGTATTTGATGGATTGGTGTAGCCATTCAAATGAATATGAATCATGTATTGTTTCCAGAGTTGTGTTTGAAATACACAGTTTGTACATACATACATACATACATGAAAACTTCCAGTACAAGGCAGATGAAACACACAACTCCTCACCCTCCTCTCCTCTGATTTTACTGTAGTCTGTGGCATAGACTCTGTCCTAGAGAGAGAGAGAGAGAGAGAGAGAGAGATAGAGAGAGAGAGAGAGAGAGAGAGAGCAGAAAAGGTCACTTACTCCACAGAGCACTTCACCAAGTATTATCTTACTGGAGATAATATACTATTGCTTTTCTGTGAACCATGAAAAGTCGTACCATGTGTGGAGCAACTACAATTAATTTAGAACCCAAATTGTGGTACAGCATGCTGTTTTCATATTCGCATAGATGGAAAAAATTATGGTACCAAAAAAATACTGACACAGTGTGTCCTTTTTCTTTAAGTGGCCCCACAGTAAGTTGCATAATGCAGAAATGGTAGTATTCCTGCCTGAATTTCATACTTTCATAGTATTGTTGTAATTGTCACTGTATAGAGAAAAATGTCTGCCTCATGCGGGCACCATCCTTTAAAATATAGCTCAAGTATTTCACTGCACAGACATCAGTGCTGGTAGTATTTAAAACCCTTTTCTTCTGAAGCCACAGGTAAATATAGTAGTCTGAATGTATGAAAACCGGTGGAATTGGTAAGACATTTTCAGACTTTAGCTTGAAGATATTTCAGCTTTTGCTACACAGTGGAGACCTGGATAGAATTGGAAGTAAAATGTGAATTTTCGCTTTCCCTTGAGTTCCAGAGAATTGTTTTTGGTACTTCTTGCAGAATTACGCTCTAGAGAAAAATATGCCAGGTATTCCTTAACATAAGTTCCTATCTACATACTGGAATATTTTAAAAAACACAACATTGTTGCATAATGCATGTTGATTCCAAAAACTGGTTGCTTCTGCTTGAGTTTAATGAGTCACTTCATCTTATAGGCTCTTCTATCCTGAAGGATGTGGCTTTTAAAGTATTTAATAAGCTAAGTCATTACTAGTGAACTCCCATTAAACGTACAACATACTTTGCCCTGATATGTAACTGCCATTGGAACATAATTAAAACAGATTTGTGAGATCATAAAAATTAGAAAATAATACCAACCAATCGAAGGTAAGAGTTGAGCTATTATTTTAAGACATAGTTTAATCACTTATGCTCTTTGAAAGAGGAACTGACTGGTGTGAGCTTAAAATGGCAAAAAGGCGGGGGGGGGGGGGGGGGGGGGGGGGGGGGGGGGGGGTAGGAAAGAGTACACACAAAAAACTAAATTTAAATTTTATAATGGTGATTTCCGTTTGCTGCTTTTTTGAGAAATAGGCTGAATGTCAACATATCCAATATATGGGGATTACTACTATGGGAGTGCATTTGAAGCAGGATTTCTTCCTATTCATATTTGCACAATTCAGGATGAACATTTGCCTAGAATGCCTTTGTGTCAAAAAGTTTTGTGTGTGTGAAATAGTGTTGTAAGCCCAGTTAGAGAATTTCTCACGTTGACATTGAAATATTTATTTTTTGATAAAAATGCATTTATTCTGGTTTATACTTCCCTTTAAAGTCAATGCAGTTAAAACATCTTTTGGGTGGGCAATTTCCACCCTTCAAGTGTGATTTATAAAAATACTCATCTGCAACTACTGTAATCTTTATATTGCACTCTGCAGTCACACATTTATTTAGATATGATAGTAGGTGCACATCTGATGGTGGCAAATCTTATGAACTGTGTTGTTGCGCCAACATATCCCTCAAATTTCCCATTGTGGAGCACTTATTTTCTTTTGAAATCCATAACTCTTCTTACCTGTTTTTTATTTAGACAGTATAGATTTTTTAGTAGCATTAGTAAGTTTTGGTTTACTCTTTGTGAGGTAATCAATAATAATAATAATAATAATAATAATAATACCTTTTCCATCCCAGAAAATGATAATCATTCAGATGACTGTTTTGAAACTTCCTGATAGTTTAAAACAGTGTCATATACTGGAACTCAAACCTTGAACCCTGTGTTTCATAGGCAGTACTCTTACTGACTGAGCTATGGAAACATGACTCACAGTGTCATTTCTGTAAGGTTTGGTAAGTAGGAAAGAGGGGCTGCAAATGTGAAGCTATGAGAGTGGGTTGTGAATCGTCCCTGGATAGCTCATTCAAAATATTGTAGCTCATGGAAAGATGAGGTTCCATCATGGCTCACAGTTTTAATCTGTCAGGAAGTGTGAAAAGAGCACACACTCTAGCACAGAAACATTCATTCTGAAAAAACTCCTTAGGCTGTGTCTAAGACTTTCCTTTCTTCAAGGAGTGCTAGTCCAGCAAGATTTGCAGGAAAGCTTTTGTGAAATTATCAAAATGGGAGAGTAATACTGGAAGAAGTAAAACTGTCAGGGTTGTTTGTGAGTTGTACCCAGATAGCTCAGTCAGTAAGAGCACTGCCCATGAAAGGTGAGATTCTGGCTTTGAGTCCTGATCTGGCACACAGTAATAATCACCATTTTGAAACACGAATTCAACTCTTATCTTTTGTATGCAGAGCCATTCGTTACTTTAACAGCTGATTCGGTAATTGTGTGAAATGGTGCACCTATGTCTTATACACAATAAAAAATTGTCATGCAGAATCAGTTGGTACCCTAGAATGGACCACATATCCTTGAGAGATTAAGTCTTTTGTTTCCTTTTGGTCAGCATTCGACAAATGTGACATTTGTCTTCAAAAAACCTTGTTCATAGTTCCTTTTCTGTGTGAAATTTACCATACTCATAAGAAAGAGATGCTCATGGCATCTGCTATTTCATATACCCTGTCTGACAAAATAGTGAAAAGGGTGGGAGAGTAGCAAATGAAATGAAACTTCACGGATTGAGAAGGTATGTGATGTTATTTTAATTATTACAAAATTGAGTCAAACTTGGAAAGAACTTGGCATTGTGACCCCACTTATCAGTATTACGTTGCACCACCTCTTCTGGCCTGGGTGCTTGCACTAATTTCATTGGGAAGGGTGTCACAAACATCACACAGCACTGTCCTGTTGAATAATGGCACTATTATACTGTCACACGAGAGAGAACTCATGAGGATCTAGGATGTCAAGTGATGTGCTGTTGTACCACCAGAGTTCCCTCAACAACTATCAGCTGTGAACTGAAGTCATACATGACTGCTCCCCATAGGATGAACACCACTGTGCCTATCTAAAACATTGCAAGAATGGGACCTCTCTCCAAGTCATGGCCACGTTGTGGTGAGCATACTGTGCCCATGTGTTACCATCTTTAATGATGACCTCATCACCAAAACGTTGACTATTGTGCTGGACAATGTCCATCTCTGATGCTTAATGGTCACTGAATCTGACTGTCTTGTAGATGACCCTGGTTCAATCCCTAATACTGCCAGGGATTTGTGATTAGTGAGAGAGTTGAAATGGAGTCCACTCAGCCTTGTGATGCCAATGGAGGAGCTACTTGAATGAGAAGTAGTGGCTCTAATGTTTGTAAAGAAGCCTGCAGCACCTGGGAGAATGATGTACTGACTCTGCCGCCACTGCCCCCCCCCCCCCCCCCCCCCCCCACTCAAATACTGTGTCCGAATGATGCCCATAGTAGAGGCAGTCCTGTGGACCTGACTGCAAAATTAGTTTTAATGTTGGACAGTATGTTAGAATATGCTATTTTGTTACTGCATAGCCACCAAATTACCCTCAGTATCAAACAGTCCAAAATGTGACTGGTCCACCTCTTTGCTGAACCTGCGAGACTGCATGCCCAAGATGTGCTTTGTTAACTGATCACCTCTATACCCATATTTGATAATCATCAGGTGTTAGACAAATCCTGCACTAATCGGTGAAGAGACCCCTACATTATTGATCCAGGTTCCATTTCAGGTGTTCTCTTCCCCACCTTTATGTATCAAAGAGTCCAGAATGTGGACTGTTGTTTGCAATGGGCCAAATTGATCATATGGAGATGATTATGTACTCTTTGGTTTAATACAGCTCTCCCTGTTGCCTCCAAAAGGCAGCCCACAATTCTGTTGCATTGTGCTTGGGTACCTTTGACCCATAACTTATAGGTAGCTGTCATCAGCTGGTGGTGTTCACTTTAAGTGTTCATCATGAGGCAGAGCTTCAGTGTGCTGTGTCTCACAGTAGTAGTTGAGTGTTTGAATTTAATCAGTATAATGTTCACCAGTTAGGTAGGTAATGTCCAGTACTGATGAAATTTCTTGTTACAAAATCACAATGTACACATGGCTATGCTTGAAATGGTCCTTCAAGGAATGCTGACAGACCAAACAGTGTACTCAAGTCTCATTGTATCAGTCATGATGGGAAGCACTGCACTGAAAATGCAGATTTACAGTGTATATAACAATTTACTATGTGAAAAGGGTTTTGAGAAAGAGACTGAAAAGAAATCTATGCAATTTGTGATGGTGGGACAAAACATTTTTTTGAGCAGTGTATATGAACCCTTTAACTAAATGTTGAGTGGGGAATAGAGGCGAGATCTGCAATGCCTTAGATAATTCACATGCAGATTTCAAAGAATCAGTGGACAGCTTCACAAAGGACATGCCTCACTATTCTTCTATAAGTCTCTATCAACTTATTAAACTGATGTCACTTCAGGTTGCTGTATTTCCCCATATTCACAAGAAATATTTGCACAACACATTACATTTATCCTGTCATCTCTCATTTTGATTAACTTCGTGTGAATATTTCTGATACTGCCTCATAATTAAATTATGATAATCTATCTAGTTACCATACAGGTCCTCCTCTTACATTCGGTGCAGGAGTGATCTGACCCACTGTTAGAATGCTTGGTAGGCAGATATAATGTGCAGATTTTTTCTACAAATACTAGCAGAAAACCTGACAGTCATTACAACTGACAACATGCTACTGTTATGCTGATATGTCATTTTCGCTCGTGTTAACACCAGTTTGAAAAAAGAAGGAAGATTAGGTCTTAAAATTGTCAGTGTCAAGTCATTATGGAGAGAAAGGGAAGGAAGAGCAGTAAGCATTTACAAAGTAGCCATATATATATATATATATATATATATATATATATATGCCCAAACTCTTTGTCTTTAAATATGTCTGCTTGTGTCTGTATATGTGTGGATGGATATGTTGGATATGTGTGTGTGTGCGAGTGTATACCCGTCCTTTTTTCCCCCTAAGGTAAGTCTTTCCGCTCCCGGGACTGGAATGACTCCTTACCCTCTCCCTTAAAACCCACATCCTTTCGTCTTTCCCTCTCCTTCCCTCTTTCCTGATGAGGCAACAGTTTGTTGTGAAAGCTTGAATTTTGTGTGTATGTTTGTGTTCGTTTGTGTGTCTGTCGACCTGCCAGCACTTTCATTTGGTAAGTCACATCATCTTTGTTTTTAGGTATATTTTTCCTTCATGGAATGTTTCCTTCTATTATATATATATATATATATATATATATATATATATATATATATATATCTAAAAACAAAGATGATGTGACTTACCAAATGAAAGTGCTGGCAGGTCGACAGACACACAAACGAACACAAACATACACACAAAATTCAAGCTTTCGCAACAAACTGTTGCCTCATCAGGAAAGAGGAAGGAGAGGAAAGACGAAAGGATGTGGGTTTTAAGGGAGAGGGTAAGGAGTCATTCCAGTCCCGGGAGCGGAAAGACTTACCTTAGGGGGAAAAAAGGACGGGTATACACTCGCACACACACACATATCCATCCACACATATACAGACACAAGCAGACATATTTAAAGACAAAGAGTTTGGGCAGAGATGTCAGTCGAGGCAGAAGTGCAGAGGCAAAGATGTTGATGAATGACAGGTGAGGTATGAGTGGCGGAAATTTGAAATTAGCGGAGATTGAGGCCTGGTGGATAACGGGAAGAGAGGATATATTGAAGAGCAAGTTCCCATCTCCGGAGTTCGGATAGGTTGGTGTTAGTAGGAAGTATCCAGATAACCCGGACGGTGTAACACTGCGCCAAGATGTGCTGGTCGTGCACCAAAGCATGTTTAGCCACAGGGTGATCCTCATTACCAACAAACACTGTCTGCCTGTGTCCATTCATGCGAATGGACAGTTTGTTGCTGGTCATTCCCACATAGAATGCATCACAGTGTAGGCAGGTCAGTTGGTAGATCACGTGGGTGCTTTCACACGTGGCTCTGCCTTTGATTGTGTACACCTTCCGGGTTACAGGACTGGAGTAGGTGGTGGTGGGAGGGTGCATGGGACAGGTTTTACACCGGGGGCGGTTACAAGGGTAGGAGCCAGAGGGTAGGGAAGGTGGTTTGGGGATTTCATAGGGATGAACTAAAAGGTTACGAAGGTTAGGTGGACGGCGGAAAGACACTCTTGGTGGAGTGGGGAGGATTTCATGAAGGATGGATCTCATTTCAGGGCAGGATTTGAGGAAGTCGTATCCCTGCTGGAGAGCCACATTCAGAATCTGATCCAGTCCCGGAAAGTATCCTGTCACAAGTGGGGCACTTTTGTGGTTCTTCTGTGGGAGGTTCTGGGTTTGAGAGGATGAGGAAGTGGCTCTGGTTATTTGCTTCTGTACCAGGTCGGGAGGGTAGTTGCGGGATGCGAAAGCTGTTGTCAGGTTGTTGGTGTAATGCTTCAGGGATTCCGGACTGGAACAGATTCGTTTGCCACGAAGACCTAGGCTGTAGGGAAGGGACCGTTTGATGTGGAATGGGTGGCAGCTGTCGTAATGGAGGTACTGTTGCTTGTTGGTGGGTTTGATGTGGACGGACGTGTGAAGCTGGCCATTGGACAGGTGAAGGTCAACATCAAGGAAAGTGGCATGGGATTTGGAGTAGGACCAGGTGAATCTGATGGAACCAAAGGAGTTGAGGTTGGAGAGGAAATTCTGGAGTTCTTCTTCACTGTGAGTCCAGATCATGAAGATGTCATCAATAAATCTGTACCAAACTTTGGGTTGGCAGGCCTGGGTAACCAAGAAGGCTTCCTCTAAGCGACCCATGAATAGGTTGGCGTACGAGGGGGCCATCCTGGTACCCATGGCTGTTCCCTTTAATTGTTGGTATGTCTGGTTTTCAAAAGTGAAGAAGTTGTGGGTCAGGATGAAGCTGGCTAAGGTAATGAGGAAAGAGGTTTTAGGTAGGGTGGCAGGTGATCGGCGTGAAAGGAATTGCTCCATCGCAGCGAGGCCCTGGACGTGCGGGATATTTGTGTATAAGGAAGTGGCATCAATGGTGACAAGGATGGTTTCTGGGGGTAACGGACTGGGTAAGGATTCCAGGCGTTCGAGAAAGTGGTTGGTGTCTTTGATGAAGGATGGGAGACTGCATGTAATGGGTTGAAGGTGTTGATCCACGTAGGCAGAGATACGTTCTGTGGGGGCTTGGTAACCAGCTACAATGGGGCGGCCGGGATGATTGGGTTTGTGAATTTTAGGAAGAAGGTAGAAGGTAGGGGTGCGGGGTGTCGGTGGGGTCAGGAGGTTGATGGAGTCAGGTGAAAGGTTTTGTAGGGGGCCTAAGGTTCTGAGGATTCCTTGAAGCTCTGCCTGGACATCAGGAATGGGATTACCTTGGCAAACTTTGTATGTGGTGTTGTCTGAAAGCTGACGCAGTCCCTCAGCCACATACTCCCGACGATCAAGTACCACGGTCGTGGAACCCTTGTCCGCCGGAAGAATGACGATGGACCGGTCAGCCTTCAGATCACGGATAGCCTGGGCTTCAGCAGTGGTGATGTTGGGAGTAGGATTAAGGTTTTTTAAGAAAATCACCCTCTCCAAACCTTCCAGGAATTTCTGACTTCCAGCCTTGCCTCTCAATCCTTCTTAAAAAACCTTAATCCTACTCCCAACATCACCACTGCTGAAGCCCAGGCTATCCGTGATCTGAAGGCTGACCGGTCCATCGTCATTCTTCCGGCGGACAAGGGTTCCACGACCGTGGTACTTGATCGTCGGGAGTATGTGGCTGAGGGACTGCGTCAGCTTTCAGACAACACCACATACAAAGTTTGCCAAGGTAATCCCATTCCTGATGTCCAGGCAGAGCTTCAAGGAATCCTCAGAACCTTAGGCCCCCTACAAAACCTTTCACCTGACTCCATCAACCTCCTGACCCCACCGACACCCCGCACCCCTACCTTCTACCTTCTTCCTAAAATTCACAAACCCAATCATCCCGGCCGCCCCATTGTAGCTGGTTACCAAGCCCCCACAGAACGTATCTCTGCCTACGTGGATCAACACCTTCAACCCATTACATGCAGTCTCCCATCCTTCATCAAAGACACCAACCACTTTCTCGAACGCCTGGAATCCTTACCCAGTCCGTTACCCCCAGAAACCATCCTTGTCACCATTGATGCCACTTCCTTATACACAAATATCCCGCACGTCCAGGGCCTCGCTGCGATGGAGCAATTCCTTTCACGCCGATCACCTGCCACCCTACCTAAAACCTCTTTCCTCATTACCTTAGCCAGCTTCATCCTGACCCACAACTTCTTCACTTTTGAAAACCAGACATACCAACAATTAAAGGGAACAGCCATGGGTACCAGGATGGCCCCCTCGTACGCCAACCTATTCATGGGTCGCTTAGAGGAAGCCTTCTTGGTTACCCAGGCCTGCCAACCCAAAGTTTGGTACAGATTTATTGATGACATCTTCATGATCTGGACTCACAGTGAAGAAGAACTCCAGAATTTCCTCTCCAACCTCAACTCCTTTGGTTCCATCAGATTCACCTGGTCCTACTCCAAATCCCATGCCACTTTCCTTGATGTTGACCTTCACCTGTCCAATGGCCAGCTTCACACGTCCGTCCACATCAAACCCACCAACAAGCAACAGTACCTCCATTACGACAGCTGCCACCCATTCCACATCAAACGGTCCCTTCCCTACAGCCTAGGTCTTCGTGGCAAACGAATCTGTTCCAGTCCGGAATCCCTGAAGCATTACACCAACAACCTGACAACAGCTTTCGCATCCCGCAACTACCCTCCCGACCTGGTACAGAAGCAAATAACCAGAGCCACTTCCTCATCCTCTCAAACCCAGAACCTCCCACAGAAGAACCACAAAAGTGCCCCACTTGTGACAGGATACTTTCCGGGACTGGATCAGATTCTGAATGTGGCTCTCCAGCAGGGATACGACTTCCTCAAATCCTGCCCTGAAATGAGATCCATCCTTCATGAAATCCTCCCCACTCCACCAAGAGTGTCTTTCCGCCGTCCACCTAACCTTCGTAACCTTTTAGTTCATCCCTATGAAATCCCCAAACCACCTTCCCTACCCTCTGGCTCCTACCCTTGTAACCGCCCCCGGTGTAAAACCTGTCCCATGCACCCTCCCACCACCACCTACTCCAGTCCTGTAACCCGGAAGGTGTACACAATCAAAGGCAGAGCCACGTGTGAAAGCACCCACGTGATCTACCAACTGACCTGCCTACACTGTGATGCATTCTATGTGGGAATGACCAGCAACAAACTGTCCATTCGCATGAATGGACACAGGCAGACAGTGTTTGTTGGTAATGAGGATCACCCTGTGGCTAAACATGCTTTGGTGCACGACCAGCACATCTTGGCGCAGTGTTACACCGTCCGGGTTATCTGGATACTTCCTACTAACACCAACCTATCCGAACTCCGGAGATGGGAACTTGCTCTTCAATATATCCTCTCTTCCCGTTATCCACCAGGCCTCAATCTCCGCTAATTTCAAATTTCCGCCACTCATACCTCACCTGTCATTCATCAACATCTTTGCCTCTGCACTTCTGCCTCGACTGACATCTCTGCCCAAACTCTTTGTCTTTAAATATGTCTGCTTGTGTCTGTATATGTGTGGATGGATATGTGTGTGTGTGCGAGTGTATACCCGTCCTTTTTTCCCCCTAAGGTAAGTCTTTCCGCTCCCGGGACTGGAATGACTCCTTACCCTCTCCCTTAAAACCCACATCCTTTCGTCTTTCCCTCTCCTTCCCTCTTTCCTGATGAGGCAACAGTTTGTTGCGAAAGCTTGAATTTTGTGTGTATGTTTGTGTTCGTTTGTGTGTCTGTCGACCTGCCAGCACTTTCATTTGGTAAGTCACATCATCTTTGTTTTTAGATATATTTTTCCTTCGTGGAATGTTTCCTTCTATTATATATATATATATATATATATATATATGAGGTAATACCCAAAATCATCATTTTTAGTAGGTTAGCACTGATCTTAATTTGTTGTAGTAATTGTATAAAAGTAGCCTAGAGTGGCTGTTTCTACCAGTAGCTGTTTAACATAATTCCATATCCCAGAAGACTCCTTCATGATGGGACTAAAGGAGCTCATTGTGTTAATCAGTGATATCAATTAATATTAAATGTGCACACATTCTTACTCATTTTAAACTGACATAATGGCCAATACAAATTCCACTATGACTGATTTTCCATTTATTGGTTTTAAACACTTATTCAACATCTCTCCATAATGAGTGAGATGTTGAGCTCAATAAAATAACAGAGATTAATATTAAGGATGTTTTCTCTTACTCTAGATGGTGTATATTATTCACTGATTATGGCTCACCCATTAAAACTGTATTCTGGACCAAGAGTCAAATCTATGTTCCTGCCTTTCATGGACAGTGTGCTACCTAGTACACCATCTAAGCATATCTCACAGAAGTAACTCAGAGCTTAAAGTTGTCATGAGTTTCTCACCTTGTATTCCTAGTTAAGGTGGTGTAGTGGTAATATACTAGGCTCACTTTTTGGAGTACAACAGTTAAAACCAAATTAATGATAATCTCTTTTTCACTGTCATTTTTGTGCAAAACTATTTCATGAGTACTTGAAATTTTCTCTGATATTTTTGTCATCAGACCTAAGTTCTTCCCATGAAGACAAGGTGCTGAGCTTTTTCCCTATACAGTAAGTACATTTTTATGTAGATTGAAGGTTGGGGGGGGGGGGGGGAGAAAGGAAAGGAAGGAGAAGGGATTACTGATGTCAGCTGCATCGCTACATTATGCAGAATCAGCGGCAATGAGTGAAAATGTGACCGAACCAGGATTCGAACCCGGTGTCTCCTGCTTACTAGGCAGGTGCGTTAACCGCTGCACCATCCGGGGCACAGTGTTATTGAAACTGCGCAGAACATCTTGGCATGCCTCATGGCTGATCCACATTCCCACGAGACACCACCTATCCAGACATGTCCAAAAGAATAAACACAATGCATTCATATAAGTACATTTGTAAATGGTTAGTCAGTTAAATAGTGCTTATTCCTGGGAAAACATTAATTGTGTAACCCAGGAATATAGTTCCTTTTTATCATTAAATTATCAATTATTAAAACTTTTTCTGAACCCTTTTAGACTATGTGCACAGTTTTTTAATTGTTGCAGTTTGTAGTCTTTTGGGTTTCTTTTCCTGGCATTACTTTCTCCAATTTATTCTTACCCACATTTTACTGTGCACGGTCATAGCTTCCCCATGAAGTTTTCTGGTTTTATTTTCATGTTTTTCTCACCTGATGTTATGTGTTTTTTCTTTTGCCTTTTCCATGTTTATGTGGGCTTAATAAATTATTGAATTCACCTGTGGAGTTAAAACAGCCACCATGTTCAAAAAGAAGGTATGCTTGTGTGTTAGTATCAAGATAATTTCAACATGATTTGCTGTGAGTAATTCATTTCTGTGGTATTATTTATATGATATTGGAATATACACTGTTCTGTTGCAATTGATGTGACCTGTGTCAAAAGCATGAATAACCACACTTTGCAATGTGAACCACTGGAAGATATGCAGGAAGAGAATCAGTGGGGTTCTGGAATGTACTGACAGGGATGTGGAGCCATGCAGACTCCAGTGCTGTGGCCGGCTGCGATAAGTTTCTCGGTTGAGGATCCATGGTGCAAACAGCTTGATTGATGTGGCCCTACGCTTTGTTGATAGGATTTAAATCCAGGGAGTTTTGTGGCCAGGGGAGTTCGGTGAACTCATCGTCGTGTTCCTTGAGCCACGCATGTAAACTGCAAGCTGTGTGATGCATTGCATTGCCCTGTTGCTGGATGCCATCATGTCGAAGAATAACAGTCTGAATGTAGGGGTGGACATGATGCCCAATGGTAGATGCATACTTGCATTGATCCATTGTGCCTTCCAGAATGGCAAGATCACTCAGGGAATGCCTTCCATCCTGGACCATTCTGATGATTGTCACAGGGTGTTTGTTTTCAGACACTTCATGCCATAGATGCCAATGCCCATCCGTAAGATGTAGCATAAAACATGATTCATCCAAAAAGTCCACCTGTCGCCACTCAGTGGATGTCCAGTTGTGGTACTGGTATGCAAATTCCAGCCTTTGTTGCCATCTAACAGAAGTTAGCATGGGTGCATGAACCAGCCGCCTGTTGTGGAAGCTCTTATGCAACAATGTTTGCTGAGCAGTCATTGAGGACGCACTAGTTGTAGCCCCTTGTTTCATCAGGATGGTCAGTTGCTCAGTTGTCGCATGTCTGTTTGTCTGCACTCATCTCTGCAGCTGTTGATCATCCTCATCATTTATGTCCCGTGGTGCATCATAGTTGCTTCAGTGTCCGTTTAGGATAGCACCATTTTGTCATGCATGGTATATTTTAACCATGATGGCACATGAACAGTTTACAAACTTAGTTGCTTCTGAAATGCTACCATGGTTGTCCTGAACTCTAGTGATAATGCCATTTTTAGTGTCGGATAAATTGTTCCCTTTCTACATTTTGACAACATCTGTACTGTTCTCTGTGTCCCCCAACATTCTTTATGTGCCCTCCACTGTTAGTGCTGCCACCTGCAACTGGTTATTGCATGTTGCTGTTGAACATAGGTGGTAGTCACATTAATGTGACAAGACTGTGTATGTGATATGGAATTGCGCGGAATACAAACAGTGGAAACAGTAAAGATAACCACTCATTTTATAGTAGAGGTATTGAATGGCAGGCACAAAAGCCTAACTTAACTCATAGCTAAGCTGTGTTAACATTTCGTTGATGTTCTACATCTCTGTATTGTATTCAGCAATAGTAAACATTGTCAGCTATTCATCGCAGCTGGTATTTGCAAACTGAAATTGATTTGATTTCTGTGTGTTTATGGATGTATCTTTAATAATACACTGGATGCATCATAAATACTTCAGCAAATACTGCCACCTTGCCAGTAGTGACTGACCTGCACATTGATGTCCTCCCTACCTCAATGCACCACTTTTGTCATACTGATTCCAGCTGTATGAATGCCTGTTGTTTTTTGTGAATCACTTTAGAGGTTTTGGTAGTGAGTGGACATCTTATGTGTAGAAATGTGCCAGCACATTCCATCCTTACTCTCAACAGACTCAAACTACTGTTTGAAACAGATAACAAAGAGGATCCAGTTTTATACATCTGCCTTACTAAATTTTGTGGCATAGCAATAAA
The DNA here is from genome assembly GCF_023864275.1 of Schistocerca cancellata. Taxonomy (NCBI): domain Eukaryota; kingdom Metazoa; phylum Arthropoda; class Insecta; order Orthoptera; family Acrididae; genus Schistocerca; species Schistocerca cancellata. The sequence continues at coordinate 641,363,841 of NC_064629.1, forward strand.
TGGGTGGATATTTTGAGTTGGAGATAGTACATAAATGAAAACTGGTATGTGGACCCTCAGCCTAAAAACGTGTGCCCCTCAGTGCGCACAGGAGCCTACATACATGCACAGCTTTTTAAGCTGCAGCCCCATTGGGGTGAGTGGGCGAGATGAATGTGCAGTAGGGAGGGCCAGATGGAAATGTAGGGCAGGTACTGGGAATGGGAGGGACAGCAACAGAGGGGATGTGAATACAGTATCTGCGAGAGATTGCCCTGGTACTGTTAGAGGCAGTAGTCTGTTGCAGGTGATGGGGCTAGGACAAAGTAGAGGATAGGCTAGATGGAAACATCACTGAGAGAACAACATGAATCAGAAACCAAGAGCTCATATGTCTATGAACTAAACCAAAGTGAGGTGGCTGGAAACAAATATTAAGGTATACAAAGTTGATTGGGTGTGGGGGTTTTAGGAAATGAGACTGAGATAAAAAGGGGACAAGGTGGGTGTAAGCTAAGTATTGATAGAGATAGAAGCCAGAGGGATTGTGAGGCTGAAGAATCTGTTGGAGGGACATTTGCGATCTGTGTAATTCAGAGAAAAGCTGTCATTGGAGTGGGAGGATAAGGTGACACAAACTGCGTAGTCATATGATGCCTGTGTCCAGGAAATCAGTTTCTGCAGGAATTGGTTTGTAGGCAATAGGGATGGACAGAACCAGAATCCTTGGAGTTCTTTGTATAAGGAAGGACGACATCCAGAAAAGGAAATTCATATCATCAAGCTTTTGGGAGATTCCATTAGTTCAGTACCATTTCAGGGACAGGACATGACACTGAGTTTGGGCAAAGTGTAGGTATGCTTTCCTAAATTAATTTAGGTAGATGAAGCAAAGGTCTGTGGTCAAGTCAGGAATGGGATGTTGTTACAGGGAAATAGAGGAAATGTTAAGGAGTTCAGGAAATGAATAATGGGAAAGTAAACACAGAGACTAGACATTGAAAATTGATAAGTATAGGAAATAGATCAATATGAAACCGTGAATAACTGCTTTAGCAAGAATGAAACGGGGGGAAATGTAATTCATCTCATGGATGGTAGGGAGGAAAAATCTGTATTCTTGATGGTAGGATGGAAAAATCTGTATTTTTGCTGACATAATGCTACAGTGTGAAAATGTTTTATATTGTATATGGAATGGTAACATGTCAGAAAAAATGATCTGGTTGACCTTTTTGGTACAAGAAAATTATGTGAAATATTGTAGGAACAATGTGTGAAAGTAAGGTAGAAAAATAAATGGAAGAGTGAGAAGTGTAATGAAGTGCAAAACTCAGTTATCCTTTTTCTCCATGATATACTGCGAATTATGAATGAAGGGCAACAGGCAGATTCCGTGTTTCTAGATTTCTGGAAAGCATCTGACACAGTGCCCCACTGCAGGCTGTTAACAAAGGTACGAGCATACGGTATATGTTTCCAGATGCATGAGTGGCTCAAAGAATTCTTAAGTAACAGAATCCACTATGTTGTCCTTGATGGCTAGTGTTCACTGGAGACAAGGGTATCATCAGAAGTGCCCCAGGGAAGTGTGATAGGATTGCCGTTATTTTCTGTGTACATAAATGATATGGCAGACAGACTGGGCAGCAGATGAAGCTGTAGTGTACGATAAGGTGTCGAAAGTTGAGTGCCTGTAGAAGGATACAAGATGACTTGGACAAAATTTCTAGTTGGTGTGACAAATGGCAGCTGGCTCTAAATGTAGAAAAATATAAGTTAATGCATATGAGTAGGAAAAACAAAACCATAATGTTCAGATGCAGTATTAGTAACTTGCTGCCTGACACAACCATGTCATTTAAATATCTGGGCATAATATTGCAAAGAAGTATGAAATTGAACAAGCATGTGAGGATTATGGTAAGGAAGACAAATGGTTGACTTCGTTTTATTGGGAGAATTTGAAGAAAGTGTGGTTCATATGTAAAGGAGATTGCATATAGAATGCTAGTGCAACCTATTCTTGAGTACTGCTCAAGTGATTAGCAGACCACACCAGGTCCGATGAAAGGAAGACATCAAGGCAATTCAGAGACGGGCTGCTAGATTTGTTATTGGTTTGAACTATATGAAAGCATTATGGAGATGCTTCAGGCACTCAAATGGGAATCCCTGGAGGGAAGGTAATGTTCTTTTCATGGAATACCAATGAGAAAATTTAGATATCAGGTGTTTGACGATACTTGTTTTTTCCCTCGGCCTATTTGCAAGTGAAACAGGAAAGGAAATGTCTAGTAGTGGTACTGACTACCCTCCGCCACACTCCATGGCTTGTAGAATATGTCTGTAGATGTAGATGTAATGCAATGAAGTATAGCAATTGTTAGAATACACAGAAGAAGCTGGGCAGTTAGTGTAGCAATGTCTGTCATTACACAGTGTGTCAGATTTTCAGCTTGCCCATGATAATTAGTGGCTGGTAATTTGTATTTGTGTAAGGAAAAGCAAGCAAGAAAGAAAATGTCTGGAAAGAAATGGATGGGCAGTATCGAAGAGAAAAGAAAGGAGAATGTACACAAGAACAAAGAAAGGGCAACCCACGGTTTGACATATTTACAATGTATAAATCATGGAGATCCATCTTACATTAGTAATATACGATGTCCTACATAGATTAAGGTTGTTTGATGTTCTGTGTTTGGTAATTTTTGAATTACATTTGATTCAGAAGTGATATGTGACAAATTAAAAATGTTGGTTTATGTGGGGGATATCAAAGATGATTTGTTATGACATTGATGAATTGGGAGGTAGAAAGCATTACATTTTCAGGGTGCAGAGACATCATCAGATATTACAGGGGAATTTGGCTTGCCACCAAAGATGTTCATAGTGGGTGATATTTCTCAGCATCCATTTTGAATATGTAGCTGGTAATTTAACTGTTAACTCATTTGTTTTTCTAGTGATTATTGTAAGAAAATTGAATATTTAGTCTATTTCCTATGGTGTAGCAGCAAAGAGGAAATACTGACAGTTTGTGCTCCATTGAATTTAGGGATTCAGTAGCATCCAGGTACCTTTTTGCTTCTAAATGGAAACACAATTTCACATTTTGATCATTGCAAACCATTGTGTTGTTGACACATTTCACACACTGTGAGATAATTTACATACCACAGTTTTATTAGACTACTTTAAAGTAGCAATGTGTTATTGTGATGGCAGTGTCAAGAGAAAAATTGTTTGTGATTAATTTGCTACAATCTGTCACTCAAACACAAGTACCATTGAAACTTTGACAGAGCACCTCCTCGACACAAATAAATTTATTGAAGAAGGCTGCATAAACACTGGCTACTTTCAGATGTCAGCTGACAAAAGCTGAAAAGAATAGTGGTGCTAATTACCATGCATAAAGTGATAACAGGTACAAAACTGGATTCTCTACCAGTATAAAAAATTATGTCTTTGTCATGTACACTGCCTTTGTGATCACATTTTAAAATCCATACTATATTTTTGAAATAAAGTTTATTGATGAGATACAAATGGATCGAATCAGTTCATATAAATTTTTTGAAGTAACTGTGCAGATAGAATTGAAATGGTCATATTAGCACAGTTTTGTGTGAAATGTGGATTATCTGAAAAAGACATGCATTAAATAAAAAATGTAACACTGATGGTTACTATGTTTTTCAGTTTTGTTCCTGCCTATTCCTCATACATTATGATCTCCATGTTATCGAATCAGTGTATGGAATTTCTTTCTGGCACTAGCCTCTTTTATTTCTTGTTAAAATGCTTCTTATTTTAATGCAGAGTTGTCATACAAGTCTAGTCAGGTTATCCATTCTTAGGTTCTTCCTTAGTCCTGAACTCCCTTTACGACTTTAGTATCATATTAACTCAACTTGTAATTAAATTAGAGAAAAATGTAAAGTTTTTCTGCTGTATGAACTTGGAAAGTTTTATTCTGCTTCTTTAATCAAGTTCTACATGCTCTCCCCCTTGACGCACACACAGTATCTGTTCAGTGTTCCAACTCGGTCCTAACCCTTTCTAATGTGTCAGTGTCAACTGTCTCAATAGCTTACATTATTCTTGCTTTCAAATTAGTAACGTCATGTATAAGCATTGTTGTGTTATTCATCTGGTTTGATTTCCTGTAATCTGTACACTTACATAGTACCCAGTGCACTGTTGTACAAGGGATTCATAGGTTTTTTTTTTTTTTATGTGTTAAGAACAAACTTCAAACTTGGGTGTTTCGCTTAGTTTCAGTAAGCCAAGCCACATATAATGCCTTTTCCTGTGCAGATATCATCCTTCGATTCATTTATGGTGCTCGTACCACATTTCAGTGACAAAGAAGAAACTTTTGTTCAGTTTTGTTGCTCTTTTCACTTGGAAAGGCAAAATATTCATTCATTACTTTACACAGAAAACTTTTTGAGGTGATGTGTCAGACAGACTTTACTTTTTCTCTAGGTTACTGACTTACAGAGTCACATCAAGTTGAAGTGGTAAAATGCCTTCTGGGACACATTGTATGTTCCAAAGTGGCATTCTTTTTTTAACACAATCATCCAGTCATCCTTATTTGGGTTTACATGGTTTCCCTGTATTATTTCAGGTGATGGTCAATGTGATTTCTTTTGTAGGCTGTGAATATTTATTCCCGATCCATGTCCAACCAACTGCTTGATCTATAATTATCTCAATGGCTCAACTCTATCCTTTCTCCTTTGGGACTCTTTGCTAATAACTTAATGGCTTTGAGAAATCATTGCTATGGGTAATACACACAAAAATTCCAGCTTATCTGTTTTTATCACTGCTTTTAATTTTTTCCTAGGTTTTTTTTTCCAGTGTTCTATCTCAAAACATTTTAATGCCATTTTAGAATTTTTCATCCTTGGCATCCAGCACTCTGTAGAGATTTTTTAAGTCGTGTTCATGAGCAGTGTCAGGCCCCACTCCCCAATCCCCCCTTTTTTTTTCTTTCCTTTTTTTTAAAAAATGAAATGTGCAATTTACAAATTAGCGCCAAGCTGTTATGGTTATTTTACTTTCATATTTTGCATTTTTCCTTCAGATTTTCTCATCTTTCTTGTTTCATTTGACAGACTTATATGTTCAGAGTTAAGTGTTGTCAGCAATAGGATTACAGCATCCATAAGTATGCTGTAAGTGTGGCACCTTCGTACTGTTTGTTTCAAACAGGTTGGAAGATTGTATTGGTTTTCAGTGTAGACACTATGCGTGATAACAAAATAAAAAATCCTGCCTGTATTTCCCTATTACCCATTGTTTGGGACAAATTGGTAGTTGTAGTTTTATTCCATGGCTGTGTTGAATATAATGACTCTGGTTACAAATCTGGTCAACTACTTCTGAAATCTGAGAGCATCAACAAATATGCAGAGGAGATAGATTTTCTGTTCCTTATACATCTGTCATTTTGTGGGAAAATGGATAAGGTTTCATCTGGTAGACAAAATATGAAGACATGCTGAAAAGTAATGCCTCCAGGTTTTTCTTAAAGCTTTATATAATCATCATTGACATTCTACATTTTTATTCCTTATGTGTACATATTTGCAGCCTTATGCTAGACTGCTCGGCATTGTAGTGTATAACATCATAGTGTGTAATGTAAGTATACCATTTTGTGAGCAATAGCATGCTGTAATAAAGTTTCATATTGGAAGCGTTCATCCACTCATGGAGCACCCTCCCCTTCAGCATGACAATGCCAGACTGCACATGAGCACTGTGACATCTGCAACAATACAGTGCCTTGGGTTCAGCATAATCAGTCATCCTCCATACAGCCCGTACTTGGCCCCATGGATTTTCATCTGTTTCGGAAACTTAAAGAATGCCTTTGAGGACTTCACTTTGATAGTGATGAAGCAGTGCAAGCACAGACGAGGTTGCGGCTTTGTCAACACACTCAAACATTCTACAGTGACGGTATCAACAAAGTGGTCTCAATTGGGAGAAATGTATTCATCGCCAGGGTGACTGTTGAAAAATAAATATTTGGACATGAAGAGTAAATATGAAAATTGTAAATAATGTTTGTTTTAATTAAAAAGCTTAAAGAGTTTTCACATAAATAATTTGGAGGCATTACTTTTCACACACCTCCTATATGTTTTATTTTATTGCCAATAAAGTGAGAGAAAGATTTGGTAGTTGCCCTTACAGAAAATTATTATTAGCAAATAATTCATGGAAATTCAAGTTAGTATTCATGGGGAAGAATAGAATATCATGGATACTTGTAAATACTATGGGATAGTGAACATTTTACAGCTATCCGCAGAATCCATGTACTCATCATACACCTTTCCCATGCACTCCTCCTCTGGTGGTATGTGTTGCAGTAAAAGTAAATTCGTATACCGCATTTGTCTAAGAGACTCTGGGGGTAGGTTCATTCACATAATAAGGAAAGGTTTTTCTTCCTTTGCGCCCAGTGGCAGGTTTCCTTCACACTTGTTGTATGTGCATGATGATGATAGAAGAGAGAGGGTGAAAATAGTACCAGCACATAGCATACTTCCCTTGAACAGCACTGAGGGGGCTATCAGCCTTAATCTTCACATCCGACAGACTTGTTATCATCAATGGTGTAACATGCCCTCATTCGATGAGATAGTGGGGAGGGGTTTGGGATTTAATCCAGGAAATTGGCACAAAGTGTGGTGGTCAGGAGCTTTGCATCACCAACTCTCCTCCCCTTGCCAATCAAATATTAAGAATGAAAAGTTATTCGAACACCAGGATTCGCACTGGCATACCTCAGAGTCGAGTGCCACTGGTAGATTTGTATTTAGGAGGCAGAGTTTTTATGAATAAAATAGTATAGCTGGTTTTATCAACCAGTATAAAAATAGAAGAGAACAAAGAAAAAATCACTCTTGAGGAAATCAGAAAAACCTAAACAATGTATCACTTGTCTGAGAAATTATTACACTGAATACTGTGATAGGTAATTATTTGTTGCAAGAATTCATCATAGATAGTGGATTATAGAACACTCGTAGATGGCAAACATGGTTGCAAACATTTCATATAAGACTAAAAGAAGCCATCAGTAAAAGAACATGGAATAACTAGAGAGCAACCATAGTAACACAATCTGCAGTAGCAAATTTCAAAGAGACTTTATTTTGTATACAATAAGAAGATGGAAAATTAATCCTTGTATAATCAATACTTTCTACCCACCGAAAAGACATGCTTATAGGAATAATTTAATAAATTACTCAGTTTCTACATGTAAGCAGGAAAGAGGGACAATAAATTGTGGAAGAGGCCAACAAGAAGAATATTTTCTGAATGAAGCCGTCTATATTGCTTAATGTATTTTCGCTGCTAGTTGATGCCCTGCTTGGGCACATGTTTATTGTAGCTTAACTTTATGAGTTTTGAGCTCATTCTGATAATAAGCAAAATATAGGGAAATATTGGGTTGGTGCATAAGTTCATGTTGTTTTTCCATAATTTTAATATAACAGATACACATAACAGAGATTTCAGTCATCAATAATATATTCTCCTTCGGTATTTACTATGGTCTGCCAATGTTGTGATAATTTTACAATTCTGCGACTGTAGAAATCATGTGGTTTTGAAGTGAAGAACTCATCGACCAATGTTCAGAGTGCATTTTCATCCACAAAGGAAGTTCCATGAAGGTAGTTTGATAGAGAGTGGAAAAGGTGAAAATCTGAGGATGTAACATCAGATGAATTAAGATGGGTGTGGAATGATTTCCCAACCCAACAATTGTATCATGTTTTTTGTCAGTCTAGCAGAATGAGGACGGGTGTTATTGTGGAGTAGCATCACTTCATGCAGTCTTCCTGGTTGTTCTTGGATTGTATTTGCAAGACGATTCAGTTGTTGACAATAAATATCAGCTGTGATGGTTACACTTCGGGGAAGCAATTCATAGTGTACCACACCATATCTGTCCCACAGATGCATAACTTTGTCTTTTGTGGATGCACACAGGTCTTTGTATTGGGAGTTGCTGATTTGTTTGGGCTCAGCCATTCCTTTCTTTTCCTTATGTTAGCATAAAGACACCATTTCTTGGAACCAATAAGATACAGGATAGAAATGGTCAGTGTTGTTCATGAGTCAGTTGATGATGAGCAAGTGAAGATGTACATATGGCCACCCACTGATTTTTGTGATTTTGGCTTAGAGCATACAGTACCGAACACCAAATTTTTGAACTGTCTACATTGCATGCAAATGTGGCATGAAGTGGAATCATCACAATTCATCACATTTACCAGTTCTCGAGTATCTGAAATGGATCATTGTGTCAAGTTATCTTCCATTAGGAATATGGGTGCACTCAACGACTGTGATATGACTTTCAAATGATAGAGCACAACAATCAGCATCCTTTTCTTCCAGGTTTTATTAGGCAAATCTAGATTTTGGCTGGTACCTAGCCATTAACAATGCACTATTTCATAGTATCAATGCACATCTGAGTAGGTCAATCCCCTGTCGTTCTGGCTTTCGTTACAGTTCATTAAAGAAAAGCGTGAACAACAGGGGACTGATGTACTAAGACATGCATTGATACTATGAAATAGTGCATTGATAATGGCCAGCCACTAACTGAAATCTAGATTTGCCTAATAAAACCTGAAAGAAAAGGACAACTGATTGCTGTGCTCCATCATTTGAAGGATGGATCATTGTGGATTAATGCATTTAAACAATCTTCATCAAACCCCAAAAGTCTTTCCGAATGTGAAGAGCCGCTAATGTAACAATGATCCTCCTCAAATTAAGAGAACCATTTTCTTGCTGTAGTGTGTCCGATGGCATTATCCCTATAGAGGGTGAAAATGTTTCTGGCTGCCTTTACTTCTGTCACTCTCTATGGAACTCAAACAGAAGAATATGATGGAAATGTTCTGATTTCTCCACTTCACTCCATTTTCTAGTGTCCACAGCTCTGCTCACCATCTCTAAATAACAAAATGACAACTCAAATAGCAACAGTTAACTACAAATAAAAAAGGAGCAATCAATAAATAAACCCATAGCAACTGGAATACCAACAAGCAAAACAAAAATGCCACAAACTTATGCATCGACTTATTATATCCTTAGTTTGTTGCGTCATTGACAAAATATTTAACATTTTTATTATGTTATTTTAATATTACTGGTTTTAAAATTTTTGTTTGCTAAGTATGTAATACACTTCCTTTTTTTAATTTAATTTATGTATTTATAACATCAATTAAAGTTGTACAATATCTACCACCATAAAAAGTAGTCACAGCAGCACAAGCACAATAAAGACAGTTTAATGTAAAACTTTTGGAGCCAATGATTCCTCCTTCAAAAGCAAAGTGTAAAGAGAAGAAAAGAAAAGGAGCATAAGATTCTTTCTTAAAAGTTAGACTCACAACGAATATATACAAAGAGTAAAAGACAATGTAATAAGGTGGGATGGAAATTAAGAATAAATAATTTTTTTAGTCCTAAGTTGCATCACATTCTAAGTTTTATTCTTTTTGATTATAGTTTTTACATTCTTTTCTGCTGGCTCCTCTTTTCCCTACTCCACAAAAGATAGGCCTCTAGTTCGCAAAGTTCAATATTTAACTATCCTTCTTTATTTTATTTTTGTTGTGTTGGTACCATCATTTGTGTAGACCAGAAGTTCTTTTCTATATTTTCACTTAAAATTAAATTTTGTTTTCCCATTTTTGTAAAATATTTAATTGATTTATTCAAAATGGAAATATTTGTTTTTGCAGGAAACAAAGTAATACATTAGAGATCAGCACAAGCAATACAACACAACAAGCCATAGATTCAACAGAGTTTGAACAAATTTTGGATTTAAACCGCATTCAGGCTACAGGGAAGCTGGCAAATGAAGATAATGTTAACTCAAATATCATGACTAATGGTCCCAATGCTCCCATTATTGCTTTTCAGGACAATCTGTCCAAGAAACAGGATACAAATTCTGTAACTGGTAAGTCAAAGCTGGAACTGCAAGAATTCTGAATTGGTGTTTGAAAGAGGCTGAAGGTGGGAGAGCAATATTTAGTTCTATGACTGTACAAATAAAGATGGAAGCTAATTGATTTTCAGTGTTATATGTTCCTTTTTACATATTTTGTAATGAATTTTTAATATATTTTCAATTTTTATATCTTTCAGACCTGCTATCATAGTGCATTCTACTACACAATTCAAGAAGTGACAAATGAAGAAATTCCTTGCTTACTGCATCAGATACGAATGTGTAATGTAAATAAATTGAGAAATTGTGTCTGGATAAGACTGATTCAAGACTGGATGGTGATCTTTAAGAGTGAGAAAAACCATGTTAATATAATGATGTTACTGTTTAATGATAATATTAATCATAGTAATAACAGAAGTGATACTGCGCAACATGTTATGGAAGAAGACCTATATCATACTCAGCTGCATCACATTTTATTTTTTACCAACACATCTTGTGAATGTTTGAATCTGTACTAAAAAGGAAAACAGATATAAATGTGCACAAAATTAAGAAGCTATGACACTCTGAAAATGCGCTTTGTGTATAATTAGAAAATAATTTTAAAATGAAACCTGGTTTGTTGTCTGTAAATCTAACTATTGTATACTGGTAAAGTCAAAATAGCTTCAGAAAACTAGTATGCTTCCACTTTTGTTATTATTTACTTACAAAATTCTGCTGTGTGTGCATTTTATTTTATTTTCAAGTTATCATTGGTGTATTATCTAATTTATAATGTTGCAGTTGTTGTTTTGGATGTATCATTTAATATTAAAACTCATGAACAGTTTTAGTAATAAAATATTTACTCCCTAGTCAGCCGAACATAAGCACTGTGCAATTTGTAAACCAAGGATGTTGTATATGTTCTGAGTGATGAGTTCACATTTGTTGTTAATATTATAATTTTTCAAAACTGAGTTGTATAAATAATAATGATGTTGGTGACAATGGAAACAACATACATAGTATTTTCCACAGTTGTTCATTATGCACTCAGTCATTTAATGTTACAAAACACAGTGAGAATTTTACATTATATGAGAAAACTAACGCTCCCACTCCCCGTCATTCAGTATTATGACGGTTTTGACTTTCCTGTTTAGCAATATTAAGTAATTCATTGACGATATTTTGCAGCTATATGTTTTACTTTGACATCACAATTGTATCAGCAGTCGTATTTGAACAATTGTAAAATTATTGCTTATTGTGCAATGAAAAAGAGGCACATTAACTGTTTCAAATTAAGTGGAGAAAGAATTTTCAACTCCATGAATTAAGTACATGTTTTGTCTGTATGCTAAATTGTTGTGAAAGTAATTCCACTTCATAATTTGTTTTATTGGTATCAATATTTCAGTTGTTAGTTATGAAACTGATTTTAATTTATGTATTTATTTACAAAATTTTAATCAGATCGTTGTTCACTTTGGGGTATTTGATTGTAAAATTTGTATTTACTCAGTAACAAATGATATGAGTCGCCTAAGAATCTATATTTAATGTTATGAAAACTAATAAAATTGTGAGACAGACATCATATAATAGGTTTATAAAAAAATAAATATTTTTTGGAAAATTTGTTCCTAGGCCCAAGTTGTATACACTGTAACTATGTTAACTATTAATTCCTCTAAACCACATAACTGAAACATTAATTTTATCTAATCATTGTGTAATTTAACATATTTTTTGTTTTAAACTTGCTAAGTTATTGAATTTCATTTTTCACAGCTATTTAATTTCAACAAAATTAGATTTCATATATTCACCACTTTAAAATGTTTCTTGTAATACTAAGCCACGTAAATACAGACATATTTCAGTGATGTTGTTGAAATACTGGACCATATGCTGATACTAAAACTCAACAGTAGGCAATATTTTGTTGCGGAATAATTGTGGAAACAATTGAATGGTAAAAGAAATGGGTGCTGAATAATTGCAGCTCAGTATGTTGTTACTCTAAATGCATTAACTGAAATGTATCAGTATTCCCCCTCCAATCTGCCATTGATTTTACAGCTTTTGGAATTGCTGACTTTAAAATAAAAATTTTTGCCTACTCAATAAGTTGTTTGATTGATATTGTATTGCCATTTTCCTTTTGTGTCTAATGTTACTCGAAGCAATTCATCGAATACGTTAGGAGACTCATAAAAGTTGTCAGCTTACTTTCATTTTTGCTTACTTCTGCACATGTGTCAGTGACAACAATGAAAAACTTATTTACAGGAAAAGTGTGGAACACAGTGCTGTAGTGAAGAGGTTATTAAATAGTAACAGCCCCACACAGCTATATTTGCAATTAATTGCTCTGTGAACTGGAAATTATTGCAAACATCATGTGATCAGCAGTCTGTTGAATGAGGACTGATGTATCACCAGACTTAGCAATCTCCAAAGGAGATCATGCCTGTAAACAGGATGAAATGTGCAAACTGTACTTTGAACTCAACAAGAACAGTCAAGTAGTAGCTCTAAGGAAGGAAAGTTAAGAGTTAATGTTAAACTGACATAAGATCACAGACAGAATGCTATTAGCTCAGTTCTATAGGTTGGAGAAAGAAATTGCCAATAGCATATTTCAGGAAGCCAGCGTGTGATTTACTTTCCGTAATTTAGGCAAACCTAAATCTGGATGACTGGACAGGGGATACAGGTTGCAAGTCCTGTGTCTTAATTGTCTCAATTACTGTGCCACACCACCACACAGTGTGCAGCTTTAGGACTTCATTACAAGGGCGTACACTGACACTCTATCTCTCTCTCTCTCTCTCTCTCTCTCTCTCTCTCTCTCTCTCTCTCTCGCTGGTTTCACAACATCCAACAGATCTGATGTTCTTTCCTTTTTAATTTGGGATTACTAAGACATAAATTATTTTCTACTTTGAAACTTGCAGTCTCTTCATTTGAGGATTCTGAATGGCAGTATGCTAGTATGCTGTTCATGTGGATCATTTGTGAAAGAGCATGTTTTACAAAACAGAGTGTCCATAATTTCCACTTCAGTTTATACAAATAATACTTATCAATGAGAATGTTTGTTAAGTTTGTGTGTGTGTGTGTGTGTGTGTGTGTGTGTGTGTGTGTGTACTATGAATTTTTTAAGTATAAAATTTTAAATTTAAATTAAATGAATTGATCAAAACAGTTTCACCATTTTCCAGCTCCTGGGGCACAAATGGTAATCCACTGAAGAGATTAAAGGGCAGTTGGGCTGGAGTATAGCCTAATCTGTTTTGTTCACTGAAGTCATCAATTTTGAAAATTTTTGATCCCACATGAGTTTTATGTACACCATCTATCCAAACAATTCCAAAACTTGTTTTATTCTGGGGTACAAATGACATCAGAGCAGTATTATTTTTAAAAGAATTCTGGTATAATTTTTATCCATTATTGTAAACTGTGGCTTTACGACATTGGTGTAACCTACTGTGACATCTTCTCCTTCCCCCCTTCCCCCCCCCCCCAATTCCCCCCACCTATTTTCACGCCATAAAGAAAATAGCAAGTGTATGAGGAATCATTCATCATGAAATCTTGTATTTCGCTGATCACTGCAAAACTAATGAGTCCCTCTATAGTGCAGATCCTGGGTACACTCTTTTATGGCAAAGTACTTCTAGTTTTCTATTTTGACTTTTTTTAAATCCATATAGCTTTATACAAGTAAATAAAACAAGGAATGGTGAACAAATAAAAATGAAGGGGCTGGAAAAGGACAAGTCACCGGTGAACTAATTCTCAAAGATGTACGAGTTCATCTCTAGGGTGCTGCTGAATGAAAGATGTACTAAATTGATTATCTGTTCTTGATCAGTGTTCACAGTCATGTAGAATTTGTTTGAAAGGCAACAGTTTCAACTTTGACTTGTCAGCTTTATTTCCAATCAGCACAACAGCGCAGCTGTAGAGTCATTGGAAAATTTCGTGCACATATATACGCATCAGTCAGACAAAGCTCCCACAGGTCAAAAACACCACCTTGTCACCCATTGCCACCCAGGTCTTGACTGCAATTGATTTCTGTAGTCAAGCATAGTGCTACAATTGTTCCTGTTGTGATATCTGCCCTGTACACACACTCACTGACCCTTATTTTAACCATACCACTGATAAATTCTGCAACATCAAATCAAAGGCACAGCAACATGTGAACCAGTCATGCTCTCCACTAATTACCTAAGCTTTTTATATATAATGATCACCACCAAACTAGATGAACACATGAATGGACATAGGAAAACTGTCCACTGAGAGGATACTTAGTGGCTGAGCATGCTCTAAAGCGTTACTCAGGAGACCTGACTAACTACTATACCACACGGGCTGTTAGGGTACCCTAGCCAGTGCAAATTTCCCTAAAATCCAGAGATGGAAATTGTTCTCTGACATACTTTCTTATCCCATCACTGTCCTGGCCTTATGAACTCTGTTTTTCACAATGGCAGAATTCTCTGTTAATTATTTTTTCCCGTTTCTTTCACTTTCTTCCTATTTCTCAACTTCAATATTCTTTCCAGTTTTAATTTGTCTTCCACTTTTAGTCCATCTTCATTTCTCACACTGCCTTTTCAACAATGCCTTTCAACTGAAACTGACACAGTGCGTACCAATCTCTGACCTCCTACTTTCTCTGTCACTTCATCTCTGCCCGCTTTTCAGCTCTCTCCAACCGATTCCTTTTACCTTCTCAAATCACAAACATATAAGCTCCAGAGTTTATGATTAGTATTTTTGACATGAAATGTTTCTCTCAGAATTTCACCTCATGGATGTAAGTGTTGGCCATTCCTCCTGTCTCCTTCAAGTTTTAACTTTTTTACTAATTGAGTCTAGGGCATTTACCATGAATTACTAAGCTGTAGGGAAGGAAACTTTTGTCATGAAAGAGATGGCAGCTGTCAAAGTGGAGGTGCTTTTGCTTATGGGTTGCTTTTCTATGAATGGAGGTCTGAATGTTAGGCTCGACGAGAGGAATGTCAACATTCTACAAGATGCGTTTCGATTTGGAGAAGGACCAGTTGAATTTTGAGTTGGGGAAGGGAGCTTTGCCATTGCAACATATCAAGAAGTTATTCACAGTGAAGATATTGTCAATAAATATGTGTGAAGCTAGGAGCCACAGCTTCATGGTGTTGAGGAATACCACCTTCATGTGTCCCATGAAAAGGATGGCATAGAATGGAGCTCATCTGGTTCCAATTGTCATCCCTCCATGATTCGTTTGTGGGTGTGGTGCTGATAAGTGAAGCAGTTATGGGTAAGGATGACGTTGCCTAGTGTGTTATTAAATGAGGTATCTGTTACACTATCAGGTGTGCAATGTCAAAGTTAGTGTTCAAGATCATCAAACAGAGCCAGTCATCTTGGCCTTCAGACTCGCCTGTAAGCTTCACAGGAGACTGTTCTACGAATGTACGTAGACAGAATGTTTGTTCTTATGGAAAGATCTGGAATAAGCTGGGGTAAGTTCAGCTAGTATAATTTCAGGGTACCAGTTATTTAATTTTGTTAGGCATATGCACCATTTCATATCAGGTGAAAGAGGTGCCCAAGGCAATTTTATCATTTTATTAAGTTTTCTTGGAGTTTTCCTGGATTTCTCTTACAAACATTTGAAATAAGAGTACCTAAGTTTTATTTTCATGCCTATTTTTGTTTCTGAACAGTGGCATGGGTTGTATTTATGTCAAGCTACATCAGATCCACAGCTAGAAGCTGAATTTCAGATGAAAGTTTGAGAATGTTGCCACATGTCACAGTTAAAAAATGTCAAAATGGAATATGAAATGTAAAATAATATTTGAGAACAGATTTGGAAAAAGAGTTCTTTTTATTTCATTGAACAATTTAAATGGTGTTTCATATTTACCAGAGGAACTGCCCAACAATTTTCAACTTAGCACAGTTCTGTGCATAATCATCATAATATTTTCTTATTTGCGTGTTTCTTGCTCTGTAGTTTCGAAAAATTTGCTTCATTATTTTAAAGAGGTGAGAATGTTAGGAGCTGCATTCGACAGAACAAATGTTTATTAATCTTATTTTTAATTTCAGATAGTAGCTGAAAGGAATACTTGTAGTTCTGTGTGTTACATTCAGTGCCAAAGACAGAGATGCAAAGTGTCACTCATATACAAGAGAAGCACCACAAGCATGATAAGTCATAAGTGCAAAAAATATCGAAGTTTCAACACATTCACAACAGTTTTTAAGAATGATAGAAAGGCAGTCAGGGACAAGTGCATAGTAATGTGGGTATTGGACCTCACATTTGCTATGGATCAAGGCCCAAACATAAACTCTTCAACATCACGAATGTCTGTCATCTGCAGTGTACTGCATTAAGGCAAACATTGGATAAAAATTTTCTTACAGAAGAGCTTCCTGACATTTATAACTCTATCCAGACAGTTCATAGAATGGTGGACTATATGAAATGAACTGGTTTGGTGACTAAATTGGAAAAAAACATTACATCGAAGTGTTGAAACTAGATGGAATAGCTTGTATGTGATTCTGAATTCATTTCTCTTGGATAAAAACCACATGGAGAAATTGCTGCTGGAGAAAAATGAGACAAAAATAATACCTTTTTTGGCCTGATGTAATGAATTCCAGTAATTAAATAAATCCTTGGAGTGTTTTAAAGAAACTGCAATGACCTGCAACACGAAACAAAACCGAGCCTGCATTGAAACGCCATGAGTGTTAAGTTTACTAGATTCAGGCTGAAGTGGAGTTGACAATGCAACACTAAAATTGCTGTATACACATGTAGAAACCTCCCTAAAATACAAAGTAATTAATGAACTACAGAATCCTCACTACATGGCTTCACTTTTAATCTATTTTTCAAGGACTCCTAGTCCTGAGTGAATAAAAGAAAGAACATATTTATCAAACAGTTTATCAGAAGTTAGATAGCATAATGGTGGAAGAAGAGAAAGATCATTGCATCCCGTCATGTGTAAAGAAAGTCTGGAGCTGACATCCATCAACTTATAAATGTAAAGACGAACTTCAGAGATATTTGAGCATAGGTGTCCCAGATCATGACTTCAAGAACATGTTTTATTGGTGGAAGACTAGTGCCTGAGTGCTCCCAAAAGTTGTGAAAGAAGTCCTACACGTTTCCACGTGTAACACTGAAATTGAAAGAAATTTTAGCAAGAGAGGCTTAGTTGTATAAGAGAAGCATCACTATATTGTTTCCAGTCATGTTAATGACATTTTGATGATTCATAACAATAAGAGACTAAATGAATTATTTTATAAACATAGTCATGTCTTACATGATAAAACAGAAAGAATCTGTGTAAGTTGCCTCGGTTTACATATTACATATTTGATATATAGTTTTGTTGTTACGAAACTATTTTTTTTTTTTTTTTTTTTCTGTGTGCATAGTTGTTTCTGTGTTGAACCACTACTAATTCTGTTTTGTGTCATTTATGTTTCTTAATTTTCATTGGTCTGTTCCACCTCAGAATTGTCCACATCATCTCTTTAAGGTATATTACTTTTATTGTGCCACAATGGGGGCAGTCTGCAGAAGAAAAACTTCAAAAATCTAAGACTGCTAGTAAAGCATTTATTTCAATAATTGGTTTTGTTAAGATATGTCACCATCTTTGGATCTGCAGTGTCGATGTACTGTCTGAAAAAATAGGGTGTGGATGTGCACTGTAAATGATGTAGATGACACATGCACAATTGCATTTCATAGTCTTTTACTTTCACTTATAACAACCCCCTGACAATACACAGTTATATATGGCCACTCCACTATTGTTCTAACTTCCCATCAGCCTCATTAATACTTAGCCCTCTGCCACACACCGTTGGGTGGCTTACGGAGTATAAATGTAGATGTAGATGTAGATGGCGAACATCCGCATACTGCTACAATAGTTTCCTGTTGAATATCCACGAGCAGTAAAAGCATAACCATATAATTCACAGTTCTTTCGGAATAATCAGGTATGTATGGAACAGACACTATCATTGCATTAACACATGGCCTATTGGTATAATACTTATTTCACTGTTAAGTTGATGCATTGTTGTCATTCTAACCAACACAGGTTCCTCATCTGAAGCTCGGCCATGGACTGACTGCCTCATGACCAAAAATCGGACCCTTATGTATCGTCACAATAATAGTGGCAGAAACTATACATTGTTTGAAGTTAAATTTACAGAAATTAGAATTAAAACTTAACTCATTAAATTAACTGAATACATAACAAAAATTGGTTCTTTTTAGCAGTTTCTTCTACTACAAGGTTTAGGGTGAATTATTTGTTTAAATCATGAAATTAACATATATAATTACATAAATAATACTTTTGACAAAACTGTTAATTACTTTGAAATTAATTAAGGGCTGGCTTTGCTAACATGTTTTCGAATAGAGCCAAATAGATAATTTAAGAATACTAGCATTTCGTCTTCCAAATATTTACAATTATTACAGAAGTTATATTTGTTTGTAAGTCAACAATAAAATTTAAGTTACGAAACAATTACTGATTTCACTCTATAACAAATCATACTAACTAGGAATGGTCAAAATAAATTGCAAAATTAATTACATACATAAAACTAAGCACAAAATTAGATCTGGTGTCATATTCTTTAAGACTAAGGGCCAACCTTTCTCTTTTATGGAAATACAGATTATATTCATGTATATTAATGGTAATTAATTAAAATTGAGAAATGAATTTAAGCAGGTAGGTGGCAAAACAAGAGGAGAAGTAAAAATATCCCAGCTTGCTTCATCACAGCGTGTGCAGTTGGAGTGATATGGGACCACTGATATGTCTGGATACATCTGTGACAGGTGACATGTATGTAAGCATCCTGTCTGATCACCTTCATCCATTCATGTCCATTGTGCATTCCAACAGACTTGGGCAATTCAAGCAGGACAATCTGATGCCCCTTACACGATATTAGGTCGGTGTACCAGTTTCTTTGGTTCTTCAGTGTGTGTGTGTCTATGCAGAGCCAAAGCTTAGCCTAACATGGCAACTTATGGAAATAATATTACTTCTCGTCTCTTGGCAAAAAAGGAACTTCATGGTTCTGAGGTGGAGAGTTGGACCACCCCCTCCACCCAGCCCTACCTCCACATCTACACCTCTGTTCTTAGAATTCTTTTACTCTGTACAATTCCTTCAAAGATCCCACCATTAGCGTTTAATGTCTCTGGTCCAGCACTGCATGAAGCATTTACTGCCTGTGCATCAAAATCACAGATCTTGCTCTGCATTTCATTGTCCATATTGAAAACAAAAAAGGAAAAAACTACAGCATTTTATTTTGTCTCCATACAGGCATTTATTACTCATTGCCAGAGAAAAATAAAAGCCAAGGAAAATTTGTATGTAATAGTTATATATGTCAGGGAAAAGTATAATGTGACAAAAGAACAATTAATTGATTGTATACCAGAAAAAGTTGGTTCCAGACTACAAATGGTTTCAAAATTCAAAATATTACAAAGAACATGCTAATTACATCAGATATAAGACATATTGTTTTATCAAGGTTTATACAATATGGAGAAATAGAAATTTATGACGTACTTACCAGTTGCTTCTGTCCTTATGTCAAAAGATGGCAGACAGGAAAAGTATTATAAAGTTAGGAGATTAGAATGCAATATTTGCTGAGGGCAAAGGTAGAGAATAAGAAAAATTAAATGAAGGTCTTGACTTCTAGAATTCTGACAAACACATGGTTTTATTTCTGTCTATCCAGTACAATAAGTGCAGAAGGATACAGATGCACATAATTCTAAGTGTTGGCAATAGGTAGCAGAAACATTAGTGTTTATTTAATTTATTTATCTTATGGCAATAACAGCAAACATTGACAAGTACATAAAGTTTAATTTTACATGTATATCTAGTTAAGTATTTATATGTACTTTAGTTTTACTTGTTGGCACAAATTGAATACACATTTTTAAATTGTGAAAATTACTAACTTAATATTACTGACTACTTTGACTGATATAATTGCAAGTTAAAAAAGGCAGATACATTTAATCATAATTCAATATCTAAAGACTGAAGCCAACTAAGAGCAGATGGAGTAGCATTAATAAAGTCACTATATGGTCCAGGATACTTCCTCTGAGGACAGTCTCTAACAATATGTTGAGCAATTTGTTCTTGGGCCCCACAACACAGGCTGGAGAATCTCGGAGTCCCCACTTGTGCATCATAGCGTTGCACCTGGCGTGGCCAGTTCTTAATCTGTTCAGCCTTGTCCACTTCCTTCTCTGCAGACGAAATCCTGGTAGGCTGGCAGTTGGGTCTTGGATACCTTGATGTGCTATTGTTGCAGCATTCCACCTCTGGGGGAGGGTTGTTTAAGACCGTATGAATTGGGAGGTCTTGTGGGTAGTCAGGGTGGTGTAGTTTCCTCCATTCTCAATCGACTGCTTCTTGGCATCGTAATTCAGGTGGTGGGATGTTGGTGATGGTGTGCAGCCAGGGGATCGGGGTGGATTTTAATGTGCCCGTAATAATCCTCATTGACTTGTTCAGGTGTACATCCAGCTTCCTCATGTGGGCACTATGTTGCCACACCGGAGCACAGTATTCGGCAACTGGGTACACCAGTGTAAGTACTGTAGTACGTAGAGTTGATGCGTCGGCACCCCATGCTCTACCAGCTAGTTCCTTTACGATGCTGTTTGGGGTCTTTAGTTTTTGGATTGGCTTTTCCAAGTGTTTTTTATACATCAGAGACCGATCTAGTGTGACACCAAGGTATTTAGGCTGGAAATTATTTCTAACCTTTTGTTGTCAGAAGATGACATTCAACTGCTGGTCTGCAATTATGTTGTTTAGATGGAATGCACAGACTTCTGTCTTTGCTGCATTTGGATGGAGTCTCCATGCTTTTTAGTATGTCTTGAGAATTTCTAAGTCTCTAGATAATATAGCTTCTCCTTCCTCAAGTGTGCTGGTTTGTACGGCTATGACAAAGTCGTTGGCATAGCAAAACTTTGCGCTAGCAGTGTTTGGCATGTCACAGGTGTACAGATTGAAAAGTAGGGGTGCTAGGACAGACCCTTGGGGGAGCCAGTTTTTCAAGGTAAATGACTTTCTCTGTTTTTGTGCAATGCTAACCTTGAAGTAGTGGTTGGTTAACATATTTCCCACAAGTGTCGTCAGTTTCTTACTTGGAACATGTTTTTTTAACTTCAGCAGGAGTCCATCTGACCACACAGTGTCATATACTGCTGACAGATCAACAAAGGCCACTGATTTCTTTATTTTCTTTTGGAATCCAGTCTCAATGTAGGATTTCAAGGCTAGGACCTGCTCACAGCAGCTCCGCTTGCTTCTGAACCCAGTCTGATATGTTGGGGTTATGTTGTTTATTATTTCTTGTATTCTGCTATGGATGAGTTGTTCCAGTAGTTTGAAGCACATGCTCAGCAGTGTTGAGGCACCCTTCTGGTCTTGAGTATATCATTTCAGAACTTCTTCAGCCAAGTTCTTCCATGTTTTCCTAAGTGTTTTATAAATTCAGGAAATATGCCATCCAGTCTTGTGTTTTTTCTCATTTTCAATGTTTTGATGGCCTCATTTATATCTATTTCAGAAAATGGGTCTGATAGACTGTCTTGAGCAGCTAAATTGACAACCAATGCGTAATGGAAATATTTTAGATCTGGTAGCCACGGACAGACCAGACCTCATGGACGGTGTCAGTATTGAGACAGGGATTAGTGATCATGATGTTGTCATTATGACAATGGTTACGAAAGTTAAAATGTTGGTCAAGAAGGCTAGGAGAGTATTCTTACTAGAAAGAGCAGATAAGCAGTTGTTAGCATCCCACTTAGTAAATGAATCAACTTCATTTCCGGTACGATGGACGTGGAAGAATTATGGGAAAATTTTAAACACATTGTAAATCACGCATTGGAGAAGTATGTGCCAAAAAAGTGGGTTACGAATGGAAAAGACCCACCGTGGTTTAACAGTGCAATTTGGAGAATGCTCAGGAAGCAAAGACAGTTGCACTCACGGTACAAGAAAGATTGGGAGAATGAGGACAGGCAAAAGTTAGTAGAGATTCGTGCTGCTGTAAAAAGAGCGATGTGCGAAGCATACAACCATTACCATCGTCATACCTTAGCAAAAGATCTTGCTGAAAACCCAAGCAAATTCTGGTCTTACGTAAAATCGGTAAGTGGGATTAAGGATTCCATCCAGTCACTCACTGGCCTGGCAATGGAAGGCAGCAAAACGAAAGCTGAAATTTTAAATTTAGTATTTGAGAAATCTTTCACGCAGGAGGATCATACAAACATACTGCCGTTTGAGACTCGTACAGGACATAGTGATAGACATCCATGGGGTTGTGATGCAGCTGAATGGGTTGAAAATAAATAAATCGCCAGGTTCTGATGGGATTCCAATTCGGTTTTACAGAGAGTACTCTACTGCATTGGCTCCTTACTTAGTTTGCATTTATCGCGAATCTCTTGCCCAACGTAAAGTCCCGAGCGACTGGAAAAAAGCGCAGGTGACACTTGTATATAAGAAGGGTAGAAGGATGGATCCTCAAAATTACAGACCAATATCCTTAACATCGGTTTGTTGCAGGATTCTCAAACATATTCTCAGTTCAAATATAATGAATTTTCTTGAGATAGACAAGTTGCTGTCCATGCATCAGCACGGCTTTAGAAAGCATCGCTCCTGCGAAACACAACTCACCCTTTTTTCACATGATATCTTGCGAACCATGGATGGAGGGTATCAGACAGCTGCCATATTCCTTGACTTCCAGAAAGCATTTGACTCAGTGCCCCATTGCAGACTCCTAACTAAGGTACGAGCATATGGGATTGGTTCGCAAATATGTGAGTGGCTCGAAGACTTCTTAAGTAATAGAACCCAGTATGTTGTCCTCGATGGTGAGTGTTCATCGGAGGTGAGGGTATCATCTGGAGTGCCCCAGAGAAATGTGGTAGGTCTGTTGTTGTTTTCTATCTACATAAATGATCTTTTGGATAGGGTGGATAGCAATGTGCGGCTGTTTGCTAATGACGCTGTGGTGTATGGGAAGGTGTCATCATTGAGTGACTGTAGGAGGATACAAGATGACTTGAACAGGATTTGTGATTGGTATAAAGAATGGCAGCTAACTCTAAATATAGATAAATGTAAATTAACTCAGATGAATAGCGAAAAGAATCCCATAACGTTTGGATACTCCATTAGTAGTGTAGCGCTTGACACAGTCGCGTCGATTAAATATTTGGGCATAACATTGCAGAGCGATATGAAGTGGGACAAGCATGTAATGGCAGTTGTGGGGAAGGTGGATAGTCGTCTTCGGTTCATTGGTAGAATTTTGGGAAGATGTAGTTCATCTGTAAAGGGGACCACTTATAAAACACTAATACGACCTATTCTTGAGTACTGCTCGAGCGTTTGGGATCCCTATCAGGTCGGATTGAGGGAGGACATAGAAGCAATTCAGAGGCGGGCTGCTAGATTTGTTACTGGTAGGTTTGATCATCATGCAAGTGTTACGGAAATGCTTCAGGAACTTGGGTGGGAGTCTCTAGATTAGGAGGCATTCTTTTCGTGAATCACTACTGAGGAAATTTAGAGAACCAGCATGTGAGGCTGACTGCAGTACAGTTTTACTGCCGCCAACTTATATTTCATGGAAAGACCACAAAGATAAGATAAGAGAGATTAGGGCTTGTACCGAGGCATATAGGCAGTCATTTTTCCCTCGTTCTGTTTGGGAGTGGAACAGGGAGAGAAGATGCTTGTTGTGGTACGAGGTACCCTCCGCCACGCACCGTATAGTGGATTGCAGAGTATGTATGTATATGTAGATGTAGTGTGGTTGTATCATGGAGGTGCCTATTGACTTCATTCAGTTCATTCTTTACTTTTTCTTTCGTGGTTGTGTCTACAAGGATCTTCTCAGTTCTTGATTTTATGTATAGTGCCAGTTCTGATGGCGTACTCTTCGGTTGCTGATTACAGACGTTGTTTGCAGTGACAAGTTTTCTTAATAATCCCCATGCCTTTCTGCTTGAATGAGTGAAATTTGAACTAGATGTGAGGTCCATCCATTTCTGCTTTCTTGCTTCATTTACCTGTTCTAGTATTAATTTACCAGTATCAGGGATATCAGTTTGTTGGTATTCTGTGTACAAGTTTTCTATTGTGTCATCCCAGCAAGTGATGTATTGTTTCCTGAGCCCTTGAGGTATATTATGTTTGGCTGCAGCAATTATGATTCCCACAAATCTTTTGTAGTTTTCTGCTTTTGGGGCTACCCAGCGTAGGTTGCTGTCATCTTCTCGTGCATACTGATCCCAGTTAGCTTTCTTGAAATTCCATCTTGGCTTGTTAAAGGAATTTATTATGGGTATCTCCAGCCCAGTTTTGATTATTGTTGGGCAGTGTTGGTTTCTTAGGAAGCCCTTTAGAACTTTCCTTGTATGACTCAAGGGGAGTGTGTTTTCATCAGTGGAGAGGAAACACAGGTCAGGATTAGTGTCAGTGTGCCACCTACCGGAGCAAAAGGTTTTCAGTTCTTTGGCATCATAGCTGGGATAGAGTTTCTCTCCTTCTGCCCATTTGCACTAATTTTTCTGCACTTATGTCGTTGTTTGTATAGCCCCAGGTTGTTTGGTGGCTGTTCAAATCACCCAAATATATGCACGGCTGGGATACAGATGGCAAGACTGGGGTGGGCCACTGGATGTTTGGTGGTTTGCAGACTGAGACAACAGTTAAGCCACTCAGCTCCAGAGTTATCACTTCTGTGTCACTGATCACCTGGCAGCAGACTCCTTTAATATCAGAAACACTGTTTTTGGTGTACATGATAGAGCCATGTGTAGATGATGGCAAGTATCCTATTATTTTGTAACGTGCAACCTCTCTCTTTGCTATATTGTCTTCGTTTAGATGGGGTTCCTGGAAGGCTATGATATCAGTGCCTTGGTCTGTGGCCAATTTGCTCAAGTAGTCACATTTGTCTTTTGTCAGTCCTTCTACATTGGTTTGTAAAATACTAATACTTTGTCCAAAATTCTTCGTACTCTTTGTCTGGCTCTGAGAAGAGCCTTTGTTATAGTTTGTTTTCTTGTGCTGTTGTCTTGAGTAGCCATGAGAGAGTGATCTAGTGCAGCTACCGGTAGTGTAGACTTTTCACCATCCTGCCTTAGCAGTCCGTTGCCCGGGGTACACCATCTTGGAGGTTGTCTACACGTCGCACCCCAGACATTAGTGTGATTTACCTTAAAAAAAATTGAAATTGTTCAAAATCGAATAAAAACTCAAGTCACAAGAAAACTCTGTTCAAGATCTGGCTGTCAAGGGCAAAAAAAATGTAGAATATTGTTACAACCCCGCCTCCCCCCGAGCTCAGAGTTTGTAGTATGTCAGAACCTCACAGATTTGGGAGAGAAGGGTGACTCATGCCGAAGCATGCAGAGAAATGCAGGTAAGTGTGTCATTGACTTTATTACATCAAAGGTATACAGTGGGCCTTCTGCTGGACACAGCTGACTGCCGTTGCCATGGCGAACCTTAGGAGCTCCAACCATCCACCCAGAGCAGCTCAGTCTGTGACCACAGACAGTTCTGCACCTGGGAGGCCACGAGTTCATGCCCCGGCCCCACACCTGCAGACAGCAGCTTGCAGTGCACTAGATGATGTCACCCAGAGAGTGGAAGCCAGTAGCCCTGTCGTTACCTGTGCCAGTGCAGCTCCAAGATGCTGCGTGCCCCGCCACAGCTATGAGCACCCAAGCAGCGGAGGTTGGAGGTAGCTTCAGTGAGCCAGTTGGCCGCCGACGTCCATCACCAAAAGGTTGTCATGGTTGGCCTGCAACTGAAACAATTGTGATTCTCACTATTTCTAGACATGGACAGAATGGCGACATGACTGACTGATTTGAGCCTCTGGGCTTGCTTATTTATACATCTTTTCTCTACACCTCTGACGTAGTTCCTCTGGAGGGGACAAGTGGAGAGCTCTTTAATAATTACAATGCCAGCTTTCCTCAGTCCACTTTGGCCATGACACAAAGGTTACTAGGTGCTTTTGTAACTGCAACATATGGGTTCCTCACAGCATGTCATTGCCCTGTGCTGCCCTGATTACTTCACTCTTGTATATAGTGCCTGCCAGGCCGTGACTTCCCACCTGCAAGCAGTGTCATAAACGTGCCTCACAGAATGATATGGAAAATATCAACATTACCTGCGCCTGCCATCTTGTGTGCCAATTGGTCCCTTGACTACTACCTTCCAGCCACAGCTGTGGAAAATTTAAAAGAATTCCCCAAGATCCATGCCTGTACTTATTTGTGACACTGCATACCTCCTCCCTTCCAAGAAGATTCATCCTGAATCTTTAAAATGGTGCTCCCACTCAACTACCTTAACTCTAATGATTTACATATTGAGAACAATCTCCTGAATTCACCATTCAGGACTTCTGATCACACTTTATTACTACCGTCTACCCCTTGTCATACCCTTATACTCTAATTAAGATCTTAAAACTTCTGCGACCAGTGACCATCAACCATTCTACTGGTAATTGGTGTGGTGGTATGTCTGTAGCCTGTGTTCTCTTGCGTCTTACCCAGAAATACAGTATGCAAAAGCCTTCTAGAAACGTGCCACAACTGGTGGCTGATATGCTCACCACTAATATTTTGTGTTCCCGTTCTTACTGGAAATAGTGTACATGCTGCCACATTTTCTCCATTGAAATTCCTCCTTGCTGGTACTCTATTAATATGCCCAAGGACTGCAAAACTATGGATTGAGGGTGTCAGTTAAATTTTGAATGGGTAATACCCTCAGAGATCCTTCTGGCAAATATGACATATTCCATGACAATGTCATAACAATTTAGCCTGTAAGTGTAGCTGGAACATGAAAATCCTTTCCAACCGCTTCACAAGTCATGCCATTAATGATCATTCCACTTTCCAGAAGTTCAAGTTTTCTCAACCCTATTGGTCTGCCTCCTTCATAGCAATTCAACAATACATTTTCTGGCGTGAATACAGACTGTAACCAATGAGTACCCACTCTCTGCAAGTATGTTCAGGTTGGCAGAAGCTCCTTCCCACAACTTGTCCCATTTACTTTGCCCAGAAACAAACTCACTTCACATGTCCCCGTATTAGTCTGTACTTGGACACCTGAACAGATCACAAATTACTGCCCCAAACAGCTTACCTGATTTTGTGCAAAATGGCACTTGCCCACACTTAACAAGACCTGCCAATTGTAGGCTACTAAAGACATCCTCCAAACATCTCACATGCTCCAGTAATTTCTTTGAATAGACAGTTATCTCATTGAGAGAGACTAAACAAGTTTTTGGCTTTACTCCTCTCAGTACCCCATCTAGCAATCACTGAAAAAATTCTGGTGCATTCTTTAATACAAATGGCATGTGTTTGTAATGAAAATGTCCTGCTGGAATGGTAAACACTGTTTTCAGCCTAACCTCAGGCACCACCTCCAATTGATGATACCCACTCCTGAGATCTATAGTTGTAGAAAACAGACACTGACCCAGATTATTCAAAGTTTCTGTGGTGTTTGCAATTGGATAAGCATCCAAAATGCTTTGTGCATTTAGATATCTGTAGTCATAGCAAAATCTGTGTTTCCAAGTACCATCCACCAATTTCTTTGGAATGATGACAATATTGATGCTCCAGGGACTATCACTCAGTTCTATGATCCCATCCCATAGTTGTTTTTCAATAAATTCTTCTATCAATCATTGCAGCTGCTTTTCTATATGGTACAGCTTCCTAAACCTCAACAACAAGTTCTCCATAGCCATTTGATCACTGCACTTCAAATGACCTACTTTCCCTCGTAACACTTCCAAATTGACAGTTTGCTTGTGGCTTTCTTCTAGGCTCTACCTATCAAAGTCCTCATCTTCTAAGACTTCCAGAGTGGCTATTATTGCACCCTTTGACAGAGTCATCTCCCCTTTACCAAAGTTATCCATACTAAGTGGAATCATCTGTTCCCCATTAATGTCACTCACATGCACTAAACTGTTGTGAATGAAACAATGTGAACTATCCAATTCTTGATTGCTTATGAGCGATTCAGTCACATGCACTATGTGATCAAAAGTATCTGGACACCAGCTGAAAATGACTTACAAGTTCGGGGCACCCTCCATCGATAATGCTGGAATTCAATATGGTGTTGGCCCACCTTTAGCCTTGATGACAGCTTCCATTCTCATGGGCATACATTCTATCAGGTGCTGGAAGGTTTCTTGGTGAATGGCAGCCCATTCTTCATGGAGTGCTGCACTGAGAAGAGGTATCAATATCGGTCAGTGAGGCCTGACACAAATTGGGCATTCCAAAACATCCCAAAGGTATTCTATAGGATTCAGTTCAGGCCAGACCATTTCAGGGATGTTATTGTCATGTAACCACTCTGCCACAGGCCACGCATTATGAACGGGTGCTCGATCTTATTGAAAGATGCAATCGCCATCCCCAAATTGCTCTTCAACAGAGGGAAGCAAGAAGGTGCTTAAAACATCAATGTAGGCCTGTGCTGTGATAGTGCCATGCGAAACAACAAGGGATGCAATCCCCTCAATGAAAAACACGACCACACCATAACACCACTGCCTCTGAACTTTACTGTTGGCACTACACACATTGGCAGATGACATTCACTGGGAATTCGCCATACCCACACCCTGCCATCGTATTGCCACATTGTGTACCATGATTCGTCACTCCACACAATGTTTTTCCACTGTTCAATCGTCCAATGTTGACGCTCCTTACACCAAATGAGGCATCATTTGGCATTTACCACCGTGATGTGTGGCTTATGAGCAGCTGCTCAATCATGAAATCAAAGTTTTCTCACCTCCAGTCTAACTGTCGTAGTACTTGCAGTGGATCCTGATGCAGTTTGGAATTCCTGTGTGATGGTCTGGATAAATGTCTGTCTATTACACATTACGACCCTCTTCAACTGTTGGTGGTCTCTGTCAAACAACAGACGAGGTCGGCCTATACGCTTTTGTGCTGTGTGTGTCCCTTCATGTTTCCACTTCACTATCACATCAGAAACAGTGGACCATTGATGTTTAGGAGTGTGGAAATCTTGAGTATAGACGTATGGCACAAATGACACCCAATCACCTGACCACATTCAAAGTCCGTGAGTTTCGCAGAGCGCCCCATTCTGCTCTCTCATTATGTCTAATGACTACTGAGGTCACTGATATGGAGTATCTGGCAGTAGGTGGCAGCACAATGCACCTAATATGAAAAATGTGTACGTGGGGGTGTTGTGATAATTTTGATCACATAGTGTATAATACTTCCCTTGACAAATCAGTATCCATTGAAACCCACACTCTCTTTCCCATACCTGGTGGTATTTTACCCTGCTGACTGATCTTTACTGAAAAGGTATGCAGTTTAGTTGGTCTCATACCCATGACAGGTGAACCTTGCGCCATTGTCTCCATTGTGACTGTTTCCCCCAGTTGAAACAAAGTCCCACTGAGTTCCACTATGCATTGCAAAACATCAATCTTAACCTGATGTTTGTCAAGAAAGTCTAGCCCAAGAATCACTGAATAACCTTTGCCTATGCATCACAACACTTCTGTGCCTTTGCTGAACTTAGTTTTCCTGACCAAAAATTCCAGGACTGCCATACCCAATGATTCTATCCTGTTATCACCAACCCCACGTAACCTATACCGTGGTGAACCCAGTCTCCTCTTTCCCATGAGGTTCAGATTGATAACAGACACATTCGCACCTGTGTCCACCAAAAATTTCCGTTTTCTGTCACCCACAAAGCCCACTAAGCTACACTTCATCTATGCCCTAATTTGTGCCATGTTACATTCTATCAGGATTGGCTTCTGACAGTTGAAGCAATCCCATTTGTGGTTAACAGCTGCATCCCTTGCTGGTGCTTTCCATCCTTTCTAGCTCACCACTCAAATGCTCGGTGCCCCACTATGCCACATGTGTAGCACTCTGGTTGCCTACACTGCTTCCTTACCTGCCCCTCCTGACCACACTTATAACACTTGACTTCAGAAGCCAACACCTGTTGGTCCACACTCTGCTTTGTGCCCACGTCCACCTCCTCTATAAGTGTTGCAATCCTAAGAGCTGATTCTAAGTCCTCTGGGTTCTCCATCCATACCCTCCATGGCATTTTGGTAGGTATACCATGGAAGAAAACATCCACTGCTCTATTTTCTGCCTCTTGCAACAGCACCCTATTAGCTTCTGCATTCTGGGTCTGTACATATGTCTTTCCATTTAGCTTATGGATTCTATCTGAGAACAGTTCCACAGACTCGTTGTGCTGTTCGACAATGTACTTAATTTCCCTGCAAAAAATAATCACTGTTCTGCTTTTGGTGCCTCTGGCAAATCCAGTGGCACACTCCTGGAATGTATGTGCTTTATGGTCAACAACATATGCTTTCACGACCCCCCACCCCCAAACACATATTAGCAACAGGCAGGGCTACTTCATCTGACCACCCATATGCTTCCACAATGCCCCTAACATCCTTAATGAAAACTGCCATGTCATGTGTTGCCTTGCCCAAAAAGAGATTAATCAGTGTGACCACTGCCATGTCATACTGAATAGAAGGCACTCTCAATCCAGACTTTCTTTCCCGTGACTCTGATTGTTACTCTCTGAAGAAGCCTCTCTGACTCATGCTCTCAAACTGCTCTGTTAACTTGTGGAATCAGGTGTACTGTTGGTGGTCTGTGCAGGGATGACACTGAACTACTGGGAAAGTCAAAGAAACTACATTGCTCTGTTAACGTTTTCACTTGCCGAGTCAAAGCAGCAACTTCATCTGCAGTATGTATCCACCATTTTTAGTACTCTACTTCCACCTTAATTCAACAGATATTTTTCTTAAAGACAAAACACAATCTCCCATTTAAACCAACTTCTAGACAGATGACCAGTTTGTCTACATATAGAACAAACATCCGCTACAGCTCTGGTACACGGAACTCATGCCCAGACAAACTGCAAAATGAACACGTTACTGGCACTAAATTATCACATCCACCATTACCTCTAAACAAAGATAAGTCCACATGTTGCTGTGGCTTCACAGAAGTGACTGTAAAGATCATATACCCTAGCTCACACAACTAACCCCAACAGTGAGAGCAACACCAAAAATAATATAAATAAACTGACTCATTGCACCACATTGAGCCAGATGGAACCACCTAACCTATGTCAAGTGACATTGCCTAACTCTCCTCTCACCAAAACATAGTGCTGGACATGGACTGAGACTTTTTGACACAACATATTGCATTGCAAAGTGAAACAACCACTTCCTGACACCAAATTGTTACAACACCTTGAGCTCAGGGGGTTTTAATATGCCAGAATGACGAAGAGGTATGATTTGGGAGAGAGGGGTCACACACACTGAAGAATGCAGAGAAACACAGGCAAATGTGTCATTGACTTTATTAGATCAAAGGTACACAGCGGGCCTTCTGCTGAACATGGTGTCATTGCTATGTGTGGGTCAGCACCAGTGCCAGTCCCAGTCCAAGAATCAGCAGTGTCAACATCTGGTTGCCCAGCCTTGCCAGTGCAGTGATCCTGTTCCCACTATGGCTAACTTGCCACCATGTGCGTTAGCTGCACTTTTAGCCCAGAACACAGCCGACTGCTCCCTCAAGTGTGACTCATGGACGCCATGAAGAGTGCCGAAGGGAGACAGCCAACCACTGTTGTCATAGTGAGCCTTAGCAGCTCTGGCTATCCACCAAGGGCAGCTCAGTCAGTGACTGCAGTGCAGCTCTGCAATGGCGGAGGCTGTGAATTCACACCCCAGCCCTGCCCCTTCAGAGGGCAGCTTGTAGTCTGCCAGACAATGTCACCCAGGGAGTGGAGGCCAGTAGCCCTCTCGCTCCCACACTGGTGCAGCTCCAAGGTGTGGCATGCCCTGCCATAGCTATGATGTGTCCCTGCAGCAGAGATAGGAGGTGGTTGCAGCTGGCCAGTTGCCCACCGACATCCATCACCAAAAGGTCATCACGATTGGCCTGCAACCTAAACAGTCGTCATTCTCTTCACTTCTAGACGTGGACAGAATGGTGACATGACTGCCTGATTTGAGCTTCTAGACTTGCTTATTTATATGTATTTTCCCTACACCTCTGATGTAGTTTCTCTGGAGGGGACAAGTGGAGAGCTTTTTAATAATTACAATGTCAGCTTTCCTCAGTCCGCTTCAGTCCCTACACACAGGTCACTATGTGCTGTTGTAACTGCAACATATGAGTTCTTGACAGCATGTCAGTGGCCTGTGCTGTCCTGATTACTTCACCCTTGTATATAGTGCCCATCAGGCTGTGGCTTCCCGTCCCTGAGCGGTGTTGTAAACCTGCCTCACAAAATCATTTGGAAAATATCAACATTACATGAGCCTGCCATCTGATGTGCCAATCGGTGTCTTAAGTACTATCTTCCAGCCACAGCTGCACAAAATTTATTAGAATTCCTCCAAATCCTCATCTGTACTTATTTGTGGTGCAGCAATATACGAAAGGTAAGAGCTGTTTAAAAATATGATCATGGGGTGAAAATTTATTTGAGAATGAAATAGCCATTCATGAGAAATGTAAGCAGTTCATTGAAAAAATAATAAATGCAGCAAAATCATGTTTATGGAATGTGTTAAGAAATACATCAGAATCTGTGGCAGCAAAGGCAATTCTTAATTTGAAGCAATACAGTAGATACATAAAACAATTTTCTTAATTTGAAGCAATACAGTAAATATGGAAAACAATTTTATATTTCAGTTGTCATCAATAATGAACAGAGAGACAAATCAGTGATTAACTAGGAGTCTAGTTTGAGGTAAATGCGCCATGACATAATAGGGTGGGAAGTAAAACTGATGTGCAAACATCAGATCTAAAAATCTGAAAAGTTAGCAACAAAACAGAGAGATATTGAAAGCCATAGATAGATGAAGCAAGCCTGAAAATAAAACTTGAGATGTGACAAAAATATCCAGAAAATAAAGAAAGTAGAAGCACATGTATTGAAATTTCATCCAAGACTTGATAAATCAAATAACAAAAAACAAGCGATGGTATATATATATATATATATATATATATATGCTTGTGTCTGTATATGTGTGGATGGATATGTGTGTGTGTGCGAGTGTATACCCGTCCTTTTTTCCCCCTAAGGTAAGTCTTTCCGCTCCCGGGACTGGAATGACTCCTTACCCTCTCCCTTGAAACCCACATCCTTTCGTCTTTCCCTCTCCTTCCCTCTTTCCTGATGAGGCAACAGTTTGTTGCGAAAGCTTGAATTTTGTGTGTATGTTTGTGTTCGTTTGTGTGTCTGTCGACCTGCCAGCACTTTCATTTGGTAAGTCACATCATCTTTGTTTTTAGGTATATTTTTCCTTCGTGGAATGTTTCCTTCTATTATAACTATATATATATATATATATATATATATATATATATATATATATATATATATATATTATCTTGCAGTGCACTAGATGATGTCACCCAGAGAGTGGAAGCCAGTAGCCCTGTCGTTACCTGTGCCAGTGCAGCTCCAAGATGTGGATATAATGTAAACTTAGAATTTGTTTGGTTTATGTATTGGGTTACTATTTTTCTTCTTTGATACATGATAGTACATTATTGCCCCCCCCCCCTCCCATGAACCATGGACCCTGCTGTTGGCAGGAAGGCTTGTGTGCCTCAGCAATACAGATAGCCTTACCGTAGGTGCATCCACAATGGAGGGGTATCTGTTGAGAGGCCAGACAAAAGTGTGGTTCCTGAAGAGGGACAGCAGCCTTTTCAGAAGTTGCAGGGGCAACAGTCTGGATAATTGACTGATCTGTCCTTGTAACACTAACCAAAATGGCCTTGTTGTGCTGGTACTGCGAACGGCTGAAAGCAAGGGGAAACTACAGCTGTAATTTTTCCCGAGGGCATGCAGCTTTACTGTATGGTTAAATGATGATGGCGTCCTCTTGGGTAAAATATTCCGGAGGTAAAATAGTCTCCCATTCGGATCTCCGGGTGGGGACTACTCAAGAGGACATCGTTATCAGGAGAAAGAAAACTGGTGTTCTATGGATCGGAGTGTGGAATGTCAGATCCCTTAACCGGGCAGGTAGGTTAGAAAATTTTAAAAGGGAAATGGATAGGTTAAAGTTAGATATAGTGGGAATTCGTGAAGTTCGGTGGCAAGAGGAACAAGAATTTTGGTCAGGTGAATACAGGGTTATAAATACAAAACCAAATAGGGGTAATGCAGGAGTAGGTTTAATAATGAATAAAAAAAAATAGGAGTGCAGGTAAGCTACTTCAAACAGCATAGTGAACGCATTATTATGGCCAAGATAGACATGAAGCCCACACCTATTACAGTAGTAGAAGTTTATATGCCAACTAGCTCTGCAGATGACGAAGAACTTGATGAAATGTATGATGAAATAAAAGAAATTATTCAGATAGTGAAGGGTGATGAAAATGTAATAGTCATGGGTGACTGGAATTCGACAGTAGGAAAAGGAAGAGAAGGAAATGTAGTAGGTGAATATGGATTGGGGGTAAGAAATGAAAGAGGAGGCCGCCTGGTAGAATTTTGCACAGAGCATAACTTAATCATAGCTAACACTTGGTTCAAGAATCATGACAGAAGGTTGTATACGTGGAAGAAGCCTGGAGATACTAGAAGGTATCAGACAGATTATATAATGGTAAGACAGAGATTTAGGAACCAGGTTTTAAATTGTAAGACATTTCCAGGAGCAGATGTGGACTCTGATGATGATGATGATGTTTGGTTTGTGGGGCGCTCAACAGCGTGGTTATCAGCGCCCGTACAATTACCCAATCTTTGCTCAGCCCAATTGCGCCACTTTCCTGGATGATGATGAAATGATGTGGACAACACAAACACCCAGTCATCTCGAGGCAGGTGAAAATCCCTGACCCCGCCGGGAATCGAACCCGGGACCCCGTGCTCGGGAAGCGAGAACGCTACCGCGAGACCACGAGCGGCGGACAAGATGTGGACTCTGACCACAATCTATTGGTTATGAACTGTCGATTAAAACTGAAGAAACTGCAAAAAGGTAGGAATTGAAGGAGATGGGACCTAGATAAACTGACTAAACCAGAGGTTGTACAGAGTTTCTGGGAGAGCATAAGGGAACAATTGACAGGAATGGGGGAAAGAAATACAGTAGAAGAAAAATGGGTAGCTTTGAGGGATGAAGTAGTGAAGGCAGCAGAGAATCAAGTAGGCAAAAAGACGAGGGCTAGCAGAAATCCTTGGGTAACAGAAGAAATATTGAATGTAATTGATGAAAGGAGAAAATATAAAAATGCAGTAAATGAAGCAGGCAAAAAGGAATAGAAACGTCTCAAAAATGAGATCGATAGGAAGTGCAAGATGGCTACGCAGGGATGGCTAGAGGACAAATGTAAGGATGTAGTGGCTTATCTCACTAGGGGTAAGATAGATACTGCCTACAGGAAAATTAAATGGACCTTTGGAGAAAAGAGAACCACTTGAACGAATATCAAGGTCTCAGATGGAAACCCAGTTCTAAGCAAAGAAGGGAAAGCAGAAAGGTGGAAGGAGTATATAGAGGGTCTATACAAAGGCTATGTACTTGAGGACAATATTATGGAAATGGAAGAGGATGCAGATGAAGGTGAAATGGGAGATATGATACTGCGTGAAGAGTTTGACAGAGCACTGAAAGAACTAAGTGAAAACAAGGCTCCGGGAGTAGACAACATTCCACTAGAACTACTGAAAGACTTGGGAGAGCCAGTCCTGACAAAACTCTACCATCTGGTGAGCAAGATGTATGAGACAGGCAAAATACCCTCAGACTTCAAGAAGAGTATAATAATTCCAATCCCAAACAAAGCAGGTGTTGACAGATGTGAAAATTATCAAACTATCAGTTTAATAAGCCACGGCTGCAAAATACTAACAGGAATTCTTTACAGATGAATGGAAAAACTGGTAGAAGCTGACCTCGGGGAAGGTCAGTTCGGATTACGTAGAAATATTGGAACACGTGAGGCAATACTGACCCTACGACTTATCTTTGAAGATATGTTAAGGAAAGGCAAACCAACATTTCTAGCATTTGTAGACTTAGAGAAAGCTTTTGACAATGTTGACTGGAATACTCTCTTTCAAATTCTGAAGGTGGCAGGGGTAAAATACAGGGAGCAAAAGACTATTTACAATTTGTACAGAAACCAGATGGCAGTTATAAGAGTTGAGGGACATGAAAGGGAAGCAGTGGTTGGGAAGGGGGTGAGACAGGGTTGTAGCCTCTCCCCAATGTTATTCAATCTGTATATTGAGGAAGCAATAAAGGAAACAAAAGTAAAATTTGGAGTAGGTATTAAAATCCATGGAGAAGAAATAAAAACTTTGATGTTCGCCGTTGACATTGTAATTCTGTCAGAGACAGCAAAGGACTTGGAAGAGCAGTTGAACGGAACAGACAGTGTCTTGAAAGGAGGCTATAAGATGAACATTAACAAAAGCAAAACGAGGATAATGTAATGTAGTCAAATTAAGTTGGGTGATGCCAAGGGAATTAGATTAGGAAATGAGACACTTAAAGTAGTAAATGAGTTTTGCTGTTTGGGGAGCAAAATAACTGATGATGGTTGAAGTAGAGAGGATATAAAATGTAGACTGGCAATGGCAAGGAAAGCGTTTCTGAAGAAGAGAAATTTGTTAACATCGATTATAGATTTAAGCGTCAGGAAGTCGTTTCTGAAAGTATTTGTATGGAGTGTAGCGATGTATGGAAGTGAAACATGGACGATAAATAGATTAGACAAGAAGAGAATAGAAGCTTTCAAAATGTGGTGCTACAGAAGAATGCTGAAGATTAGATGGTTAGATCACGTAACTAATGAGGAGGTATTGAATAGAATTCGGGAGAAGAGGAGTTTGTGGCACAACTTGTTTAGAAGAAGGGATCGTTTGGTAGGACATGTTCTGAGGTATCAAGGGATCACCAATTTAGTACTGGAGGGCAGCGTGGAGGGTAAAAATCGTAGAGGGAGACCAAGAGATGAATACACTAAGCAGATTCAGAAGGATGTAGGCTGCAGTACATACTGGGAGATGAAGAAGCTTTCACAGGATAGAGTAGCATGGAGAGCTGCATCAAACCAGTCTCAGGACCGAAGACCACAACAACAATAACTACAACAACATGTTTCACACACCAGTGTACATTAATTTTATGCGTCAGAGAAGTAGCAGTGTGCCCCTTTTTCTTCTGAAGGCTGCAACATCCAGATACAACGGGTTAATAGGCATCGGCTTGTTCCAAACATTACAAAGCGAACTCTTTGAAAATGAATGAAGGAAAGAGCAAGGTTGCAGGTTTTAAACAGACAAAAACATTTTTTTCATAACTTCAATTTACCCCCGAGTCCCAGAAGGAAATCGCAGGTCGGAATTTCCAGAACGCACCATGATGAGATGTTCGGCGAGAGCGGAAAAATACCTACGCACCATTTGTGTTGAACGAGTGTCTTCTGTATCAAGCTTTAGTTTTTGCAATTCACACGTTAATTCACTGACACGATACTTAATTTCCTCAATGTTCTTTGGCTAAACGGTGGAGAGCTCCAGTCTTCCCGATTGTTACTTTACGATTGTTACTTTACGTCAGAGAAGTAAAGTCACTCTTCCAACTTAGTGAGTTATGAACTTCCCTTGGAAACTGTTGCTAACATTTATAAACATTTTAGGAGCTGTTTTTCTACGATAATCTTTATGATAAAAGATACACTAGTAACCAAATACGCGTATCAGGTTGTACAAAGTTAGACACACAAATAATTCTCGCTTGAATTACAGAATAATATGAGATACACTCGTAACCAAATATGTGTATCAGGTTGTACAAAGTTAGACACGCACATAATTCTCGCTTGAATTACAGAATAATTGTCCAGTTTTACACAACTATGAGTTTCAATTGTGTCCTTAGTTGAAATTCGAATTCGTATGTTTCCCTTTTGTGGGATTCACTCTGCCCACTCTTCTTTGCTTGATCATGTTGATGTGATTCACCCGGCAGTCAGTCAATGATACACCTTTTAGAGCCGAAATATCAAAACATGAAATCAATAATATTCAGGACGAAATCACGACCGTTACTAGAACAGCTTTCGTTGTTTACCAGCGACCCACGAGTACGCCTAGGGGCGTGGCACTAATTTAATATTGGAGGGCAGCGTGGAGGGTAAAAATCATAGAGGGAGACCAAGAGACGAATGCAGTAATCACATTCAGAAGGATGTAGGTTGCAGCAGGTACTGGGAGATGAAGAAGCTTGCACAGGATAGAGTAGCATGAAGAGCTGCACCAAGCCAGTCCCAGGACTGAATACCACAACAACAACAGTACCTTATTGATGCATAAGAAGAACAAAATCTGTCAAAATATTGATCCCTGCTGTACATTTAAAATAATTATTTCCCATTCTGAAGATGTTGTTTCATTGAGTGTACACTACAGGTTTTTTTTTCCCAAGTTTAGAAATTTTGAGGAAATATTTATCTGATGATCATTTTGTCTTATTGCTTTCTACAATGCATTTTTAAAACAGTGCCATAAACATAAACAGTCAACAGTATAATTGTAGTAAAACCTGGTTTTACATTCCTTGAGTTTATGTTTTCCCACCATTTGTGTTATTTTCCTGCCATTAAAATTTTTGTATGGACAACATTTTCCATGTTTTTGAACTTTTGAACCACTACCACAAGCTCAACATAGATTTTCAAATCGATTCATGTGGAAACTACATTATGTTCATGCTCACACACAACCTGTAGGATAAATACATCACTGTGTTTTATTGGAACCTGTTGCTGAGTGAAGGATAGTATATGCAATTTCCAATGGCTTTCCGCACCATGATGTCAGGTTGTCATGGATTCAGTACCATATTACACTTTAGGGAAAGCATGAACTCAAGTTTTTGAATGTAATTGCTAAAATTCGAAATAATGAGCAGAAGACTACTATCCTCTTCATGAAGTCACATGAAACCTGCTTAGTTACTGGCTGAGTCTATATTTCCTCCAGCAGCACAATTACTGAGATTTTTATCAGAAGTATTTGAGTTTGACTCAACTTTTTATTTTCAGTTTTTATTTGATTATGAGGTGCAAAAACCTTATGATTATTGATTATTTTTACAGTCACTACACTTATATACCTCACGATACAGAATATTCTAGGTAAACCCTGTTCATGCACCTCTCTGTACTTATAACTCATTGTTGCCTACAGAAAAACTGAGAGATAGCTTACATCACTGCTGACAACACACTTATGCCTTATCTATCAGATAAGTTCATCCTCAGACGTGGTACTTATTGACAATAGTGATTATGAAATTAATGAAAAGAAGGCTGTCGTACATCAATAGCTCAACGAGTGCCACCCACTATTAGATCGCATAGGCTAGCAGTAGCTCCAATGGTGATGATTTTCTACTTCTACTGACAAGTAGCAGTACATGGCCAAACAGTACAAATGAATGCTCCTTCAGCAAATGAAAAGAAGTGTACCACAATATGCTATTTTAAATTAGAGCCTGACACTATTTAACCATTGGTTTGAATTTTGAAGGTACATGATCTGTTCAAAAGCACCTGGAAACACCTATGTAATGCATAATTGACCACCAAATGTCATGAAAGGTACACATCAAGGAAATTCAAATTTTGGCAGGTTTTCCCTCACTCCTATTGAAGTAGGGCTGTTGTCCCAAATATAAATTAGTGGGAAATTCAGAAGTCCAAGAAGGTGCATTGTCATGCTGACTGACCTGGAATACTGCACAGGCTCTATGATGCTAGAATCCAACACCAGGAATACTGGCACTATGATGTCAGATTACCCTCTCCACTGAGATGAAGGATGTTTCCTTCCCCCTGCAGGTCCAGGCTTGTCTGTTAGACAAAGTATGCCCTATTTAACATGTTTCCCTCAAGCTAATATTCACTCAGAGGTGTATAGTCACTGTATACAGCTTCATCTAATTCTAAGTTTGTATCTCCCCATTTGCATATTTACTTAACAAACACTGAGGGACAGAAATGGCCCTTGCCACCCCTACGTCACTGTTACTGCAGCTGCTGCAACTGCCAGCCCCATCCCCATCAACCTGGAATACTGGCCCTGGCTCTATGACATCAAAATCCATGTTCTGGAATACAGGCACTATGACATCAGATTAATACCTAGGACAAGGGATTTTTGTTTCCTCCTGCATATCGAGGGTCTAAGTTAAGCAATTCCCCTTTGCTTTAATAATTATTTATGTTTGGCCAGCACGTATGTCATACAACTTCATAAGGGCGCTTCTCCTCTAAGTTTGGATCTTTATGCTTTATATATTTCTGCATGCACTGGTCACCTCAGGAGGTATGGGTTTGGTAACGAACAACCATGGAGGTGCACCACAAGCTACAAGCATCAGACATGAAATGTACACACGAAATAGAGTATAGAAGCTCCTATTTCCAATGCTGGTATGCGCTTGTGATGGCACAGCAACCACAGCCTACATGGCCTGAGTTAAAATGACAGGAACCAAGAAAAATGCAGAAGACATACTTATACTTTAACCCAAATGACAGGCAGTCAGAATTCAGGTAAGTTGAAAATAATCTATAACTCACACATACATTCTGCATGGAAATTGAAAAATCAAGAGATGCACATTTGCCCTTTTGATAGTGGACAATCGTATGGCGGCTCTGAAGCCAAAAAAATATGCATGTGACAATTCACCACAAAAATGTCTGCAGCTTGAATGGACAGTGGCTATTTTACCAGCAGTAACATAGCCAATGACCATAGAGTCATCAGACACAAGGACTTACACGTACCAGACATGTAACAATAACATTTGTGAATGAAACACACCTATACTTATTTACAAATCAAATTGTAGCCACCAAAAACGTGGAAAATACATATGACAGGAAAGTATGATATTTTCTATGAGAGTATTGGTCAAAACCATACATGTACACAACAGATCAAGTTGGAAAAGTGAACTGCCATGACCATCGGAACCACCAGCCATATTTAGTGGAAGTGTTCAGTGCTCCATTTTTAATAATCAGTGTCTCCTCCGTCATGTTCAGTGTTTTTCAAGTGTTTAGTGTACTTCAACTGTTTTTAAACTGTGCTATCTATCCACATTT
Organism: Schistocerca cancellata; assembly: GCF_023864275.1. NCBI lineage: Eukaryota > Metazoa > Arthropoda > Insecta > Orthoptera > Acrididae > Schistocerca > Schistocerca cancellata. The sequence goes on from NC_064629.1 coordinate 641,405,300, forward strand.
TTTTCACAGGTTTTAATTATTCACAAAGATAGCATTATTTCTTACATTATCCCATTAACATCAGCTTTTACAATAATTTTAAACTTGTTGTAAATCTGTCTCCTTGTTTTTGTCTTGTGTGTAAGTTAGAAAATGATGTCTACTGGCTGAAGAGGAGGTTGGTTGTACTGCTGTCCCTCCTCCCCCACCTACATGGGGCGAGGGAGGGATGAAATAATAAAACCGGGAGAAAAACTGTCTGATGAAATAAAGAATTGATTTTGTAGTATTTTGTTGTTTTGTACTTTATTACTTAGAGTTTAATGCGAGAACAAAATAATGTGTCAGCTTCCACTACTCTCTATTTCATCAGCCAAATTTTAATAGTACTAAGATATTATCACTCACCAACTCATGCTTTCTGAAGCAGGAAAATGGCATAATCTCTTCTTATGAAATGTCCTGTCCTTCCATGTAGCTCACACAAAAGTTGATACTAATATATATTATACTGCACTGTAGGTATGTGTTAAATAGAGAAAACTATACTGCAGCATGACTTACACTGCCTGCTTACAATGAAAAGCCATGCATCTGTTTTTCAACCACACAAATGTCTCAATCATGCCATGACTGAAATCTTTAGTATCATTCACAACTTTTTTCCGAATTGCAGGCATTGCCAATGCCAAAAGCCTACTCACCATCATTGTGTGTGAAGAAAGGTTTTTAACCTTTTCATTGTTGAGAAACAAAGTTCAGGTTCAACTGTTGTAAGAGGAGTTGTTATAATGCTACTGATTAGTTCACTCAACTGTGGAAATGTGTCAAATCGAAGTTGTTGTCTAGTAGAAGCTGCAAGAACTGCAGCATTGCAACAGCGACACCTGCACATTGAAAGTCTTCTCTGGTGTTGTGTGCTTCCAGCTCTGTTCTCAGTTTTGCCTTCAATAAACGTAAGTTTTGACAGTAATGTCAAGTTCTCTTCCAGGAAAATTTGTTGAAATTAGAGAAGGTGAGTTCACATCTAATAATTTAGATGCCATGAGGTGATTCATGAATGAAAATATTTATTCATATGACTTATTATGGCGTCACAAACTTCCTTTGCATTTGCTACTTTCTTTTCTGTTTTTCTTTTCTTCAGAATTTTTTCTTCACAAGATGACAAAATTTTTTCAATGGCAGGATTTCTTATTCTTTTGATTATATCTTCAAATGCCAGTAAATACTTTCTAGTGGCTGTTGCTTCAAGATTCCATCATTGTAGTTTCATGAAGAATATACCTACATCTGGTATTATCATATGAAAAAATTCTAGCCAAAATAATATCTCAGCATCTTTTAAATTGGAGAGGAGGCCGCAACTTTCTTGTCTGGTTTTGTCATCTGCCCAGTCAGAGAGGGTAATTTCTTCTAAACACTCAATCAGACATCCCTTTTTCCGTTTAACTGTGTTGACTGTCGGAATGTTAAGCAACCATCTTTTAGCTGCTATTTGTGGTAGTCTTGCTTGGACAACTCAATGTAGCACTCTTGATCTATGTGATGACCTGGAGAAAAAAGTTGAAAAGTCAGAGGGATTAGAAAAAATTGTTCCATTACATTTCTTTATAGATGCAGCCTTTCACAGGACCAGATTAAATTAATGAGCATAGCACAGGATATAATAAGCAGTAGGATGTACCTGCTTAATTCTTGCCTCCACTCATAATAGCGATACTTTCACAGCATTGTGTGATCACCTCCTTCTTCTTTGCATCCACATGCTTTTGCAATTCAGAATTTATCACCCTAAATAACATCTCATAATCATGTGTGTCAGGGTTAAAGATGCTCCAAAATCTCTCCACAACAGAGCCAAGAAGTTCATATCTATACACAATCACCAACTGTTTCATGGTAGGTACATCTGTTGTTTCGTCAAGTAATGTACACTTAAGATATCTCGAATTATTATTCCTCTGCATTGTAGTGCATGGAGACAGGAGGTGCCATATTAAAACTCGGCGAGAACTTTCCAAGTGATTTATTGTTTTTTAGTTACAATGCCCTCATTCTTCTTGGTCTACATCTTAGGTCCCCGCAAAGCTGCGGAAGAACCTCAGCGGCCCGTGTAATGCAATGCTGTGTCGTGCCGGCGTTGGTCAGCCCGCTGAGTTCTGATGATGTCAGGATGGCCGTGCCAACATCCGACTCAGTGGCAACCATTCTCGTTGTCACCGCGCTGCTTTGCCGGCCATGCTGCTGCTTCTTCCTTGCTGGCGTAGTTGAGATCGCGGCGGCAACAAGCATCGGCGATCCGGCATCCGAATCTGTGGCCCTCACCTCGGGATGTCTCTGGCATGTGTCGGGGGCCGAGACGATTGCCGACGGTAGCAAGCCATAGAGTGGCCCGCCGCTGGCTGGCTGCAGACCCCGCATCAGCTTCAGAGGGTCGAACCAGCGACCTGCCGGGGACTGTAAGGCTGGCACTCCATCTGCTGCTGTGTGAAGCTGGTGGTGTGACATGCCCCACCATCCAGGAGAGCTGCAAGACTTGAATGAATCTTCTCAGAAAATGGCACCTATTTGTACTCGGCTGTGCGCCTCTGTTTTGCTAACAAGCCGCTCTGAGTCATGTACTCACCACATCCCAGTTGTGCCAGTGGTCCCCTTCTGCCTGTAGCTTGCACCATGCGAACCACTGTGTTTGTGCTTATCAGTGGTTCAATGGCCCTGTGGCCTCCATTCTACATTGTATGCATAACTCACTGCAATCCAGCCTGCACCTGGCTGTAAATTGTGCTCAGAATATCACACAAAACTAACTTTCCCTATCCCAAACGGTGGTGCCACTACATTATTCCCCTCTTCGGAAAGACCTGATCCCCGGGTTGACGCTTAACTAGCTCTTAACTTGTCTGGGTCAGCACCTATGGCATATTTCCTTACTACTAGAAAACTTAAATGTGGTCTAGTGCCCCTTAAAACCATGACATGAAACAAAATGTAAAAATTCCTTACTGGATGACCACTGCTCAATCAACCTCTTACCTACTCGTCTCATGCCCTCGGTATCCAATCCACTGGGACTTGGACTACCCTTGGTTCCCTCTTGGAATTAGCTCTCCACCTGATCAGAAAGAAAACAACACATAACAAGATTAAGGCTGCGATAATGCTTGGCACAGAGGTGCACAAAATGATCGTTATTTGCCGTTGCCTTTCCCAATACTGAGCAACATGTTGAACAAGCTGTTCGGCTGATATGCACCCCTCTTGCTCTAAAATGAACTGGTTTATGGATCTCAACAGATCTGGCTCCAGAGTTTGATTTAACAAGGTCAGATTCTGCTTTGGCAAAACCTCTAAAGTGACTTCTGGCCAGGACAGCTGTGGCTGCATAACATTCAATTGCATGACTCCTGAAATTGACGCTGGCAGGTAGAAGGTTGGTCCTATTATTTTTACTTAGCTCCATTGATTAAAATTACGCTTCCCTTGAGCTCTACACGTTTCACTTCTGCAAATACTCCCCGCTCAAAACAAGTTGCTACTACTACCAAATTCTCGTAGGTGGAGACGATCCAATCCATTCTGACCCATTGCGAGCTCAATTTTGGCTCCATGATGTCCCTTGGACAGTCTATTCTTTTCTCCCTAGCTAAAAGTAACTGCACTGTGCATGTTTCTCATATTTGTAACTTCACCGATTTTCCTCTGACATTCACTATTTTTGATCCAGAACAACACTGGCTGTGTGACTACTTTCATCCTTAAATTTACATTATATGAACTGGTGCAATAAACACGACTTTCCTGACCCAGCAAACCTGATAACTAAAAATTTAAACAGGAAATCGTATGACTCTGACATCGTTCAACACACATTTATTACAGCTTTGCTGCAAAATTTACTCCAACGCATTTATTTCTCCAGAATTGCGTTTGGTTTCTCCTCCAACAACACTCCACATATGTCAGACGCTGCACTTCCCTTTTCAGTGACCTGAGGACAGTGATCACCATCACCCTTCCTCTCTCTTCAAAAAGAGTGCTGCCCCTAGTAGGCTCACAATACTCGAAAATACCTGTACGAAAATACAATGCCTAATTAATCTATGCAAACCCAATTATATATAACAAGGAAACAAAAAAAAAACTACAAATACTCTACTACTGTCTGGATCACAAAGCATATGGTACATCATGCTGTACTCTATCTTGCCATAACAGCCCAATGTGTATTATCATTGTTCTAGTTGGCAGCTGAAGCTTAACATTAATGGGGGATGTGGTTTCAACAACTTGGTATTGCCCTTGATACTTCATGAGGAACTTCTTTGTTTTCCCTTTTTGTGTGTAGGGGCTGGACAGCATTACTCATTGCCCCACTCTATACTGCAGTAAACTTCCTTTCCACTTCACTGCATCTTCCTGCGTTTCCAGAGCCTTTGTATTCACCTTTTGTACCCGCTTCCAAAAATCCAGAATTGTCCTTGCGAACTGACGTACAGATTCACCAGTCCTTCCTTCTGTAGCTTCACCAAATCAAACAGTGATGGCATTTTTCACTTGTACACTATCTCATATAGAGACAAACCAGTATTTGTACAGACTTTTGCATTGTATACACATACAATATGCTTCAAATACTCGTCACACTGATGGTGCTAAGAATCCACAAAAAAACTCAGCATTTCATTTCATTTCATTTATTATCATCCTTTTCATCATTTACATGATATAGGAATTGTCATAATACTGTCCAGAATATGCACAGCATAATATTACAAATTTTTATCAAACACATAAAATTAACATTATGTTGAAAATTAAAACTGAATTAAAACACATAAAATTAACATTATATAATATGTAGAAAATTAAAACATTGAATTAATGTGGTGTTCTTTTACATGCTCCTTTAACATGTACCACATGTGCTGGATTTATATATATTTAGTACCTTTTGGAAAACACATATTACACATAATTTTGGAGTTAAAAAGAGTATAAATGAGGCATAGAACTGACAATGAGAACAACATGATATTGTCAATACAACTATCAGTTAGTGATTTAAGGATTCAAAATATTCCTCTACACTATAAAAACATTTATTTATCATAAACTTTTTTAAAATTCTGACTTAAATTTTCCTTCATCTTCTGTTCCCCTGATGCAGAGTGGCAGAGCATTATAAAGCTTTATTCCATAGTGGCTCACATGTTTTTGAGTTTTTGTTTTTCTTGTTCTTTCTACATGCAGATTCTTACAGATACGTTTATTGTAGTCATGAAGATCTGAATTTACATGTAAACTACTCAAGTGTGTTCTTGCATGCAGTATGCTTTTTAATATGTACAAAGATGGTACTGTAAGTATGTTTATCTGCATGAACAAGGGCTTGCATTCTGTTTGTGGGGAGCTGTATGTAATAATTCTAATGGCCCTTTTCTGCAATTTAAAAACCTCTCTCAAGCGACATTTAGTTGCACCCCAGAATGTTATTCCATAGGATATAATAGAATCGAAACAAGCCATATACACTAATCTTGCACACTCTGCACTGCAAACTCTAGAAATTATTCTCAGTGCAAAACATGCTGAATTGAGTTTTTTGGATATGTATGTGACATGGTCTTTCCAGCTCAAGTGCTGATTAATGTACATGCCCAAAAATTTTGTAGAACAGACTTACCCTATTTCATGGTCACTCAATGATGAATGGTGACCATCCTTCTCATTTACTTTACCATACTGTATGTAATTTGTTTTATTTAAGCTGAGTATTAACTTATTAGTGTAAAACCACTGTTGCACCCTCTTCAGAACCTTTTTAGCTGTCATGAATAAGGATTTGCTGTCATCACTTATACTTATGCTTGTATCATCTGCAAATAACATAATTTTTGATGATCTGATGGGCGTTTCAATGTCATTTATATAGATTAGGAATTTTCCCGATTGTTCTGTGTACCCGTTCTGTCCTTCCATTGGCCTGTGGATGCAATGTGCTCATCCTCAACTTCTTTACATTCAACAATTTACACAGTTCTTTCATTAAATACGACATGAAGTTTGTCCCTTGGTCAATAATTATTGTCTCCAGTACACCAAACTTCAAAATCCAGTTATTTACTAATGCTGCACGACCATTGCTGCCTGTTGATTTGGCATAGCCACCATCTCCACATACCTCAAAAAATGGTCTATTATTGTGAGACTGAATCTGTTCCCCAATGGTGATCACCTAAAAGGTCCTAAGACATCAATCCCTAACAAAGAAAATGGACATATCGCTTCTGGCAATCATTGTAGCTGTATTTGTTTCCGACTCAAATCTGCTATCTGCACACATGGTATACAATTCTTGACATACTGATCCACATCTACTTTCATACCTCTCCACCAATACCTCTGCGCCACTCTCCTATTCATTGCTCTACACCCTCCATGACCAGATAACATGTGATCATGTGCTTCCTTTAAAACCTCATCCCTCAACTTGACTGGCACTACTACCCTTGGCCCTAACTTCATTTCCGTGCACAGAAGACCATCATACACAATAAATTGTGGCTGTGTCTGATACAATTTACAATTGTTATCCATGTTCTGTAATTTTTGGCATACTGCTGGGTCATAACCTATGACTTCTACTTTTGCCACCTTCCTACTTAGTGCATCCACATTACTGTTCTTCTTCCCAGGCTTGTGCACCACCTTGTAGTCAAATTCACTAAGCGAGTGAGTCTAGCAGATGGATCCTTCAACCCCAACAACCACTTCAATGCAGCATGATCTGTCACTACCCAAAATCTTCTCCCATATAAATAACATTTAAAATATGTGATTCCATAGATTACGCTAAGCATCTCCCTCTCAGTTGTTGAGTAATTCCTCTCTGCTGCATTCAACTGCCTAGATGCATAGGCTACAGGATGTTCTTTCCCATCAATTTCCTACTAAGAATGCACCCTAATGCTTGATTCGATGCATCGCATGCTAGTATAAACTCCTTTTCAAAATCTGGAAACAAAAGAATCGGACTTGATGTTAACACATCTTTCAGTTTGTCAAATGCTTTTTGACACTCTTCTGTCCACTCATATTTCGCACCCTTCCTTAACTATAACGTCAATGGCTGTGCTAAATCTGCAAAACCCTTTACGAACTTTCGATAGAACTTGCAAATTCCAATGAATGACTGCACTTCCTTAACTGTTTTCGGTTCCCAAAAATCCCTTACAGCCTGTACCAACCTCGGATCTGTTCGCACTCCATCCTAACTGATAATATGACCCAAATATTTTACTTCTTCTAATGCAAAATGACACATCTCCAGGCTCAACATCAAACGAGCGGCTCTTCACCTCATAAAGACTTCCCTTAATCACTGTCTATGTTGCTCCATACTACTTGAAAACACTATAATGTCATCCAAATAGAACAGACACTGCCATGGTTTCAAACCCCTCAAGACAGTGTCTAGCAATCTGTGAAATGTTGCCGGTGCATTTTTCAAACCGAATAGCGTTCTAATGTACTGGTAATGGCCTCCAGGTGTAGAGAAAGCAGTTTTTGGACGATCCTCTGGAGCCACCTCTAACTGATGATAACCACTTGTCAAATCCATCGTAGAAAAGTACTGGCACTGTCCTAAGTGATCCAGAGTCTCCAATATGTTTGTAATGGGGTCCGTTACTGTCTTATTATTGAGGTATCGGTAGTCACAACAGAACCTGTATTTCTTAGTTCCATCCATAGATTTTTTTGGCACAATGACAATGCCTGCTCACCAGCAACTATTACTATGCTCTATAATACCGTCTGCAAGCTGCTGATTAATGAAATCCTCCAAAGTCGGCTGCAAATACCTTGGTATTCTGTATGGTTTATGGTAGACAGGTGCTTCATTCCCTGTTGGTATCCTATGTTGAACTAATAGAGTTGCTGGTAACGGCCCTCGCAGAAAAACAAATCCTTAAATTCCCACAATAGTTCTTTCGTATTCTCTCTTTCTCTTCCTTTCAAATGCTTAATTTTGTCATGAAATGCAGTTCTATCAGCAGTTAGTGGTTGATTGCTTCGCCTGCCTCTCAAACACCAGTCTATGTCATCTGGCACATCCAAATTTGCTACTAAAACTCCTTTTCTCAAGTTCATGTCTACAGTGCTAAAATTATCCATGTTCAAGGGAACTACTTGCCTGTCGTTCCCCTCCTGTACGTGTACAACACGACATTTCACAAAACAACCCAGTGAATACAAAACTTCATTATCCTCCAATTGTTCAATAACACATACCTTACCCACAGGTAGATTTGACTCTACACTTACCAAAAGCAAATCCCCGGTGCCACTAGACACACACTCATGTGAATTAAGCCTTAATGCTAATGTACACAGTTCAGTTGGTTTGTTCATTACATTGAACGCCCCTCGTGACAGCTCTGCATTGACAACAGTTTCCCCTAGCTGAAATAACATTCCACCATGCTAATGTACACGGTTTAATTGGTTTGTTAATTACGTTGAATGCCCCTTGTGACAGCTCTGCATTGACAATAGTTTCCCCTAGCTGAAATAACATTCCACCAAGTTCCACAGTTCGTTGTCCAAGGTCAATTTTGGCATGTTGTTGATGCAAGAAATCTACTCCTAGGATCATGTCGTAGCCCTCGCTTACCGATGGTACCACCTCCATGTATGCATCAAATCAGATTTTCTCTATTCGGAAGTCAACTGTCACCAACCCCAAAGGTGTGACCTCCTTATCACCCACTCTATGCAACCTATAACATGTTGGGTCTAGCTTCCTTTGTCCCATTATATTCTTAGTACCCACTGACACTTGTGCCTCTGCGTCCAACAAAATCTTAAACTTTTTAGTTCCTATGGATCCTACCACTGAACATTCCAACTTTGCATAGGTATTCTTAGCATTTAAATTAAACTGGAGCTCCCTTAAGTGGGTCTTGGGCCCCCTCTGCCGTTTAACGATTGTCCACCTCTCCTATCTACACTTCTCTATCCTCCATGCTGCTGATTTCCACCCCTTCCTCTACTCCTCAGTGATTGGGTATATTGCCTCTGCACATGTCCCATACGACCACACTTATAACATTTTATACCCACTGTAAACACTGTTTGCCTCTCACATACCCCTGTTGCCACGTCTATTTCCTCACATTGAATTGCCAGTAGAATGACTGAATACAAATCTTTCGGAGTCCCTTCACGCACATTCCATGACACATACACTGGTAACCCTCTCAAAAATACATCAAGTGCCCTTTGCTCGGCCTCCTGCAACAGAACACTATTCACTCCATCGCTCTGAGCTAACTTGTAAGTATACTCATTGATTTCCCTTATCCTGTCCGCAAATTTCTCCACCGTCTCCCCCTGTCTCTTTGTGAATGTACTTAACCTCTCTCGAAAGTACCAAGTGCTATTCTGTTTCTTGTACCTTTGTAAAAACCCCTCCTTCAATTGCTTAAACTGTCCTGCATTCCTTAAGGCCTCAGAAAACCTTACATATGTCTTTGCTTCACTTGTTAACCTAACCTTGGCTACATGTAACAACTGCACATCATACCAACCATTCATCACAGCTGAAATTTCCAAGTCCTCCACAAACGAATGCACATCCTCAGATGACTTGCCAGAAAATGGAATAATCAAACTCATGGTGGCTGGATCAATCTCCTGCACCCTAGGCAACAACGACTGATCAGACGCGATTTCCCACTCACCTCTAGATGTTAATTCATTTCTTGACTGTGTATTGTCTGCTGTCACTTGTGTATCTTTTCCATCAAAATCCATACCGCTTCTGGTTCCGACACACCTCGCATCCTTGACTCTGCCATTGTGTTGCTTTCGTTCCCAGTTAGACCCAAAACAAACCATTTGAGTACAAGAACAACCTGACTTCCCACAGCTCCATATCATCACACTAAGTATCTCATCTTACATTTTAGGAGAAGATAAATAAAACATCATACTCAAACCAATACAAAAGTAATTAAAAGCCATGAAAACAATGTTACTCCCTAAACATACTAACACTTACTCTGACAAAAAATACTGTGCCCACGCAACACATCTAAAGTGTGGCTTTCCAGGAGCCATACTCGAAAAAACAAAAAAAGGCAAGAAAACGTTGAATACTCAAAAGAAAACTGGTCAAAACTCACCACATCTTGTGACCATAATGCAGGCAGTGGGCTCAAATGTCATACTGGACAGACGACGTCCGCTATTCTGACACCAAATGTTGTGGGTGATGCCAGGAAGTGTCATATTAAAACTCAGTGAGAACTTTCCAACTGATTTATTGTTTTTAGCTACTGCGCCCTCGTTCCTCTTGGTATGCGTCACATGGCCCCACAATGCTGAGGAAGCACCCCAGTGGCCCATGTAATGCAATTTTGTGTCATGCCAGTCTCGGCCAGCCCACTAAGTTCCAATGATGTCAGGATGGCCACGCCAGCAGCTGACTCAGTGGCCACCATCCTCGTTGCCTCTGTGCTGCACCACAGGGAGCTGTAGGCTGGCACCACTGCTGCTTCTTCCTCGCTGCCATAGCTGAGATCGTGGCGGCAGCAAGCATCAACGATCCTGCGTCCGAATCTGTGGCCCTAGCCTCAGGATGTCTCCGCCGTGTGTCGGGAGCCGAGATAATTGCCCACACTAATGAGCCGGGGAGTGGCCCGCCACTGGCTGGCTGCAGACCCCACATCTGCCTCAGAGGGTCGAACTAGTGACCCGCCTGGGACTGGAACGCTGGCACTCCGTTTGCTGCTGTGTGGAGCTGGTGGTGTGACACGCCCCACTGTCCAGGAGAGCTGCCACACTTGAATGAATCTCATTAGAAAATGTCACCTATTTATACTCGGCTGTACACCTCTGTTTTGCCTACACGCCACTCCAAGTCGTGTACTCACCACACACTGGTTGCACCAGTGGTCCCCTTCTGCCTGAAGCTTGCCCCATGCGAACCGCTGCATTTACGCTTTTCAGTGGTTCAACATCCCTGTGGCCTTCATTCTACTTCGCAACCAGTGGTATGCATAACTCACTGTAATCCGGCCCACACCTGGCTGTAACTTGTGCTCAGAATATGGCACAAAACTAACTCTCCCCATCCTAAACAGTGGTGCCGCTACAGCATACACCTAGAATACAATCCAAAAGCTCATTCTGAACTGCTTTGAATGTACCTACAAAGACAGCTGCATTTTCTAAGCATTTTCTAAGTGTTCCTTCATTGAGCCATCAATAGCATTTTCTAAATTTACAAGAACACAAAACACTCACGTGTTTTCTGAATCTTCCCTTCATCATGATTATCTAAATCTAACTCAAATATCCCACATAATTTTATCCACTTATCCTCCTTGCAGACTTTGTATATGCTGTGAAGTTGAGTACTGATGTTCCTTTACAAAACACTGAGAGTTCAATTTTGACATTTTTGGGTAAGTGAGACTTTTTGTGTTTTTCTATTTTTTTGGACATGTGTATGAGATCCCTAGCACATGTCCACAAATTAACATATGGGCTGAAAAACATTGAGAAACAATACAGTCCATTTCTTACCTTGCAGCCCCAGAAACACTTATGCTTATTGTACACTACTTTGTTAAATGTTTGCTTGTATTAACACTTATTTTTAATTTTTTACTTTCTTAATCTACAGATCTGGCGTGGGAGGGCTTATTTCCTTTGTGGCTAACTACCCCTGGTAATAAAGTTTTCTGTTAGCACTTAAAATAGATTCAACAGAATTTGTGTTGACATAGCACACAAAAGCCAATTCATTGTTTTGTTTTCATACTGCCACCCACACAGTAAACAAACAATGTTAGACATAAACTGCCATTTATGGGAATTATTAAATTCTAGTAGTAATAATTACTTTCAACATCATCACTTCACTATAGATAAAAAGAAACCTGCGATTTATGGAAATGATTAAACCTCAAGTAGTAATAATGTCTATCAATGTGGTCACTTGGCTATAGGTAAAAGAAACCCATTAAACTGGGGTGTGCTCCTGTTACAAAAACAAAAGGATTGCTGCATGATAAAATCCAGAATGTAATATACTGTAACTCATCCAGAAACCCAAAATATATTTTTTTCTCTCAGTATAACTATAACATAATTATACTGACATCCTATCTAATTTTACTATATTATAGTGAACAAATTGGCGTATCTAAGGAGTGTGCTACCAACTAATGAGATTTATGCTGAGCAAACAGGAATAAAGTTATCTGGACATGTTTAACAGGGCTAGGGGAAATAAAGTTAATTGTGGGGTGTTATTACCGGCCACCTGGTTCCACCATGACATTTCTAGAATCATTCAAACGGAGTCTACATTCTGTATCGCAGAAGTACCCAGATCATTCTATATTAGTCGGAGGCGACTTCAACCTACCTAGTAAACACTGGGATGTCTATGGATTCATTACAGGTGGTACAGACAAGCTGTCATGTGAATTAATTTTGAACACATTATCTGAAAACTGTCTTGAGCAGCTAAATCGACAACCAACGCGTAATGGAAATATTTTAGATCTGGTAGCCACGAACAGACCAGACCTCATCGACGGTGTCAGTGTTGAGACAGGGATTAGTGATCATGATGTTGTCATTATGACTATGGTTACGAAAATTAAAAAGTTGGTCAAGAAGGCTAAGAGAGTATTCTTACTAGAAAGAGCAGATAAGCAGTTGTTAGCATCCCACTTAGTAAATGAATGGACTTCATTTACTTCCAGCACGATGGATGTGGAAGAATTATGGGAAAATTTTAAACACATTGTAAATCACACATTGGACAAGTATGTGCTGAGAAAGTGGGTTTCTGGACGGAAAAGACCCACTGTGGTTTAACAGCACAATTCGGAAAATGCTCAGGAAGCAAAGGCAGTTGCACTCGTGTTACAAGAAAGATCGGGAGAATGAGGACAGGTAAAAGTTAGTAGAGATTCGTGCTGCTGTAAAAAGATCAATGCGCGAAGCATTCAACCACTACCACTGTCATACCTTAGCAAAAGATCTTGCTGAAAACCCAAGCAAATTCTGGTCTTACGTAAAATCGGTAAGCGGGTCGAAGGCTTCCATCCAGTCACTCACTGATCAGTCTGGCCTGGCAATGGAAGACAGCAAAACGAAAGCTGAAATTTTAAATTTAGCATTTGAGAAATCTTTCACACTGGAGGATCATACAAACATACCGCCATTTAAGTCTCGTACAGATTCCCATATGGAGGACATAGTGATAGACATCCCTGGGGTTGTGAAGCAGCTGAATGGGTTGAAAATAAATAAATCACCAGGTCCTGATGGGATTCCAATTCGATTTTACAGAGAGTACTCTATTGCATTGGCTCCTTACTTAGCTTGCATTTATCACGAATGTCTTGCCCAACTTAAAGTCCCGAGCGACTGGAAAAAAGCGCAGGTGACACCTGTATATAAGAAGGGTAGGAGGATGGATCTTCAAAATTACAGACCAATATCCTTAACATCAGTTTGTTGCAGGATTCTCGAACATATTCTCAGTTTGAATATAATGAATTTCCTTGAGACAGAGAAGTTGCTGTCCATGCATCAGCATGGCTTTAGATAGCATTGCTCCTGCAAATCGCAACTCACCCTTTTTTCACATGATATCTTGTGAACCATGGATGGAGGGTATCAGACGGATGCCATATTCCTTGACTTCCAGAAAGTGTTTGACTCAGTGCCCCACAGCAGACTCCTAACTAAGGTACGAGCATATGGGATTGGTTCCCAGTATGTGAGTGGCTCAAAGACTTCTTAAGTAATAGAACCCAGTACATTGTCCTCGATGGTGAGTGTTCATCGGAGGTGAGGGTTTCATCTGGAGTGCCCCAGGGAAGTGTGGTATGTCCGCTGTTGTTTTCTATCTACATAAATGATCTTTTGGATAGGGTGGATAGCAATGTGCAGCTGTTTGCTGATGATGCTGTGGTGTACAGGAAGGTGTCGTCATTGAGTGACTGTAGGAGGATACAAGATGACTTGGACAGGATTTGTTATTAGTGTAAAGAATGGCAGCTAACTCTAAATATAGATAAATGTAAATTAATGCAGATGAATAGGAAAAAGAATCTCGTAATGTTTGAATACTCCATTAGTAGAGTAGGGCTTGACACAGTCACGTCGATTAAATATTTGGGCGTAACATTATAGAGCGATATGAAGTGGGACAAGCATGTAATGGCAGTTGTGGGGAAGGTGGATAGTCGTCTTTGGTTCATTGGTATAATTTGGGAAGATGTGCTTCATCTGTAAAGGAGACCGCTTATAAAACACTAATACGACCTATTCTTGAGTACTGTTTGAGTGTTTGGGATCCCTATCAGGTCGGATTGAGGGAGGACATAGAAGCAATTCAGAGGCGGGCTGCTAGATTTGTTACTGGTGGGTTTGATCATCATGCGAGTGTTACGGAAATGCTTCAGGAACTTGGGTGGGAGTCTCTAGAGGAAAGGAGGCATTCTTTTCGTGAATCGCTACTGAGGAAATTTAGAGAACCAGCATTTGAGGCTGACTGCAGTACAATTTTACTGCCGCCAACTTAAATTTCGTGGAAAGACCGCAAAGAGAAGATAAGAGAGATTAGGGCTCATACAGAGGCATATAGGCAGTCATTTTTCCCTCGTTCTGTTTGGGAGTGGAACAGGGAGAGAAGATGATAGTTGTGGTACGAGGTACCCTCCGCCATGCACCGTATGGTGGATTGTGGAGTATGTATGTAGATGTAGATGTAGATGTAGAAACATCTGCCGCAATGTGAAACCTCCTAGTGGCATTAATGTAAACTTGAATGGTAGGGGCTAGTGCATGCCACAAGCCATGCACATTGTCCGTTGTATCTGCATTCGACCCACAAGGCAATTACATCATGTCAGCTGCACAGGTGCAAAAACTCCTTAAAACATGCAAAACTGAAGATGTGCTCATGACCCTGATGCTAAGTTTCATGGAGTGTACAGGAGTAGCACTGTAGCATAGACCAGTAGATTTAAGTGCAGTATATTTCAGATTACTGCACCTATGTCACGTATAACAGCATTCAAAGAAAAATAACCAATAAATCCACAAGCTGTCAAAAGTTAGGGTTTTCTCATGCTCTTGTTCTCTTACACAGCAGCCACCACTGTTCATATGGTTTGCCATGACCTGCAAGTGCTGGTGACTCACAGCTTCTGTGATAAGCAGTATACTCCATATGTGCTGCATAAAGGCTTACGAGTATATGAAGTCATTTTTCTAAGGCTTATAGCTTAGCAGAAGCAGTGTGAAAAGCTGTAGCTAGGAAAAAAACAATAATTTCACATGTTCATCACACATGCCAGTTTTTGCTGTAGTGCCTTGGTGTGTGGTGGAAATTTGATAGTGATGTAGACGAAATGTTACTCCATACAGGATTTTAAACAAACAGAGTCAGTTTCCCCACTCTTAAGAACAACATGCTATTTGTTAGGAACTCATCAAATCATAAATCTCACATAAATATCCCATATTTTGCTCATGACATGACATCTCTGAACAGTATTTAACACCAACAATAATCAAACAGCAGTTTAAGGTGTGTCCACCATTCCCATGTCTTCTAAAGATCCTAAATCACCGCCATTCTCATTTCTGCTACAGATCCAAATCCACAACAGCTAGGAACCAGAGCTCCACACACATTTGGGAGGAATACTGGTGCTAGCAATATAACAGCTTGTTAATGTTCCCAAAAAATGTAAGTCTTCTGTCCACTTCTTCTGTACCTTACGAAGCAAAAGAATGCCTCAACTGTAACTGTGATGTACGCAATTTTAACAGTGTGGTATAGTTCACACAATTTCAAATGATTAACAGTACTACATCTCTCAAGTGCATGATGTTTACATACTTAGCTGGTTATATACCTTTCAATCCTACTATCTCCCTCTCTCTCTCTCTCTCTTTCACACACACACACACACACACACACACACACACACACACACACACACACACACACACACAGCTGACAGAACCTCACGAATACTACAAGTGTTTAAGTTGTATGTAGGACATCCTACATATGCAACAGATTTGTTACTGTGATGTCTTCTGCATGAAAACATCCAACTGTCTTTAGGTTCATTTTGTTGAACTAAAATCAATAGAGCAGTACTGCCATGGCGTATCTGCCACATGGGTCTCAAGAACAAACAGAATGAGCTGGGTTCCACACAATCAATGTTCATGGAAAATGTGTCATTATTGAGTCTTCAGAAAGGGCATAAGACATTTTGCAAAACTGAACATCTGACTATCACTCGTGATATACAACTTTGGTTAAGTGCATCAACTCGACGATACTTTGCACAGTGTATTTTACATTTTCTACTATAACGAGTGTAGTTCTGGCAAATGGTAATTCTATCCATTGAATTAACATGTTAAGGTATTCACATTTCAACCACAAACTCAAAATACACACAACTTGGAAGCTGAATGTTCCGTACACACTTCTCATGAGCAGTGCAATTTTTGAACTCATAGACCATTCTTTTTGTCTTTCTTGAGTGAATGCCTTAGACACACTGTCCAGAGAGTGCAGCAAGGTGGAGGTTCCCTGATGTTTTGGGGTGGCATTACATGGGGCCGACATATGCCGCTGGTGGCCATAGAAGGTGTTGTAATGGCTGTATGATACATGAATGCCATCCTCCAACCGATAGTGCAACCATATGGGCAGCATATTGGCAAGGCATTCACCTTCATGAATGACAATTTCCGTCTCCATCATGCAGATCTTGTGAATGACTTTCTTCAGGATAACGACATTGTTCAACTAGAGTGGCCAGCATGTTCTCCAGACATGAACCCTATTGAACATGCCTGGGATAGATTGAAAAAGGCTGTTTATGGATGACATGGCCCACCAACAACTCTGAGGGACCTATGCCAAATTGCCGTTGAGGAGTGGGACAATCTGGACTAACAATTCCTTGATGAATATGTGGATAGTATGCCATGACAAATACAGGCATGCATCAACGCAAGAGGATGTGCTACTGGGTATTAGAGGTACTGGTGTGTACAGCTGTCTGAACCACCATCTCTGAAGGTTTTGCTGTATTTTGGTACAACACGCAATGTGTGGTTTTGTCAGAAATGATGTTTATGTTGATCTCTATTCCAATTTTCTGTACAGCTTCCAGAACTCTTGGAACTGAGGTGATTCAAAACTTTTTTTGATGTGTGTACATTCAGATTAGAATGCTTCCTACTGAATCAGAGGTATGAAAACAAGGTGAGATTGCAAAACATACACAATGTGAATGTGGTAATGATGATTTAATGTCACCCAAGAGTCCTTTATCATACATTCAGCTAGGTCCACACACCATGGTGAGATACTTTAAGAGGGTGAAATTAGTATCTTGTACACCAAATTGCCATTGTAGGAATTTTGTCTTCTTCTGAAGAACAAATTCTGGAGAAAAGAAAAACAGAAAAAAAATTAACAGATGCAAAGGAAGTTTGTGATGCTGCAATATCCCATGGTGTGTGACTGTGAAACCTATCAGAGTAATGGACCTAACCAAATTCCATCACATTCCCCTTAAGACTCCACGTTAACTGTAATTTATGCCATGGAATCACTATCTTGAAATGACCTAACATAGAATCATAAGGTGGGAAACTGCAACAATCCTACTCTATAACTATTCATTCAATCAGTAGAATAAATCAGTGAACTGAAAGGAACTATGTGCACCTTCAAATAAAAATGCAAATAAAACAAAGTCATTATTTGTTGTATTAACCAACTACAAAGTATTTGCATCAACATTCTTTGAAAAAACAAAATGAATTGCCAATGACAACTAACAAGATATGCAAGCAGAGGGATGACAACCAAATCCTAGCTGCACATTAAATCATTAATCCATTAATCCAGTACAACCCAATTTAAAATTCCTGTCTGACATCAGCTGATGGGCAAATCAGAGCATAGTGTAAACTTTCTCGATTTCCCAAGGCCAAACCACATTCCAAGACTTGTACTTTTCTGAAAAATTGTGGTGTCCCAGCACGCACTTCAAACTGTAGCCGTCAGCCATCTCAAGAGGTGATTTATGGTACAAGCTGCTAACCTTGACTTAGTGGAAAGGATCGGTAGGTTCCATAAGCATCCATCGATGGCTGGCCACTTGACATGTTCAGGCTATCACAAAGCTCTGAGTGACCCTGTGACAGCATATCTGCATTCATGTGCTGGGCTGAAGTATGATAATGAATGGAATAGTGGCAATTTGATAAGAAAAGATGCCAGAGATGTCTGCTCAGGCAAATTTGTCTTAGGACCAAATAAGTCCATACTCCAGAAGCTACTGCAAATTTACATGGCCCAACCACTAACTTCTGCAGCCATACATATGCTGATTCATGATCACCATCAGGACTAAAGAGAGAAAGCTATCAAAATACAACCATTGTATAGCTCCCAGTAACGATACACTATGATGAATCCCCATAGTACAGGCTCTTAATCTCCTCCCCAGTGGAATCGATACACATACAGGAGAAAGAAACAATACAGACTTAATTATTAGGCAAAATACCTTTAATTTTGTTCAAAATTCCTGTAACATGCCTTTTATGTTTCTACGAGAAAACATGGCTGTTGTTTGAGCAAGATTCATTACCCTCAGCAAGCAACTAATATTTCAACAGTAACCATTTAAACTGCATAACTACACAACTTTAATAAATGATTCTAAGCATGATACTCCCTTCTAAACCATCTTTAAACAGCAGATAACCTGCACTATACACTTCTCAAGATATTCTCATCATCATATTAACTACTGTCTCTCCTCCCATATTTCCAGCATTAATGATGCACATGTTAATTACACACAATAGTTCAAAACCACCATCTCCCTTAACCATATTGATAAATATATTCTTCACCCTTACATCATCTTCTGATCCCTCAAGCTCTGTTGTCACTTCATCTCTATTCATCTGTCATAAATAATCAATAGATTATTTCTGCCTTGCAGAACATGACCTCTGGTCAACTATCTCAGTCTCACACTCTTACAATGTACACTTTGAACTTACATCTTTGTCAAGAGCCCTTGGTTCAGCTTCCTCCTTAAAAGTAAGTATACTGATTCCTTCTTTAAGCATTGGGATTTCAGTAGCTATAATGCCCTTGCACTTGTCTATGCCATTTAAGACTTCATGTTTATCTCCTTTTAATAACATGTTACTTAAATCTACTGATACAAAACAAAACTGATACATCACCTCCAAACTGATGAGATCATAGCTACACTTGTTTCAGAGACATTCCTTTCTAATAATTCACCATTTACAACACAAAATTTGCAGCTAGTGAATCACACTTCATCAGAATTCACAATTCACTTGGTTTCTGCCAAGTCTGGACCTAACTTTGTCTCCATTTTACCTTTTCTCTTCTCAGACTCCCCTGCTGCTTCATATTTACTATTTACCCACTGAAAGCAAATATCTTCCTATCTTACAATTACTGACCTCTCATCTAACACATTGTCCTCACTCGTATCTTTCAACATCCTCTACACACAAATTTCTTAGCAATAAATCCCCACTTCCACCAATACATTACAAATTTCATCTCCAGCTGATGAGGCCACTGCTATGCTACCTTCACAGATGTCTTCACTATTTCTGCTGATATAAAATAAAATTTGTCTCCAGCTGACAAGACTACTGTTATGCTGTCTTCACCTAAAATACTTCCAACTACATCACTAAAATTGTTGCTACTAAATAGTACCTTATTGGAATTCTCCATACATTTGTCCTCCGCCTAGTTCAGTTTCACCTCTGCCTGTGTTCTGGATAAAGAATTTTATCTCAGACTTACACTCATTACGTCTTTCTCTACCCCTGAATAAAATGAGAAGTTCAGTACCAGACCTTAATTATCTAATGCATTACTATTTATTTACCCTCTCTCTCTTTTTATTTTAAATTGTTTCCCACTGCTCCAAGACTTCATCCATACTTTTAATAATCTCAATCTCCCTCACTTGGGCACTGTTTGCTTATTCTCCATATACTCTCACATTAGTTACATGTCATGTCCATTTCCATGCTGGTTTATTTTGCCATCTTTAGAACTAAGATGCAGCAAAAATTAGTTTTCTGTTCTTCTGCCTCAGTTTTGCTGTCAGTCAATCGCCAGACCTTAAACTGTCAATCCACATCACAATTTTAAAACCTTCCATCAGGATTGTTATCAGGTAGTTATTATAATTATTATTTCTATGATTATTATTAATTTGATTATGTTCATTGTAGTTCTTGTGGTTTACATTTTTATTCCCATTTCCTTGCCTATTATTGAAATTTTATAGTTTGGATTTTAGAACCTGTTCCAATTTTTCCACCAAGTCTAGAAATTCATCTATTGATCTGGCCAGACTATATACCAGATCACACTGCAGAAAATCTGGCAACAACCTCTTGAGTGTAGTAATTAATACAGCCAACAGCTGGTTTATGTGCATTAATTTGGCCAGTTCATGCACATAGAACTCCCTCATTAAAATACTGCTGCTCCTGTAACTCAGATCATTTAAGAAATCATACTGAATTCACATTTGCTTCCCTTCACTGCAGAATTTGTTCAATAAACATTTTTCAAACACCTCAAAACTGGTGAATGAATTACTTATTAAAACTGTCCAAGCTTGTGCATCATTTTTCATCTTCCTTCTTACATATTTAATTTTCACATCATCAGACATTAAGGCTATCCCCACAAGCAACAAGAAAATTTACCAGATGATATTTTCTGTCATTTGCAAAGCATTTAACAGCTCTTGGTCCACACCAAGGTATATTAACTATCATAGTGGCCTGTCCGGTTGCTATGGTACTTAGCTCTTCACATACACTTTTAATTTGCTGTCATGCTGTACTGCATGATTCCTAACTCTTGTCTCAGAATTAGTTTATTATGTAGAATCTCTTTCTGACACACTATAATTTTCCTACATTTGCTACTGAAACCTTTACTCATCTCTTCCTCAAGTGTAGTTTGCCTTTGCACACATCCATTTACACTAATCGCCTGACTCATCCTGTATCTTTTTAATCTCTTTCCCAATAATTCTCAGCTGAATCAACTTTACAGTTAACCAGACCAACAACATTCAAAATTTTGTCCATTTCTGTTCTCATATTCTTTAAATTTTTCTCCATACTAGATTGTTGTGCCCCCATATTAGATTGTAATGTCTCCATATGTTGTGTCTAGGAATCATGCATACTCAGTTTGCTGAACAATCAAACAGCTTGTATTAATGAGTTTCATTACAAAAAGACAATTACAGATACTTAACTTTGGCAATTATACAGATGTGTCACAAGCAAAGGGTGACATATGAAATAATCAGTCTTTGGAGTGACTGCAGATCTCTAACCGACAAAAGTCTTTCCTGAAATGCTATTGAAGTGCCTAACATAGATGCTGCGATCCAAGTGGCCTCCATGAGTTGGGTGCAGCACATACATTGCCTTCACATAGGGGCTGGTGCTGTCCCATTGTTGTCCTGGAAGGGAGGTCGATCAGTGTGTGATGATTGGCTGACCTCTCCTCACAGCCTTCTCTTCTCTTTCATTCCCAACTGACGTGCTGGCACTTGACTTTATGCTGTAACATTCCTCCCCCTCAAAGCAATGGACTATCGTCATATATGGAGCATGACAGTGGGGGAGGGGGGGTGGGGCAGGGAGCCAAGAGCATCGATGCTCTGATGGACCAGAAGCTGTGGCTGGAGGGGAGTCAGACTTCTGGTCGCTCCCCCATCTGACCTTTGCTCTGATCGAAATGTCCCCCAGAAAATGCCCAAAAGGGTATGTGTCCACCAACTGAGGCCCATATCATGATGTAGAAGGTATCAGCTGCTGCAGCATGGGCAGGTCCAGCTCCTTCAGTAGGACAAGAAGAGACAGAGGAGGTGAAGGCTCCATCTCCACGGGGTTGTCCCGCGGCATTGTGTTGACACCCTCTGACAGCTGCTGTGGCTGTGCTGTCCCCTGGGTCCATGAATCTGGGGGAAGAGATACAAAAGGATCACCATGCACATGACAGTGGCGAATTTGATTGTGATGTTGGCACTGCAATCCGTCCGGGCCTGAAATGAGATACATGCATACGCCTAGTCGATGAAGGATCTCGCCTCACGGCCACCGTCTGCTGCCACTAAAAATCCTGGAAAACACAATATCATGTGGCATGAAGTGAGATACTTGCAGCCTTCCTTTGGCACCAGATGCTAAGGAGGGTTGAGCAGGAGGAGCAGTGTCTAATGGCGGTGGCCATGAAGCAATTCTGCCCGCTATGATCCATCTCATGGATGTAAACGATAGGAGGTAGGAACCGGTTGCAATGCTTGATTCCTGCTGTGTGTGGTGCAAAGTTTGGCCATCTGCTGCTTGAAGGTTCTGACAAAACGTTCCACTTCACCATTTGACTGTGGATGGAATGGTGCACTAGTTAAATGCTGTATGCCATTGCATTCACAGAATGTTTCAAATGCAGTTGACATGAACTGAGGGCTGTTGTCCTACACTATGACTTCAGACAAACCTTCGAGGCAAAAAATTGATTACAGTGCCTGAACTGTGCTACATGATGCTGTTCTGTTCATTGGTACAGCAAAAGGAAAGGTGCTATAAGTGTCTACGACAATCAACCAATGAATGTTCCAAAAAGTACCAAGGTCTATGTGGACATGTTGCCATTGTTATTGTACCTTAGGCCAAGCAGAGAATTTGTGTGGTGGAACAGACTGATTTTCTGCACATGCCTGACAGTGTGATGTCATTTGATCTATTTGGGTGTTCATACACTGCCATGTATAGTGTCAATGTGCTAACTGTTTCGTACGAACAACCCCCAATGTCCTTGGTGAAGTAACTGCAACACTTCTTTTTGGGGATCAACACACGTGACTGTCTACTGTTATTTTGAACACATATCACACCATGCTATATAGTGAGGCTATGCCAATGTGCAAACTATCAGCACACTACAGAGTTGTTTTTGCTATGCAATGAGCAAGGACAAAATGTGCGAATGTAACTCAGCAAAATGCTCAGATCGGAATCAGCTTCCATGGCCTGTGCAATTTTCCTACAGTTCAGAGGAAAGGATTGAAGCAATTCAGAGACCTGAACATCAATGTGACAACAAGATGCAGCAGAGGTGTCAAAGTCTATATTAGGGCCAATTGGAAGATGTGAAAGTGTGTCCTGTGAGTTAATGAGCATTTCGCTCTCATTAAAGTATATGGTCAAAAGAGACAGTCTTCAGGAATTGTGAAATGAACCCTGTCATCCAGGATCGTGTATCACAAGGAGCACAGATTCACCACGAGATGGGGAAATTCACAGGCATCTATTGTGGTGAATGAGGCCTAGGCACTGTAGTGTGCAAGTGAGACAGATGGAACCTATGTCATAGGGAAACCCCATAGAAGCTGTTTGTGGCCAGGGAGAGTTATCAGTATTAAATATGGCGGACCTAAGATCGGCCATAAAGGGAAACATTTATGAAAACTATTTAATTCTGTAGTACTTCAGGCAATGAAGCCACAGTAATTTTAATCTACCATCCTTCATAAATTTTCATGGTGAGCCCAATAAAACTACAATATTGATCATATCTATAACAGTTTAGGATTTACAGTTAAAGTGAAATCAACAAGTTTTGTAACAAAGACCTGAATGCTAAAATCTGAATGCTTTGGTAAATCTTAACAATCAAACCGATGGGCATTGTGTGGCAAATCTATTTAACAAGTACTTTATATCTGTTACTGAAAGAATGGGATTGTCAGGAACAGTAAATAATGCCCTTGAATATCTGAAACTAGCCTTTACAGATAGCTTCAGGTACATGAATATGTCACTCACTTCACCAAAAGAAATAACTTCCATAATAAAATCTTTAAAAACAAAGCATTCTAGTGTTTATGATGAAATATCAACAAAGTTAATTAAGGCATGTTCTTGTGAGTTTAGTGCAACTCTAAGTTACTTGTGTAACCAGTCAATTATAACTGGGACATTTCCTGACTGGCTAAAATATGCAGATGTTAAGCCTCTATTCAAGAAAGGGGATAAAGAGATACCATCAAACTACAGAACGATTTCACTTTTGCCAGCATTCTCAAAAATTTTAGAAAAAGTAATGTACAGGCAGCTTCTCAACCATATGACCACAAATAACATATTATCAAGAACACAGTTTGGATTTCTGAAGGGTTCTGATATCGAGAAGGCTATTTACACCTACAGTGAAAATGTACTTAATTCATTAAATAACAAATTACAAGCAGCAGGTATTTTCTGTGATTTGTCAAAGACATTTGACTGTGTGACCAACAACATCCTTTTAAATAAATTAGAATTCTATGGTGCCACGGGCAGTGCTATGAAATGGTTCAAGTCATACTTCACTAACAGGAAACAAAGGGTGTCAGTGCAAGAGACTAGTGGATTAAGTCGTCATTCATCATCAGAATGGGAAGAAATTACATGTGGTGTCCCACAAGGATCCATCTTAGGGCCGTTGCTTTTTCTTGTGTACATTAATGATCTCCATCAGTTACACTGCCAGAAGCAGAGTTCGTTTTGTTTGCAGATGACACAAGTATTGCAATAAATAGTATGTCGAGTGTAGTTCTAGAAAGATCTGCTAATGATATTTTCATGGATATTAATAAATGGTTTAAAGCCAACTCACTGACATTAAACTTCGAAAAGACTCACTATATACAATTCAGAACCTGTAAGAGGTTTCCACCCAGCATATGCATAAAGTATGAACAAGAGCAGATAGAAGAGGTTGACAGTCTTAAATTCCTGGGATTACAACTTGATGATTAATTCAGTTGGGAGGAGCACACCACAGAAATGCAGAAATACATCTGCATTTGAAATTCGAGTGTTACCTGAAATAGGGACATAAAAATGAAAAAGCTTGCATACTTTGCCTACTTTCATTCCATAATATCATATGGTGTAATATTTTGGCGTAACTCTTCAAGTCAAACAGAAGTTTTCAGAGTCCAAAAGCATGTAATACGTATAATTTGTGGAGTAAATTCACAGACGTCCTGTAGAAACCTCTTCAAAGAACTGGGTATACTAACTACTGCCTCTCAGTGTATTTACTCCTTAATGAAATTTGTCCTAAATAATATCTCTTTTTTTCCAACAAACAGCTCAGTTCATACATACAATACAGGAACAAAATTGATCTGCACAAGGACTTAAAAGCACTTACTTTAGTTCAAAAAGGGGTCCACTACTCAGGAACACACATCTTCAATAATTTGCCTGCAAACATAAAAAATTTAGTTACAAATAAAGATCAGTTTAAAAGGAGCCTGAAAGACTTACTAGTGGCCAACTCCTTCTACTCCACTGACGAATTTTTTAATAGAAACAAATGATGTATTGTGTATATTCATACTATTTGTATTGTTATTTCAGCTTAAAAAAATTGAGATGTTCCACATTAACGAGGATCTCCTCAGAACGGATCTATAGAACGAAAAACTAATCTAATCTAATCCTATTCCGAAAAGTATTAGAGATGTGACAAGCTTCCTCGGATTATGTTCTTATTACCGTAGTTTTATCAAAGATTTTTGTATCAAAGCCAGGCCACTCCATGAGTTGTTATAAACCAATGCTAAATTTATCTGGGGTGGTGCTCAACCAGATTCTTTCGGTGTGCTGTGAAAAGCTCTGACGACTGACCCTGTACTTGGTGTGTATGATAAGAGAGCACCTACAGAACTACACACAGATACCAGTGAGTATGGGATCGGTGCTGTTCTGATGCAAATTCCGGATGGAAAAGAGAAGGTTATATAGCCTATGCTTCTAGGACACTCATAAAAGCCAAGAGAAACTACTCAACTGCAGAAAGAAAATGTCTTGATGTGATCTGGGCCATGTGCAAATTTCGACAGTATCTCTATGAAAGGCGCCGGCCTCTGTGGTCTAGCGGTTCTAGGCGCTTCAGTCCGGAACCACGCGGCTGCTATGGTCGCAGGTTCGAATCCTGCCTCGGGCATGGATGTGTGTGATGTCCTTAGGTTAGTTAGGTTTAAGTAGTTCTAAGTCTGTGAGACTGATGACCTCAGATGTTAAGTCCCATAGTGCTTGGAGCCATTTGAACTCTATCGAAGGCCATTCACAGTTGTTACAGACCATCATTCACTTTGTTGGTTGACAGGTCTTAAGGATCCAACAGGACGAATCGCCAGGTGGGCACTACGTCTTCAAGAGTATGACATTACCATAGTGTACAGAAGTGGAAGAAAACACCAAGGTGCTGATTGTCTCTGAAGAAACACTGTGCAAGACCATCAAGACTTTGATGAAGGTAGTGACTGTCTCGCTGCATACCAGGATCTCTCTGCTGAGCAGAAGAAGGATGCCAAGATATATCAAATTATGCTTGTCTTAAATCGGTCAGAGGATGTGAAAGGACAATTTAAGGTAGTTAATGGATTACTTTGCAAGAGAAACTTTGATTCGTTTGGAAAGAGGTGGCTACCAGTGATTCCTAAACATATGCGCTTAGATGTTCTACAGAAATTCCATGACTAACCTGAAGTTGAACATTTAGGATTTGTTAAGACATATGATAGGATCCGCAAGAGATTTTTCTGGCCAGGTGTATTTTGGAGTATCCATCACTATGTATCGCAATGTCGAGAGTGACAGAATAGGAAGGCAGTTCCTCAGAAACCACCTGGCCGACCCATACCAATTCCATCACCCGAAACGCCTGTCCAGCGTGTTGGGATTGACCTCCTCAGACGATTTCCAACGTCTGCTAGTGGCAATAGATGGATTATTGTTTGCACTGATTATCTGACACGCTATGCCATTCCAAAAGCCGTGAAAACAGCCGAAGGAGTCGAGGTAGCCAAATTCATCGTGGAAGACATTGTATTAAAACACGGTGCCCCGAGGTCGTTAACTGCGGATTGAGGTAAAGTTTTTCAATCGAAACTTGTGACAGATTAACCGTCGGTGCAACATTACTCATCACATGACAACTGCCTACCATCCGCAAACTAATGGGCTTACTGAACGCCTTAATAAGACCTTGGCCGACATACTATCAATGTTCGTCAATGTTGAGTAGAGCAACTGGAATGAGAGACTACCTTTCGTGACGTTTGCCTACAACACTGCAAACAAGACACCACAGGATTTACGCCATTTCTCCTAGTGCATGGGCGTGAAGCGACTACAACAATGCCGGCCGCGGTGGTCTAGCGGTTCTAGGCGCTCAGTCCGGAACCGCGCGACTGCTACGGTCGCAGGTTCGAATCCTGCCTCGGGCATGGATGTGTGTGATGTCCTTAGGTTAGTTAGGTTTAAGTAGTTCTAAGTTCTAGGGGACTGATGACCACAGATGTTAAGTCCCATAGTGCTCAGAGCCATTTGAACCACTACAACAATAAACATTCATCATATAACAGGTATTAAATTATTAGGCTTTCATTCCATTAGAGAATAATATCCATTATCAACATCAATATGAGTCGTGATACCCACAAACACACTTGTATTCACTGTGGTATGGAAGCAAACAGCATACAAATGTAATCTTGAGGAATTTCTTGACAGGCCAGAAATATATGCTGTGTCAGTCCATGAAGATTTATGGCTGAAGGCTGGTATGAAATTATAGATATTCCCATTTATACACATGCTCTATGGGTGAAAAATTACTGAACTGGACAGCCCAGTCAAGACTCCATACATTGCTCCTCAAAGTGTCTGTGGTGTGAACTGTAGTATGGACCCTGCATTATTTTGCTCGAATATGAAGTGTGATAACACGATTTACCATTTTGTCACCTATTATGGAGCTGTCAGTCTCCCTTCAGCAACTATCACTTTACTCTTACTGTCATATCCAATCGCTTCCCACACCATGATACCAATACTTGAGGAATCACTGCTCCCTGTGGCCCTTGACAAGGGCGTCTATAGACATGTTGGTGCTGATCTACGAGTAATTGCCATGAACAGAAGATGTTGTTCACTAAACTTCAAAGACTGCCACTCACTGTCACAATTGACACTGGCTCTATACCAGACTGTTGTCTGTAGTGTGGCGTGGTTTTGGTGGTAAACTATGGAAGCCAGTTCGAGATTTCAGGCCAGTTCCAAGTGATTGGTGGTGACACTCTGCCTGTATCGACTACCAACAACTCTCACTGTCTTCAAGAACTGTAGCAGAACGTTTCAGGTGAGATTGCAGCAGTCCAGCTTCTATCCACCATCAGCAACTTGCTGACCAGGGCCCAAAAGTGTCAAGAGATGAATGGTGGTCAGTTTTAACATCTGCCATAGTCAGGCTAGTACCGGTATTGTATTTCCTTTCCCCTACTGTGTTTATTTGTACCTTGGAACTCCAGGGCACTTTTATTTGCCCCACCATGTATAACAAACATATTTTTTAGACATTCACAATATAAGACAAACCAAAGACCAAATTATTCAGAAAGGCAAACTAGGACCACCGACATACGAGGGCGGTTCAGAAAGTCATAGTGCGGGTTGTGGGGGGAGTAGCGACGCCATCTGTGCGTTCACGCACTCAACAGGTCAGTCGGCATCAAGCCGTGGTCGAGTGAACGTCGTACCTGCGCTAGTTTAGTTTTTGTGGCAGTTTGAAATGTGTGCTGCAATAGAAAACCCCGCCAAATGTGAAGTGCGTGCTGTCATAAGATTTTTTACAGCCAAAGGTTATTCTGCAGCAGCTATTCATCGTGAGCTTTGTGCCGTGTACGGACCAAGAGTTATGAGTGAAGGAGTTGTCCGTGAATGGGTACGTTTATTTAAAAGTGGACGAGAAAACGTTCATGATGAA
This sequence comes from Schistocerca cancellata, assembly GCF_023864275.1. NCBI lineage: Eukaryota > Metazoa > Arthropoda > Insecta > Orthoptera > Acrididae > Schistocerca > Schistocerca cancellata. Next base: position 641,434,284 of record NC_064629.1, read on the forward strand.
GAGAGGAGTGGTAGACCATCATTGGTGACTGACGAACTCGTTCAGACAGTTGATGCAAAAGTTCGTGAAAATCGACGTTTCTCAATGTCGGAGTTGTCTACTGGTTTTCCACAGATTTCTAAGACTCTCTTGTACGAAATAGTGACAGCAAGATTGGGTTACCGTAAGTTCTGTGCACGATGGGTGCCCAAAATTCTTACCGACCACCACAAAACTCAAAGAATGGCCTCTGCATTAGACTTTCTGTCACGTTATGAGGACGAAGGAGAACCATTGTTAAACAGAATCGTGACCGGTGACGAAACCTGGATTAAGTACGTGAACCCTGAGACAAAAGAACAATCAAAGATGTGGGCACATTCAAATTCGCCTACCAAACCAAGAAAAGCCTCGCAAGATTTTTCTGCCAGAAAACTGATGGCAACGGTGTTTTGGGATGCCAAAGAGGTGTTGTTGGTTGAATTCATGGAACGTGGTACGACCATTAATCAAGACGTGTACTGTGAAACAATAAAAAAGTTACGACGGGCTATACAGAACAAACGCCGTGGTATGCTGACTTCCGGTATCGTTTTTTTGCACGATAACGCCCGTCCTCACTCTGCTCGCAGAACAACGGCCCTTCTTGAGTCCTTCAAGTGGGACGTTATCAACCATCCACCTTACAGCCCAGACCTGGCGCCAAGTGATTATCACCTCTTCATGCATTTGAAGAAATGGCTCGGGTCACAGCGGTTTGATGACGACGAAGAGCTCAAAGATGCGGTCACAGGCTGGCTCCAGGCACAAGCGGGTGATTTTTATGCAGAAGGAATTTCAAAGCTTGTGAAGAGATACGATAAGTGCCTCAATCGCTATGGAGACTATGTAGAAAAATAGTGCAAAGATGTAGTTGTAAGATGTATATATTAAAATATTTTTATTTAACTTCGTGTATTTTTTTAAATCAACCGGAGGTTACTTTCTGAACGGCCCTCGTATTTCTGGACAATACTCGCTATATTAATTTTCTATTACTGTCTGACCTAGCAATTTAATCCAACCATAGTTTCTCCTGAACACACAGCATCATTATGGAAATAAGAAGAAGGGAATAATCACATCAGCATGATCCCAAAGAAGTTATTCATCATTTCAAAGGTGATAACACTGTGGAGCTAAGTTTCCCCAAGTGTAACATGACAGGAAAAGAAAGAAGTATAGAAACAAATTGTGTGAAGTGCAAGTTACGGTAAAAAATTAGCTGAAGCCTAAATATAGGAATGAAAGCCTTCCTCCTCGAACAGCTGAAACTCCTGCCATCGATCGATCACAGTGGAGTGTGGGTTTAACGTGTTGTGGGGCGGAGGCGTAATAATAAGAAATAAGAAATATTGTTCGCCGTCTTCTAGGAGAGCCTGAAAATTATTTTTGTGGTCAGCCAGAAAGCTATGGAGAAAATACTGACCATAGTTTCCACTCCGCAAGTCCACATTCTTGTCTTGCCCACTGAAAGAACTGTTTCTACTCTCTATTTACTCAGTGGGATCAGTAACTACGATTATAAATGAAAATTTCGAGTTCTAATTGATAGATATATTTGATAAACTTTCAAATGCACATCATAGTAATATTCCTGATAATAATAATAATAATTATCATTATTATTATAATTATAATGTCTCTATCATAAACAGCACTATTAGCAGTTCAGATGCGATCTCTTCGGTAAATGGTCTTTCGGGCGCAATTTGCGCCAAATTCATATTTCCCCCCCCCCCCTCCCCCCTCTGTTCCCCTCGCGGATCGTTCGGAGGAAAAAAGATTGTCTGAACGTCCCAGTACGAGCTCTAATTTCCCTTATCTTTGTATGGTAATCATTGCGCGGTTCGAAAGTTGGTGGTAATAATGTATGTTCTACATCCTCGGCGAAGATCGGATTTTCGGATTTCGGAATTTAGTGAGCAGCCCCTTCTGTTTAGCGCGTCGTCTATCTGCAAGTGTGTCCCAATTCAAACTTTCTATGAGTCACGAATCTTGCCACTCTTCTTTGGACCTTCTCAATCACTTGAATCAGACCCAATTGGTAAGGGTCTCATACAGACGCACAATACTCTCATACTGGACGAACTAACGTATTGTAAGCAATTTCCTTTGCTGAAGGACTGCATCGCTTCAGGATTCTACCAATAAACCACAATCTAGAGTTTGCCTTGCCCGTTACTTGTGTAATCTGATCATTCCATTTGAGATCATTTCGAATAGTCACACCCAGATACTTGACGAATGTTACCGCTTCCAAAGACTGGGCATTTATTTTGTACTCGTACATTAATGGGGATTTTCGTCTTGTTATGCGGAGTATTGAGAGATAACTGCCAGTCGTTACACCACGCATGTATTTTCTGCAAATCCTCATTGATTCGTTCACAACTTTCGTGTGATATTACTTTCCTGTAGGCTGCAGCATCATCAGCAAACAGTCTAATGCCGCTGTCAATACCATCAACCAGATCGTTTATGTAAATCGTAAAAAGCAGTGGCCCTATTAGGCTGCCCTGGGGCACACCTGAAGTTACGCTTGTTTCAGTTGAAGTCACCCCATTCAGGACGACATACTGCTCTCTGTCTGTCAGAAAACTTTCTACTCAACCGCATATGTGATCGGATGGACCGTAAGTGCGCACTTTTTGGAGCAAGCGAAAGTGCGGATCTGAGTCGAACGCCTTTCGAAAGTCGAGAAATATAGCATAAACCTGGGAGCCGGTATCTAGAGCCTGTTGTATATCATGCACAAAGAGAGCCTGCTGTGTCTCGCATGACCACTGTTTCCTAAAACCGAGCTGGTTTCTGCAGATGAGCTTCTCAGAGTCTAGATAGGTCATTATGTCTGAACACAAAATATGTTCCATGATTCTACAACAAATCGATTTCAGTGAAATTGGCCGGTAATTATGTGCATCCGATTTTCTACCCTTTTTATAGATTGCTATGACCTGGCCCTTCTTCCAGTCCCATAGAACTTTCCGCTGTTCCAATGATCTCTGGTAGATGATGGATAAGAATGGTGCTGTATTTGTAGGATAGTCAACATATAATCTTACAGGGATACCGTCTGGCAAGATGCCTTTCTGGCGTCTAAGGATCTTAACTGTTTTCCAATCCCAGATACACTAAACACTATGTCAGTCATCCTTGCGTTTGTTCGATAATTGAAAGGGGGAATGGTGCTGCAGTATTCTACCATAAACAAGTTTTTGAAAGCTAGGTTTAGAATTTCGGCCTTCTGTTTATCATCATCCGTTACATTACCCGTACTGTCAGCAAGGGAAGGTATTGAATTATTTGTTGCGTTCGTAGATTTTACGTACGACCAAAATTTTTTTTGGTTATTTTTAGAATCTGCAGATAAAATATTGCTTTCAAATTCGTTAAAAGAATCTTTCATTGACCTTTTGACAGCTGCTTTCATATCGCATAATTTCTGTTTGTCTGCGTGGCAGTGACTAAGTTTAAAACGACTGTGCAAATTTCTCTGCTTTCTCACAAACTTCCTAATATGCTTGTTGTAACAAAGTGGATCCTTTCCCTCCCCTATATTTTTGCTGGGCATATACTTCTCTAGGTGGGAATTTAAGGAGATGGGACCTGGATAAACTGAAAGAACCAGAGGTTGTACAGAGTTTCAGGGAGAGCATAAGGGAACAATTGACAGGAATGGGGGAAAGAAATACAGTAGAAGAAGAATGGGTAGCTTTGAGGGATGAAGTAGTGAAGGCAGCAGAGGATCAAGTAGGTAAAAAGACGAGGGCTAGTAGAAATCCTTGGGTAAAAGAAGAAATATTGAATTTAATTGATGAAAGGAGAAAATATAAAAATGCAGTAAATGAAGCAGGCAAAAAAGAATACAAACGTCTCAAAAATGAGATCGACAGGAAGTGCAAAATGGCTAAGCAGGGATGGCTAGAGGACAAATGTAAGCATGTAGAGGCTTATCTCACTAGGGGTAAGATAGATACTGCCTACAGGAAAATTAAAGAGACCTTTGGAGATAAGAGAACCACTTGTATGAACATCAAGAGCTCAGATGGAAACCCAGTTCTAAGCAAAGAAGGGAAAGCAGAAAGGTGGAAGGAGTATATAGAGGGTCTATACAAGGGCGATGCACTTGAGGACAATATTATGGAAATGGAAGAGGATGTAGATGAAGATGAAATGGGCGATATGATACTGCGTGAAGAGTTTGACAGAGCACTGAAAGACCTGAGTCGAAACAAGGCCCCCGGAGTAGACAACATTCCATTGGAACTACTGACGGCCTTGGGAGAGCCAGTCCTGACAAAACTCTACCATATGGTGAGCAAGATGTATGAAACAGGCGAAATACCCTCAGACTTCAAGAAGAATATAATAATTCCAATCCCAAAGAAAGCAGGTGTTGACAGATGTGAAAATTACCGAACAATCAGCTTAATAAGCCACAGCTGCAAAGTACTAACACGAATTCTTTACAGACGAATGGAAAAACTAGTAGAAGCCGACCTCGGGGAAGATCAGTTTGGATTCCGTAGAAATACTGGAACACGTGAGGCAATACTGACCTTAAGACTTATCTTAGAAGAAAGATTAAGGAAAGGCAAACCTACGTTTCTAGCATTTGTAGACTTAGAGAAAGCTTTTGACAATGTTGACTGGAATACTCTATTTCAAATTCTAAAGGTGGCAGGGGTAAAATACAGGGAGCGAAAGGCTATATACAATTTGTACAGAAACCAGATGGCAGTTATAGGAGTCGAGGGACATGAAAGGGAAGCAGTGGTTGGGAAGGGAGTAAGACAGGGTTGTAGCCTCTCCCCGATGTTATTCAATCTGTATATTGAGCAAGCAGTAAAGGAAACAAAAGAAAAATTTGGAGTAAGTATTAAAATCCATGGAGAAGAAATAAAAACTTTGAGGTTCGCCGATGACATTGTAATTCTGTCAGAGACAGCAAAGGACTTGGAAGAGCAGTTGAACGGAATGGATGGTGTCTTGAAGGGAGGATATAAGATGAACATCAACAAAAGCAAAACGAGGATAATGGAATGTAGTCGAATTAAGTCGGGTGATGCTGAGGGAATTAGATTAGGAAATGAGACACTTAAAGTAGTAAAGGAGTTTTGCTATTTGGGGAGCAAAATAACTGATGATGGTCGAAGTAGAGAGGATATTAAATGTAGACTGGCAATGGCAAGGAAAGCGTTTCTGAAGAAGAGAAATTTGTTAACATCGAGTATAGATTTAAGTGTCAGGAAGTCATTTCTGAAAGTATTTGTATGGAGTGTAGCCATGTATGGAAGTGAAACATGGACGGTAAATAGTTTGGACAAGAAGAGAATAGAAGCTTTTGAAATGTGGTGCTACAGGAGAATGCTGAAGATTAGATGGGTAGATCACGTAACTAATGAGGAAGTATTGAATAGGATTGGGGAGAAGAGAAGTTTGTGGCACAACTTGACTAGAAGAAGGGATCGGTTGGTAGGACATGTTCTGAGGCATCAAGGGATCACCAATTTAGTATTGGAGGGCAGCGTGGAGGGTAAAAATCGTAGGGGGAGACCAAGAGATGAATACACTAAGCAGATTCAGAAGGATGTAGGTTGCAGTAGGTACTGGGAGATGAAGAAGCTTGCACAGGATAGAGTAGCATGGAGAGCTGCATCAAACCAGTCTCAGGACTGAAGACCACAACAACAACATACTTCTCTAACACCTGGTGGACAATAACTTTAAATTCCGACCAAAGATGCTCAATATCTTTGTGTCCGCGGTGAATGCTTGGAGCTGACTATGAAGATATTCATTAATGACACTTTTATTTGCTTTCCCAAACAAGAAAACTCTACGCTGTTTCTTTGGTTTTTTTGCACCTTCCACTGACATAGAAGCCACAACGACGTTATGGTCGGCAATACCTTCTTCTAGGTTAACTTTCTCAAAAAACTCAGGTCTGTTTGTCGCCAAGATATCTAATATGTTCCCATCTCGAGTTGGTTTTCTAACCAATTGCTCAAGATTGTATGTTGAGAGCGCTCCTAGAATAACTTCAACGAGTCTTTGCTTCTGCCCCCTGTGATAAACGTGTAATTTTCCCAGTTAAGGGATGCCAGATTAAGGTCTCCACCTATAACTAACGGATAATTTGGATATTTATTTCCTATGTACTCAAGACTTTCCCTGAAACGTTCTGCGACGGTTGCTGCGGACGCTGGTGGTCTATAAAAACATCCTAATAAAATGGTCAATCCTTGTCTGATTGACAGCTTTATCCAGTCTATTTCACTGTCCGACCCAGTATCGATCTCAACTGCGTTTAAACAGATTTTAACTACAATGAACACACTACCTCCCATAGCATCAGTCCTATCCTTCCTAAACATTGTCCAATCCGAGTTCAAAATTTCACTGCTATTTATGTCTGGTTTCAACCCGCTTTCGGTACCTAATACAATATTGGCATTGCTACTGTTTATTTCGGAGACTAACTCTGGGATCTTGCTACAGACACTGCGGCAATTTACTAACATGCGGTTTAGCATATTTAGATCCTTTGGAATGATTGTTTAGGCGAACTAACAATTTTTACAGTTGGCACACCCACATCAGTGTCATGAACTGTTAATTTTTCAGACCAACAGTCTGTTTCCCGTGGGGAGGAACCTAATCTAAAAAACCCCTATTTGCACTCCACACGTACTGTACTACCCATGTAGCAGCTTCCTGTGTGTAGTACACACCTGTTCTATCGAGGGTCGTCCTACAACCTTCCACCACATAGTGTAGGTCGAGGAATCTACAACCATTTTCGTCACAGAGTAGACATGGCCTCTGGTTTAGATTCTCCGCTCGACTACAAACCAGAGGACCCCGGTCCACCCTGGGTACGATGCTGCAGATCGTCAGCTTGGCTTCCAGGCCTCGAGAGATGGAGGCCGGCTTCACCAATTTAGCTAGCAGTCGGAAGGACCCAAGGATTTCCTAGGAACCCCGAAGAAAGGCATCGTTGGTGCCGACATACGCAACAATCTGCAACTGGCTGCACCCCGCACACTCGATAACCACTGGAAGAGCCTCTTCCACTTCGCGGGCAAGGCCCGCTGGCAAGCACATCGAGTGAACGTTGGACTTCTTCCCCGCCCTAGCCGCTATGTTCCTGAGGGGCTCCATGACCCGCCTAACATTGGAGCTTCCAATCACTAACAAACCCCCACCCCCACATGCTTGTCTGGACCTTCCTGAAGGAGCGGCCACTACCCTGGCAGAAGACGCATTCTGATCCGGCTGAGCCTCCCCCCCCCCCCCCCCCAGCATCAGATAGCACACTGAATCTATTATCTATTAGCAAAGTGCATGGGATTTGGCAGGAGCCCGTGTCCCCCATGCAGCCTTCGCCTTGAGGCTCGAGACCTCGACACAGTCCGCCACCCACACTGAGGTGAGAGTGGGCCGGCTGACTCAGTCGCACCTGAAACCTCTAGTAACCTAAGTTAATTGCTCGCCACATAAGTGAAAAATAATGTCACCACTTGCCACGCGGTTTTAGTATCATTACGGGCGGCAGACAGACAGTTACTTCCGCGAATATATAAGTGATCCAGGATGCTGTACAATCCTCGCGAGTTCACTTCCTATTTGTGCCAAAAACTTACGTTCAGCCGCAGCATCTACATCTACATCTACATTTATACTCTGCAAGCCACCCAATGGTGTGTGGCGGAGGGCACTTTACGTGCCACTGTCATTACCTCCCTTTCCTGTTCCAGTCGCGTATGGTTCGCGGGAAGAACGACTGTCTGAAAGCCTCTGTGCGCGCTCTAATCTCTCTAATTTTACATTCGTGATCTCCTCGGGAGGTATAAGTAGGGGGAAGCAATATATTCGATACCTCATCCAGAAACGCACCCTCTCGAAACCTGGCGAGCAAGCTACACCGCGATGCAGAGCGCCTCTCTTGCAGAGTCTGCCACTTGAGTTTGTTAAACATCTCCTCCGTCAACCCGATCTAGTACGGATCCCACACTGATGAGCAATACTCAAGTATAGGTCGGACGAGTGTTTTGTAAGCCACCTCCTTTGTTGATGGACTACATTTTCTAAGGACTCTCCCAATGAATCTCAACCTGGTACCCGCCTTACCAACAATTAATTTTATATGATCATTCCACTTCAAATCGTTCCGCACGCATACTCCCAGATATTTTACAGAAGTAACTGCTACCAGTGTTTGTTCCGCTATCATATAATCATACAATAAAGGATCCTTCTTTCTATGTATTCGCAATACATTACATTTGTCTATGTTAAGGGTCAGTTGCCACTCCCTGCACCAAGTGCCTATCCGCTGCAGATCTTCCTGCATTTCGCTACAATTTTCTAATGCTGCAACTTCTCTGTATACTACAGCATCATCCGCGAAAAGCCGCATGGAACTTCCGACACTATCTACTAGGTCATTTATATATATTGTGAAAAGCAATGGTCCCATAACACTCCCCTGTGGCACGCCAGAGGTTACTTTAACGTCTGTAGACGTCTCTCCGTTGGTAACAACATGCTGTGTTCTTTTTCTAAAAACTCTTCAATCCAGCCACACAGCTGGTCTGATATTCCGTAGGCTCTTACTTTGTTTATCAGGCGACAGTGCGGAACTGTATCGAACGCCTTCCGGAAGTCAAGAAAAATAGCATCTACCTGGGAGCCTGTATCTAATATTTTCTGGGTCTCATGAACAAATAAAGCGAGTTGGGTCTCACACGATCGCTGCTTCCGGAATCCATGTTGATTCCTACAGAGTAGATTCTGGGTTTCCAAAAACGACATGATACTCGAGCAAAAAACATGTTCTAAAATTCTGTAACAGATCGAAGTCAGAGATATAGGTCTATAGTTTTGCACATCTGCTCGACGACCCTTCTTGAAGACTGGGCTACCTGTGCTCTTTTCCAATCATTTGGAATCTTCCGTTCCTCTAGAGACTTGCGGTACACGGCTGTTAGAAGGGGGCAAGTTCTTTCACGTACTCTGTGTAGAATCGAATTCGTATCCCGTCAGGTCCAGTGGACTTTCCTCTGTTGAGGGATTCCAGTTGCTTTTCTATTCCTTGGACACTTATTTTGATGTCAGCCATTTTTTCGTTTGTGCGAGGATTTAGAGAAGGAACTGCAGTGCGGTCTTCCTCTGTGAAACAGCTTTGGAAAAAGGTGTTTAGTATTTCAGCTTTACGCTTGTCATCCTCTGTTTCAATGCCACCATCATCCCGGAGTGTCTGGACATGCTGTTTCGAGCCACTTACTGATTTAACGTAAGACCAGAACTTCCTAGGATTTTCTGTCAAGTCGGTACCTAGTATTTTACTTTCGAATTCACTGAACGCTCCACGCATAGCCCTCCTTACGCTAACTTTGACATCGTTTAGCTTCTGTTTGTCTGAGAGGTTTTGGCTGCGTTTAAACTTGGAGTGAAGCTGTCTTTGCTTTCGCAGTAGTTTCCTAACTTTGTTGTTGTACCACGGTGGGTTTTTCCCGTCCCTCACAGTTTTACTCGGCACGTACCTGTCTAAAACGCATTTTACGATTGCCTTGAACTTTTTCCATAAACACTCAACATTGTCAGTGTCGGAACAGAAATTTTCGTTTTGATCTGTTAGGTAGTCTGAAATCTGCCTTCTATTACTCTTGCTAAACAGATAAACCTTCCTCCCTTTTTTTATATTCCTATTAACTTCCATATTCAGGGATGCTGCAACGGCCTTATGATCACTGATTCCCTGTTCTGCACATACAGAGTCGAAAAGTTCGGGTCTGTTTGTTATCAGTAGGTCCAAGATGTTATCTCCACGAGTCGGTTCTCTGTTTAATTGCTCGAGGTAATTTTCGGATAGTGCACTCAGTATAATGTCACTCGATGCTCTGTCCCTACCACCCGTCCTAAACATCTGAGTGTCCCAGTTTATATCTGGTAAATTGAAATCTCCACCTAAGACTATAACATGCTGAGAAAATTTATGTGAAATGTATTTCAAATTTTCTCTCAGTTGTTCTGCCACTAATGCTGCTGAGTCGGGGGGTCGGTAAAATGAGCCAATTATTAACCTAGCTCGGTTGTTGAGTGTAACCTCCACCCATAATAATTCACAGGAACTATCCACTTCTACTTCACTACAGGATAAACTACTACTAACAGCGACGAACACTCCACCACCGGTTGCATGCAATCTATCCTTTCTAAACACCGTCTGTACCTTTGTAAAAATTTCGGCAGAATTTATCTCTGGCTTCAGCCAGCTTTCTGTACCTATAACGATTTCATCTTCGGTGCTTTCTATCAGCGCTTGAAGTTCCGGTACTTTACCAACGCAGCTTCGACAGTTTACAATTACAATACCGATTGCTGCTTGGTCCCCGCATGTCCTGACTTTGCCCCGCACCCGTTGAGGCTGTTGCCCTTTCTGTACTTGCCCGATGCCATCTAACCTAAAAAACCGCCCAGCCCACGCCACACAACCCCTGCTACCCGTGTAGCCGCTTGTTGCGTGTAGTGGACTCCTGACCTATCCAGCGGAACCCGAAACCCCACCACCCTTTGGCGCAAGTCGAGGAATCTGCAGCTGTGACGTCACCCAAGGCAACGCATAAGCCGGCGTTTGACCGGAACCCTATCGTAGGCAGGTCCGAAGTGAAGCGAAGCCGGACGCAGCGGACGGCCGAAGGAAACATCTGCCGTCTGTCCCCAGGTAGCAGCATCTAAATGGCCGCTTTCTCGGACACACATCAGTTTGTAACACTGTTGTGTATTAATTTAGAATCTTTATAATTTTTGTATGGTTCAAAATGGCTGTAAGTACTATGGGACTTATCATCTGAGGTCATCAGTCCCCTAGAACTTAAACCTAACTAACCTAAGGACATCACACACATCCATGCCCGAGGCAGGATTCGAACCTGCGACCGTAGCGGTCGCGCGGTAATTTTTGTATGAATCGAACCAAGTTGGCTATAATCACAGAAAACGATTGAGCTCGCCTGCATTTAAACTTAGCCATCTAGAAGTTTTAGAACGGAACTAACAGTCAAACATGACCTCTGAACTACAACTTTAAGAGACCTTGTATTCATTGTTATTTACATCAAAGTCTTGAAACTTGTTATAGCTCTATTATTTAATGGGTTTCATCAGGTACTGTAATCAAAAATTTCTATCACTAATATATATGGTACTCAATCTACTACGAATAAGGACGTTTTTGTTCCAGATCTAGTTTTCCGTAAATTACTTGAAAACTATGAGAGGTAGCTTAATGGGGTCTCATAGTTGAGGTTTTTATATCGAACCGAGGCTTCACACGAATATTTGGCGTTCTAGCTTTATTATTTAGCGCCACTTATTTTTCGTAAAAAACGTGGATTCTGACTAAAATATTATTCCAGTCAAGTTGAGACTTGTAACAGTAAGTTTTACATACATTTGCCCATTCTGACAAATTTTTAGTTTTCTAGCTTTATGATTTAGCACCGCTTCTTTTTTTTCTTAAAACGATGTATTGAGAGAAAGATATTCATCTGATCACTCTGAGATTTAACAATTTAAACATTAACATACTGAAGCATTTTTCACAAATTTTGGAAAAGCAGCTTTAATTTTTAATTTCATTTTATGGTGCAATACTTGTATGCTACAAACAGGCGCGTTATGATGACGTGGCGGTATTAGCAGTGAACTGTGACTAAGTCCCGGCACACTCGCTCGCCTCTGTATCTCTCAAATGATACAGCGCTCGTTTCGCCACAGTGTCTGCAATGAATCTGTGGGATGTCAGCATATGCTTTTCCTCTTCGAGCACTAGTGCTGACTGGCAAAGGGCAAGATGATGTGGCCGTGGCTGCAGGATGCAGTCATCTTCTCACAAACAATCTTGAGAAATTTATCGAAGTCCTGTAAACTGCTATATCAAACTACAGCGACCTAGCATAAGGCCGAAGTCCAAATATGCTTATTATCGTCGCAGTGGTCCTGAGAGTACCGCCTGGAGTGTAGTCTTCAGGAGTTCGTACGGTCAGAAAAATACCCCTCGCTTCCCTTCAAGCCTCTGTATCTCCGTTCGGCGCACTTTGTTTGGACAATAACAGAAAAAACCTAATGTCACTCCAATGAAGGGATTGGAATCGAGGCATCAACAATTTAGCTACGAGAAAGACAATGAGAAATGTGCTTTTGCACCAGGGTAAGGTGCAAAACCACGCTCTCATGTCAAGGCAAGTATTTTGACATTCTGTGAATTTAGGTATATTTGGTCTATTCTTCCCAGGGAAACTGAAGCCGAAATTTTCTCAGGCGCAGCTGTGACAACATATCAGCATTTTGGAGGGCTGTCCAGCAACAGGACGAAAACGTAATTTCAGCAAATGGTCGCCTAGACCCCCGTGGCAGGTTAGGAACGCAAGAGGTTTCCGCCTCTCCATGTTCCGGAGCTGTACGTTCTGTATTGTGTGAACAGGACGCCGAGGCACCCGTCCAACGGACACTTTTATCCTACCAGAGCCCAAGATTACTCTGGCCGAACCGCACTCGTGTTTACTCTCGCAAAAACAGCAAACATTGTTTCTGAATTGCCGTTAGCGAGCTTGTTACATGGGAAGGTTGTTTCTTCCCCAAAATTTGGAAGGTCCTGCGAGCCGAAGGCAACAAGATACTGAAGGTTGTGTAAACTCAAGTAACAATGGGTTTCCCCATAATAAGAACTGTGGCAGTCATGGACTGTGCGGCTGTTCCCGGCGGATGTTCGGGTGTGTGTGTGTTTGTCCTTAGGATAATTTAGGTTAAGTAGTGTGTAAGCTTAGGGACTGATGACCTTAGCAGTTAAGTCCCATAAGATTTCACACACATTTGAACATTTTTTTTTCAGAACTGTGCTGAAATAAAGTGCATTGCTGTCCTTAACCACTCATGTAGTTAAGCACGGAAACAATTTGATCAGGGGAATCAAATATTGTCTGAAGCGAAAGAGAGAATGACGGTAATAGGCGAGACAATTGCCTATTACTATTTAAATAAAAATAAAAATGTGGCAGGGCGGCCTAGTACAGGCTGATGTCTGACATCACTCGTTTTTAAAATTGTTGCCCTGAGAGGTTTCACCAAGAATTATGATGAGACCTTTCTCAAACAATTTTCCTGAACCTGGCAACCAAAAAAATGAGAAGAATATTCAAAAAGGGAAGGAATAGAGATTGATAAATTGTTGTGACACTGCAAAAATTACTCATTCATGCAATTACAAATTCCTCATTAACTCTTTCTTGAAGATGTTGTGATGAGAAGTATAAACATAAAAAGACTGCTTCAGTGATACTGCCAACATCCATTCCACCTAACCATTACCTGTACCACAGTTCCACAATTAAGTTACAAAAACAAAACTGATTCAGATAAACAATAAACTAGGATTATAGACAGCAATCAATCAATTGCACAAGAAAATGTACAAGCAAAGCTTATGAAATGTTTAGAGTGCGATTGTGTTAAAATGTTGTAGCAGTCAAGTTACTATCATTTGTATAGCACACACACACACACACACACACACACACACACACACACACACACACACACACACACACACACATGTATATTGTAGAGGGAATGTTTGGACGAGGATGGAAACTGTCAGGATGCGCCATATTAAAACTCGTCCAAATTTCCCAAGTGATTTATTATTTCCAGCTACAGAGCCTCGTTCCTCTCGGTCTGCGTCACTGGGTCCCACAATGCTGAGGACACAACTTCGCTGACTGTGAAACGGCTTGGCACGGAATGGCTGCCTCAGCAACCCATGCAACACCCTGCTGTGTGTCGGCCTTGTACAGCTGCGGAGTTGTGACGGGGTCACGATACGTATGCAGTCGACTCAGCTGTCTCCGTCCCTGTTAACTCAGAGCCGCTCGCAGGGCGGCCTGCTGTGTGCTTCTTTGCCGGCGTCGCTAAGGTCGCGGCGCCAACAGGCGCTCGTGATCAGGCGTCTGAATCTGTGGCCCTCGCCTCGAGATGCCTGCAGCGTGTGCTGGGAGCCAACAAGACTGCTCACAGTAACGAACCGCTGGCTGGCTGTGCTGCGTTGGCCTCAGAAGGTCAAACCAGTGACCCACTGGGGACTGGAACATTGGTGCCTTATCTGCTGCTGCGTGTAGCCGGTGGTGTGACACGCCCCACCGTCCAGGAGAGCTGTCACACTTGAATGCCTTGTTAGTGAACCGGTGCCTATTTATATGCGGCTGTGCGTCTATGCTTTGCTAATGCGCCGCTCCGAGTCGTGTACTCATAACACCTAGGTAGGCCAGTGGGCCCCTTCTGCCTCTAATTGGTCCACGCACACCGTTGCGTTTACTCTTTTCAGCCGGTCTACGGCCCTGTGGCCTCCATTCTACTTCGCAGCCGCTGGTAGTGTAACTCACTGTTAACAGGACCACACCTGGCTGTAACTTTTGCACCCCAAAATATTGCACCGAAGCTAACCTTTTCCCATCTTAAATGGTGGTGCCGCTACATTACCCCCCCCCCCCCCCCTTCAGAAAGACCCGGCCCCTGCGTCGACCTCTAATCTTAAACTTGTTTGGGTCAGCACGTAAATATTAAGTATTTACAACTTCTATGAGAAAACTTAGATGTGGTCTAGGCGTCTTAAAACACGTAACATGACACACAACGTAAATATTCCTTACTGGATGACCACTCCATTTAATGCTCGCTCAACCCCTTACCTACCCGTCTTCCGCCCAGGGTATCCAGTCCATGGTGATTTGTACTACTGTCGGTTCCCTCTTGGAATTGGGTCTCTGCCTGATCAGAATGAAAACAACACACAACAAGGTTAAGGCTGCGATGGCACTTGGCACAGAGGTGCTGAAAACAATCGTTACTTGTCGTTGCTTTTCCCTATATTGAGCGACATGCTGCACAAGCTGCTTGGCTGACATTGGCCCCTCTTGCTCTGAAATGACTGGTTTAAGAATCTCAACAGACCTGACTCCCGAGTTTGATTTAACAAGGTCAGATTCTGCCTTCGCAAAACTCTTCAGTTGCTTCTGGCCAGTACAGCTGTGGCTGTGTAACATTCAATTGCTTGTCTCCTGGAATTGATGCTGGAAGATGGAAGGTTAGTACTATTATGTTACAGTTGGTTCCACTGATTAAAATTCCGCTCCCCTCGAGCTCTATACGTTTCGCTTTGGCAAATACTCCTTGCTCAAAACAACTTGCTACTACTATTAATTTTTCGTAGGTGGAGAAGATCCAATGCATCCTGACCCATTGCGAGCTCAATTTGGGCTCCACGATGTCCCTTGGACAGTCTATTTTTTCCCTCCTGGCTAAAAATAACTGCACCATGCATGTGTCTGGATTGGTGCTTATCACCTTCCCTCTATGGCAGCTCTAACCGCGGGCCCAATTTTCTCGAAACACTTGCAGTCCTTATAAAAACATAGCACTCTTATCCTAATTCATAAGTCTGTAAACACAAGCCACAGTAAAGCTTTTGAAATCTAATTGACAGTCGCAAAACTTGCAAATCACAGTTGCAGCGTGCTGAACGCGTTTTGAAACTTTTGTTTCTGACACAAAATATGAATCCAACGAATTGGGGACTCCCCAAATGCTCTTTGTTATATGAACTAATTCCACCAACCTTATGAAAGTGACGTGGTCATAGAATAAATTAATACCTGTACCAGTAAGTGTGCACTCACAATGCAGAGTTTTTGAAGCACATTGCATTAAAAAAGCTGCTCTTGACGTGCCGTCCTCTGGTTAAGCTCACCACTATAAAATTTGTTGTTATTCGATAATAATTTGAAATGCGTTCTGGAATTTACTGAAATATGACGATGTCATATAAAAGAACAACCGATGTGGGGCTCCCAGGAAGTTGCCTACGCTGCCTAACTGATAATCCGACCCTGGCTATGGCCTTGTATTTCTCCTCCAATTTCTTTCAATGTTCCTCCTGGTACTTCTTAATCGCCTTTTCCCCATCTTTCTTCTTTCCCTCTCTTTCTTCAGCTCTATCCATGAGTGATTGTATAGCATACTCATTATTTTCTCTAAGCCAAACGTTGCACCTACCACCGGTGTGGGCACCTTTGCTGGCTGATGGACTTGCGCTGTCGCATTCTTTGCGGCCTGTCAGTCTCATCAGTCATTTCCTGCTGACTTACGTCTGCTGGGGCTAATTGCTCTGCTGGTGTATCCAATAGGGTATCTTGCATTGATTCATTCTCTTCCCCCTGAAATTTTCATTTCCAAATGCATTTCGCTTTCCTCAATGGCCCCTTCTGCCTCTGCATGCACCAACGATACTGCATCCCTTTCTTCCATCCGCCTCGTATTGGCTCCTAATTCTTATTAACACCACACATTCAACTCGCCTGGCATTATGACGTTCCGTGTGCTGAATACACTCTTGCCCTGTTTACTAGTAGCACAAAAAATCATACAAGCAACAAGTAATGTACCTGTGGACAAGATCCACAGGTTGCAAGGAAATTTAAATTAGTGCACTATAGCTGATCAGTTGTGTACTTCAGTTCACTATTCTGTGGAAAAGAAATTTAGCTGACCGCTAATCAAAGAAAATAAGTTCGCGTCTCTTACCGCGATAGGAAAGGAATGGCAGGGACACCAAATACGCCAGAAGTGGGGTGTATTCAGAAATATAAGTGGGGTGTATTCAGAAATACAGCTGGCAACTTGCTACAAACCTCCGTGGGTAGGCAAATAAATTCAGTTACCAGTACTACCATTGCAGGTCAGAAAGGGGTAACATATAACCACAAAACAATAAGAATGACTATCAAAATAACTGCGACGCTTGCAGGAAACGTTAACTTAAATGCCGATTTCATTATGGGGCTGCACTTAAGTGTTTATGGTTGAAGGGCATTGGCAGTTTAATTGTATGGTAGTATAAACCCTTGAATCATAAAATTTGATGTGCTAACAGTATACATTTGTAAATCCAAGAATAATGTATAACAAATATATTATTTTAGATATTGACTTGACAAAAGACCAAATTATTCAGGCCGGCCGAGGTGGCCGAGCGGTTCTAGGCGCTACAGTCTGGAACCGTGCGACCGCTACGGTCGCAGGTTCGAATCCTGCCTCCGGCATGGATGTGTGTGATGTCCTTAGGTTAGTTAGGTTTAAATAGTTCTAAGTTCTAGGGGACTGATGACCTCAGAAGTTAAGTCCCATAAGTCTCATAGTGCTCAGAGCCATTTGAGCCAAATTATTCAGGAAGACAAACTGGAGTCGCCACCAGCGTATTGCTGGACAATAGAAACATTCCATTACTGTCAGACCTAGCAGTTTAATTCAACCATAGTTTCTCTTGAATACATGACATCACTATGGAATAAGAAGAAGGATATATCATGTCACCATGATCTCAAAGAAATTACTCATTATTTCAAAGGTGATACATTTGTGGTGCTAAGTTTTCCCCCGAGTTTTACGTGTCAGAAGAAGAAAGCAGTATATAAAAAGTTCCATGAAGCATACATTACATTAAGTGATTAGCTTAAGTTATATAATAGACATGAAACGCTCTCCCCTCAAACAGCTGAAATTCTCGTGATCGATCAATTGCATTGCAGTGCGGGCTTACCATGTCTGCAATGAATCTGTGTGATGTCTCTGTATGCTTTGCTGCTGAGAGCGTTAGTGCTGGCTGGTGTAAGGCAGGGTGTTGTGGTTGTGGGATGCAGCCATCTTCTGATATGCAATCATGAGAAATTTATCTAAGTCCCACGAACTGCTAAATCAAACTTTGGTGACTTGGCATAAGACCGAAGTCACAGTGGTCCTGAGAGTAGCACGCTGCGCGGAGTCTCCAGCAATCTGTCCATTCAGAAAAACACTCCTCGCTTCCCTTCAACCATTCGTGACTCCGATCGGTGCACTTTGTAGCGCCATTCACCGAGAAGACCTAACTGTCCCTGCAATGAAGTGACCAGAATCGAGCCCACTGTCTCGTATCAACATACCAGAAAGCCAATCTGAAATGTGCTTATGCAGCTTGGAAAGGCCCAAAACTACATTCTCACAGCAAGGCAAGTATTCTGGGTTTTCTAGGAATTTAGGTATTTTTAGATTGTTTTTACTATGGAACACTGAAGTGGAAATTTTCTCAGGGTCATTTACGACAATATATCAGCATTTTGGAATGTTGTCCAGGAACCAGACGAAACAGAAGTTTCAGCAAGTGGTCACCCAGACCCCCTGTAGCAGGATAGGAACTCAAGAGGTTTCCACCTCTCCATATTCTGTAGCTTTCTATTCTGAATTGCGTGAACAGGACACTGAGGTCGCTCTTCTAGCAAACCCTTTTCCTTTTGTCCTTGGTTAGGTTGGCTGGGCCATACTTATGTTTACTCCTGTGGTGTCACCGCCAGACACCACACTTGCTAGGTGGTAGCCTTTAAATCAGCCGCGGTCCGTTAGTATGCGTCGGACCCGCGTGTCGCCACTATCAGTGATTGCCGCCCACACGGCAGGTCTAGTCTAGAGAGACTCCCTAGCACTCGCCCCATTTGTACAGCCGACTTTGCTAGTGATGGTTCACTGTCAACGTACGCTCTCATTTGCAGAGACGCCAGTTTAGCATAGCCTTCAGCTACGTCATTTGCTACGACCTAGCAAGGTGCCATATTCAGTTACTATTGATATTGATATTGTGAATCATGTACCGTCAAGAGCGACGTTCATCATTAATGGATTAAAGTTAAGTATCAAACTAATTACGTCCGCTTTCTGAATTCTAATTCCTTATCATGTTCCAGACCTCACGTCAGTATAGTTCTTCCCTCCGCACGCCCAGCCTGCGTGAGCTAAAACGCGTGCATTTCGGCCTCCTCTAGTAACACGGTGTTGGCTCTTCTGCCAACACAACTCCCGCTGGAACAGAAAACTGTTTCTGAATCACCACTATTGTGCCTGCTCTGAGGGAAGGCTGTCTCTTCCCGAAAGCCAAAGGCAATAAGATACAGAAAGTATTGTTCACTCGGGTAACGGCAGGTTTCCCCAGCATCAGAACTGAACTGAAATATGGTGCACTGTTGCCCTTGACAACTTATGCAGTTAAATGCGACAACAAATTTATCAAGGAAAGCATATATCACCTAAATCGAAAGAGAAAACGACGGTGGTTGGCAAGATGTATGCAAAACATTATTTAAATAGGAATAAAAATGTGAGAGGACAGCCTGGCACAAGCTGCAGCCTGGTGCAAGCTGACGTCTTACTAACTCCAAATTGTGAAATGCAGTGCTGTAAAATAGGAGGAAGGGCGAGCCAGAGATGTGTGACACTGACAATGTCTTCACGCTACAATCTGTAGTAGGAGGACTCTCACATTTTTACAAAAAAGGTGGGTCTACGAAATGTTTAGTGTGCCACAAGGCATTAAACACTTCTAGAAATTTCCATATACGAAGGTACTTCCGTGCTCTTGTAAACGGGAAAAAGAACTCAAAGATCGATTGTGCAAGGGTTGATAAAAAATCATTACATGTGTAATGCCTGATTAAGAAAATGAGAAATACCTATCTACTTAATAATCAAATAATGTGAAAGTATTACACTTGTGACAATAATATGAAAAGGATAGACTGCTACTTACCACATAGCGGAGATATAGAGTCGCAGACAGGCAAAACGAAAAGACTACTAAACACATAAGCTTTAGGCCAGAAGGGCTTCTTCTGAAACAGAGGAAACGCGCGCACACACACACACACACACACACACACACACACACACACACACATGCAAATGCAGCTCACATGAAAATAACCACTATCTCTGGCTGCCAAGGCCAGACTGCAGGCAACTGCACATGCTGGGAGAAGCAGTCTGGGTGGTGGGGTAAGGAAGAGGAGGGGAGGGGATAGCACAGTAGGGGTGAGGTATGGTAAAATGCAGCTTGTAGGAGTATATAGGGACGAGGTGGGGAGAGGGTAGGGAAGCTGGGTGCAGTCAGGAGGTTAGACACAGTGCATGGGGTGGGGGGTGGAGGAGCAGAAAAGAAATAAAAAGGCTGTAGGTGCACTTTTGGAGTGGAAGGGTATGTAGTGCTGGACTGGCAACAGGTAATGGGAAAGTTGGATGAAGGACAATGACTAATGAAACTTGAGGCCAAGAGGGTTACAGGAATGTAGGATATATCACAGGCTGAATTACCATCTGCACGATTCAGAAAAGCTGGTGTTGGTAGGAAGGACCAGACTAGAACAGGCTGTGAAACAGTCATGAAAATGAAGAACGTTGTGTTGGGCAGCGTGCACAGCAACTGGATGGTCCTGTTGTTTCATGGCCACAGTTTATCGGTGGCCATTCATGCGGACAGATAGCTTGTTGGTTGCCATACCCACATAGAATGAAGCATAGTGGTTGCAGCTTAGCTTGTAGATTACATGACTGGTTTCACAGGTAGACCTGCCTTTGATGGGATAGATGATGCTTGTGACTAGACTGGAGTAGGTTGGTAGTGGGAGGGTGTATGGGACAGGTCTTGCATCTAGGTCTATTATAGGGATATGAGCCATGAGGCAAGAGGTTGGGAGAAGAGGTTGTGTAAGGATGAACAAGGATATAGTGTAAGTTCGCTGGGTGGCAGAATACAACCATGGGTGGGGGGGGGGAAGGGGGTTGGGAAGGATAATGGGTAGGACAGTCCTCATTTCAGAGAGGTAGTCGAAACCCTGGCGAAGAATGCGATTCAGTTGCACTAGTCCTGGGTGGACTGCTCCTCTGTGGTCAGATGATGGGACTTAGGGAGATGGTGGGTGACTGGCGAGATAAGGCATGGGAGATCTCTTTCTGTACAAGGTTGAGAGGGTAATTAAGCTCTTTGAAGGCCTCTGTGAGACCCTTGATATATTTTGAGAGGGACTGAATGTCACTACAGATGTGACAGCCACAGGTGGTTAGGCTGTATGCATGGTACTTCTTGGTATGACTGTTTTCCTTTGTTACTATTTTTTAACGCTACTATACTCAGTGTCCATCCTTTCCTCTCTCTTATTTCCTGGGTTCTACAGGTTGCTTTCCAAACCACACTGCACCCTCTTACTTATGAGCCACAGTCTATCAACTGTCTCGTCTACATCCAACACATGATGACAAGACCATGCTGATTGTTGGTGCAGCATCTCATGTACCACATTACTCCTGTAAATATTATTAAGCCTCGACCTTTAAGCTGATCACTGTCCTGCATCACTCTCATATATTTTCCATACCTTCCTGTGTCACATGAACTTATGCCTCTTCCTACCAACTCCTCTCCAATATCCACTCTCTTTCTCCCCTCTTGTTCCAGTTCACACATACTAATATCACCTGATCTACACACATCTGCTGTCCCATTTTTACATACATATCCGCTCGCAGACCTGCAACCAACATGGCAATCTTATTATTTATTTTTATCTTTGATCTCATTGTGTTTTCACGACGATTTCAGACCTCCCTCAGGTTTCATCTTCTTTCCCCATACTTCATCCACTCCATCATTTTTGTGATTTTTCCCACATTTCTTTTGGTGTATTTTTGAGTATTTTTTGCACATATTTCTACGTTAGTTATGTATTTTTGAGCGTTTTAATCCTCAACCTTGGATCCTTGCTCCTTCCGCATACATCAATACAGAAAATTTTTCTTATCCCTAGCCAGAACCCTGACCCACATGTTATTCTTGCATTATTTTTTGGCTCATTGAATACCCCCAGATGGTCTTACCATCAAATTACCCATCTCCAGCTGCAGCCCCACCTTTCTCAATGATGTCCATTTGTTCATATTCCGCCAGTCCTTAACCTTCACCAACATTGTCCCACAAAACCATGTCGATTAGGCCCAAACCTCCTTCCAGTACCTGTTCTCCATCTGTACAACTCCCCTGCTGTGTAATCGCAAAATTCTGGATTTCATCTCACATGCTCAAACTCTTGCCCTCCAGGAACAAGGGCACCATGCACAACGCCACCTCAAAAAACTCTCCACTCTGTTCACTTCCATTCCCACCTATTCCACCCTCCAGACCTCCACCACATCCCCTCTTAGCTGACAAATCCTGCCCAACAGACATAATACATTTACCCTACCCTCAAAAACTTCCTCCCACCACCATACATAGCCCAGAATCTAAACAGACTCGAAACACAGTCAAGAGTCTTCCCTCCTGTACAGTTAGGGACTTCTGCAACCAATGTAAAGTTATGCGGACGCTAACGTCCCGCTTCTGGTCACCAATTGTAAAAGAGCTCATGCCGGGAAGGGGGCATATAATTGTTACATCCCACTCCTGACACCAAATGTAAAAGAGTATGTGATATGGGGATGGGGAGAGAAACTTCTGACACCAATGTTAATGTATAAAATGGCACGGAGGAATAAGAAGGTTGTTAAATAGGCCTCGTGGCGGCAGTGTGCAGCACGTCGAGCGGTCAGGATTTGATAGTGGGCATCCAGGGCTGCCGTTAAATGACAAAACAGGGAATTAAGTACAATAAAAAGGATATATTTCAATATACGGAATACAAAAGGCGCGCCTAGGGTCGGAAGTTAGCGGGTTTAGGCCAGTCTACGAGGTCGAACAACTAATTAAAATGGGGAACAGAAGGGGAAGCTGCTCATGTTAACTTACGTTGGTGGACGGCCGTGAAAAGCAGAGGCAGAGGCTCTGCCTTCCAAAAAGTCGTCTGTTCTGCTCGAGGTCTGGATTACGAGAGAGAGAAGCAGGTCGCTCCGGCGTCCACGCACGTGATCGGTATACCGCGCATGCTATTGGCAAAAATCAATAGTGTTAATTCGCTAGCAGTTTCAGCAGAGGGCTCAGGGCGTCTCCTGTCAGCAGCTTTAACTGGACAGAACTGCCTCGGTTTTGAAAGACAAGCGACTTGTGTCACGTAGACACGGTGTGAATTACTCTTGGAGAAAACTTGAAAGATTCGACTGGGCCTTTGAAATAAATTTCTTAAACCAATTCTCTAAAATATGCCTTGACTGGCTGCCATCCTGTACATTCCTTCCCCTTTCTAGAGAAGTGGTAACAAACATTGTTTACAAAAGAGCGTCGGTGACTCCCCGGAAAGACGGTTTGCCGTAATAGGGTCCTTAATACTATGGGAGGGATGTGTTGCAATTGGTTTCATTTTTTGTATATATGTGGGAGAGGACTTATATGCAGTCAAGTTTATCAAATTTCATGAGTTAAGAAAATAATAAAATATTAACTGTTCAAATTTTGTGCAGATATATAATGTCTCCTTTAATAACTGAAATCATTAGTATAACAGAATACAACGGACAATCCACGTTTATAACAAAATATTTAATTCTATAGTAATCGAAGTATTTGGGTAAAAACATAATAAATCAGCTTAATGCAGGTCGTTAACATCTGATTTGGGTAAGAACTGGGTGAAGTACATTTAAAAAGAGTGATAACAAACGTAAAATTGTGCTATATCCTCAATATATTAGTTACGGGTAATAGTTGCACAAAGTTTCACAGGCTACAAAATATTAACACATTCCAGTAGAATGGATGGTGCAGTTAGCAAGCAGAAGAGATGATGTTCCGCAAATCATATGAAAATCTTTAACCACATGAACTCATGTTACAATGCAATGTACAAAGCCTTTTCTTATACTGGCAAAACACTGGATTTAAGGATGAAATCAGGGTCATATGGCATAAAATAGGCTTGTGAAACAAAGTTACAGGCATGGAGAACACAGAGGCAAAACTCTACAAAAGGTAATTAAAAGGTGCATCCATAGTGACAAAACAACTAACAATATTCTCGTCCTATTCATAAAACTTCGTATAAAGGGAGGGGAAAGAACGCAGTGAGTTTTTAATCAGTCTGCAAAATACGAAGTGGTTCACATCTAGAACGTGACTCTGTGCGACAAAAGCGCTCGCGCTGTTTTAAACAAACTTTGACTGACAGGAGAAGAGCACGTGGCTTGTCCAGCGGGGGAGTGTGACGTCGGCAAACTTTAATGGCCTTTCTCTGTGGCAGGGTGATGGAGGCGTTACGCGCGTCTTTCGGGAGGGGAAAGAGCGGGGAGGTAAGCGCGAGGGTACTGGCGGTATAATGCAAAGTATGCATTAAAACAGAGAAAGACAATGCTGGCTAACAGACGGTCAAACACCGGTAATGATCCACATAGAGCAACACCAAATTTGTACATGAAGAGGTCCTAACTGTTATAGGACAAAACCAAATGCATGGCGGCACAGTAAAAAACGTTTAAGGAGGCTCAGTTAAGATCGTTAGTACAATACTTGCATTCATTTTTAAACAGATATTGAACGACAGACTGCATTTCAGTGTTGATTTTCAGCAAACACAAAATTCAGAAAACGCTGAAGTAACAGGGTGAGCTACGAAAAAAAGGGCGCGAACTACTGCGACATTGTACAATAAAACTTTTATTCATTTGGGTGGAAGTCTCTTGCTAACTAAATTTTCAGCAAAATAGCGCGTTACTGCGCTTGGGCGATGACGTCACGTCATGGGTGCCAAACATCAACAAACTAGTGCTCATTTCAGCGGGAGCTTTACTCTTGTAACATCATGGATGTGTTTGTTTGCATAAACAAACGGGTGTCTCTCCTTTCCTAAATACACGGTGGGTCACTGTATCCAAATGGTAGCAGTGTCAATTTCCATGCTCACTCGTAACATCCTCACTTCGTCAATAAATTACTAAGTAGGAAGTAGGGTGAACAATAACGAAACTTGTGCTCGTCTGGGTGAACTCTCTATCTCGCTTACCGCTCTACAGCGAGAGGGTAGCGCACTACTTCTCAACTTCAGGAGGCATTCAACTCTTCTCTATTGAGTAGATAACTCGGGTGCTTCATTTAGCAAGGATTTCTACGACAATGCATATCGTAGCGGGCATGCTAAGGGTTTATGGAAGATGGTACGGTGGTACTATACTTCGGAAGAGGCTCGGAATTGCAAAGCGCCACCAAGCTTAATGGCGGCTCACGGGAAGATACCCCATAACGGCCGGCTTTGTTATGGCAATGCATTTCTGTTTCGCGTTCCATCAGCTGGTGGTCGCTTGCTTCTAAACTCCACGCGGAATTGTAGTCTGATTAGAGGGCATGAGAGCGAAAAACTCGCAATTATTTTAAATCTTAGGCAGCTTGAAAGGATACGAAAATAAATGCTTCTAAAACGACAGTAGACTTAGCACATCTGCAAAGCACTGGAACAGTGGAATATTAGTTACAAAAGTCAGATGAAAATTCGAAGTATCACAGTCTATTGAACAATAAAAGACAAATAGAATAGACACCGCAAGAAGGGGCTCCACATCCTAGGTCTGACAACAAAACGAAACGTCAACGGCGTACATTTGTAAAGAGTAGCATTGTAAAAAAACTTTTGTGAGGTAGACTTGATGCATTCTTTCGAAAGGCAAAACAAAATCATTATTAATAGTGAAGATCTAAAAGTGAAATACAGAACAATACAAAAATTCTGCAACAAAACTGAATATAAGGAAAATAGCTTAATGTCATCAAATAAATACTTATACAGTAGTTGGGAGAGGGTACCTTCAAACATTTAATACTCTCCGTACATGGTCACTCAAAACTTATACAATAAATGGCTTATAAATCAAATGAAGATTAGACTTAATTTATGACAGGCAAGACGAAGAATAGGGAGAGAAGTGGTAGCGTTGGGGAGGGGGGGGGGGGGTGACTGACTTATCGCAAGGCGACAGCTGTGCCAGTCCACGTCATTGCGTCATGTGGTCTCTGCTTATAGTAAGTGTTCACTGGGAACATAGGCCGCAATTTAGACGACTAAAAAACATTGTCTCAGTTGGAAACTCGCTGCATGGTAAAGTGAATCTTGGCCAACCGTTTTGTTCTGACCTCAGGGTGATGGTATAAAACAGACCTTTTACCATCACTTAAAACGACAAACACAGGACGTTTTGCCTGCTCACCAATAACCCCAATAAAACAACCTCATATGCCGGCATGGTAACTCAGCGTGTTGGGTCAGAGGGTTAGCTGCCCTCTGTAATAAAAAAAACTGAGTTAATGAATCAACAACGAACTGAAACGGGTGTCTAGCGACGTCCGCACTGAGCAGATGCAATGAACGAAAACGAACAAAATAAAAAAAGCGGCAGTCTGCCTTAGGCAGGGCAACAGAGTGTACGCGTCCGTGTTGACTGCGTGCGGAGCGCGAGCTCGCCTTGTTTACATTCTGACGGCCGTTGCTTAAGTGCCGGCTTACCTTGTAGGATCCATGGCGAACCGTTACCGTAAATCAACACTCCGATTTACTTTCTGCAACGATTATGCCCGACCGAAAGCACTCGAGGTGGAGCGTTTTCTGCGAGAGGAAGTGAAGATCCCGGCGACCGATATTATCGGCATACATTTGTAGATCGTGAGCAGCACGGTATATGTTAAAATCATTAACGACGCGGCGTGCAAACGCATCCTACGTGAGACCAAACAGGGGCTCCATTTCTGTCATGCTGATGGCAATGTGGGAGAGGTAACCGCCGACCACGCAGGCCTTAGGTATGCGAACGATACGCATTTTCGAATTGCCATTCGAACTTCCTGCTGAGGAAGTCGTCGCGGCACTACGCCCATACGGCACAGTCCATGGCCACACTGCGGAGAAGTGGACACAGTTTCGGACGTATCCTGTCCTAAACGGGGTCCGACAGGTCACCATTGATCTCCGAAGCCACGTACCGTTCTACTTACAAATCGGCGGATGCACTGCAATAATTATATACGACGGCCAGCCTCGGACCTGTTCCGGGTGCGGCAAAGAAGGCCACCTTAGATCCGAATGCCTACAACGGCGTATTACGCAACTTCCAGCAGCCGAAAAACCACCCACGTCGCACCCTACAGTGCTACCGGTGACCTAGCCGCTGCTCTAGCTTCTCCTACCGCTTTGCAACGTCGCCCGGTCACCACAAACGACGCCACCAACGAGCCCGACCAGACACCGACGGAGAGCGCCTCGGACGGCCCGCCGCCTCGACAGGCCATCGACACCGCTCCGACGATGCCGACGCAACCAGACGCAGACCCTGACCTCGGTAACACGATGGAGATCGACTCGCTCATCGTTCCTACAGCGGCCTTTCTGCCAGAGCGACGCGTCTCCCTTCCGTCGTCGGACACGGAAGGTCGCACAAGGAAACAACGTTCTCCGAAACGTCGCAAGCGAAGACGTCGCACAGTTTCCGGCCAAGAGGAGACGTTACAAGTCGAGGAGGACGCAACCGTCGACCAGCACGAGGCCTCAGAACCCGCTACTGCTGACGAAGACGTTATGAGCGCGGAGACATCTACCGGTGTGCCTGCGCCCCGTGCTGATGCTGAACTAAACCATGAACGTATCACAGGCGACACTACACCACGCACCATTACAACATCTTCTGCAGACAAAATGGTCGATAAACCGGTGCCCGCTTCCACGGCGTGGCACGTGGAGGAGGTCGAGGAGCAGGACCCGTTACGAGACATTGCGCCGTCGGGGCCGCACCACTAATCATACTCTCCCCAGAATCCACTGCGGGCCAGCGGGATAACGTTCCGCTGCAACGCCCGCGCCCTTGCGCGGACAGCGAAGTGGACCAGCCTCCAGCAGTCCGACACCAGGCCTACCGGATAGCAACCATCAACATCAACAACATCCGTTCCAGGGTGAAAATCCGCCTTATGCAGGAGATGTTCTGGGCTTCGGATATTGATTTCGCCCTTCTGCAGGAAGTTCACTTGGCTAGTCTCCCGGATATCAGTGGCTATACCGCCCACGCCTCCGCGAGTGATCCTATGGGCCGCGGAGTGGCCATCTACGTCCGCCACGGGATTTCTGTGACCGATGTCACCTCCCTTCCATCAGCTCGGGGCATGGCACTCACTGCCATGGGGACACGCATCATTAATGTCTGCGCTCCCTCAGGCACCGACCGACGGCATGAAAGAGCCCAGTTTTATTCCGAGGAAATCGCTCCCCTGTTTTTAGGGCGTTATGACCACTGCCTACTAGGAGGTGATTTCAACTGCGTTCTGCAACCCAAAGATCAGACTCCCCACTATACTACATGCCAGGAACTACGTATAGTGGTGCGAGACCTCCTGCTTCATGATACCTGGGAAGTTTAACACGGCGACCGTTCTGGCCATACCTTTCTTACCAGTCATTCCGCAAGCCGACTAGACAGGATATATGTCTCACAAACTCTTAGATCTGCGATACGGGGCGCCGAACGCTGGCCGCTGGTCTTTTCCGACCATTGCGCCTACATCTGTACGGTCCTCCTTCCGCCGCAATCAGTATGGCGCAGCCGTGCGCCATGAAAACTCAATACTTCACACTTGCATGACCTGGCATGTCGCCAACAAGTCACTGAAACGTGGACAGCCTGCGAACGACGCCTTCCCCTCTACCACTCGACATTGACATGGTAGTTGGACTGCACCAAGCCGGCGATCCGGAGGACACTGATGAGATACGGGAAGGACATGGCCGACTGGCATCGCAACACTGTTGACTTCTATTATGCGATTCTCCGAAATCTGGACGCTCAACCGCCAACCCCGGACAACCAGTTGGAACGGCGAAGAACTAAGGTGAAGATAATTGCGCTGGCACGCCGGAAACTGCAAGGGGTCGTGATACGGACGCGATCAAGCGGATTTAGAAATTCCATCCATGCATCATATAGTGTCCGACGAACGACGGCGTAGTCGGCAGATCATCAGCACTCTGACCACACCTCATAGCACGCAGGTGACCACTCAGAATGACATCGTCCACGCATTCGTCGAGCACTACCGTCGTCCTTATCGTGAAGAAGACGCTGAAACTGCAGCAGACGACTCCATTTTGCATTACGTCACGAGCACCCTCCCCCACACGGAGGCGGATGCTTTGACAGTGGCGGTCACGCGAGACGAAGTCAACAATGCAATCGCCAAGGGTGCTGTCAACAGATCGCCCGGCATTGACGGCTTACCGATTGAGTTTTACCGTACCTTTCGGAACCTCATGGCACCACGGTGGACGACTATGTATCAAGAACTGATGACATCTGACCAAGCAATCCCACCCGCCTTTGCTGAGGGCATCATCATACCAGTCCACAAACCAGCCCGTGGTTCGATGGTCACAATTTACAGACCGCTCACCCTACTCAATGCCGATTACAAGATTTTCGCGCGCTTATTGGCAATGCGGCTCCGAACAATACTCCCTCATATCCTCTCGCCAGAGCAAATGACGCCTGGAGGACAGGTTAACGTACAGACTGCCACAGGGGAATGCCGCGACTTAATTGCGATGGCGGCGCTCTGCAGACTTCGTGCAGCGGTCGTCGCTATAGACTTTGACAGCGCCTTCGATAAAGTGCGTCATCGTTTCCTGTTTTCGGTGGCAGCCCGAATGGGCATCCCCCCTTCGTTTCTCGACGTCAGCCGGCGTCTTTCCGACAGTGCCAGTTCACGTGTCCAAGTCAATGGACGTTTATCAGGGCCGGTACCTATATGCCGTTCGATACGGCAGGGGTGCCCCCTCTCTACCCTCCTGTATGCCATTGCCCTTGAGCCCCTTATTCGGGGCTTGACGACCAAGCTCTCTGGCCTCACCCTACGCCAACACACTTTTCGCTGTCGGGCATATGCTGATGAACTCCTCCTCCGGCTCTGAGATTCGAGAGGTCCTCGAATTGATTACCCGTTATGGGGCTGCCGCTGGCAGTGCCACAAATGTCTCCAAATCTTCTGCAATGCACAATGAACGAGGCCTCCAGGAGGGTGAAGTGGCACCCCTGCCGCTTGTGCGGACTTTCCGGTACTTGGGCATTACCTTTACCCCCACGGTCACACGCACAGCGGCAACGAATTTCCGTCGTCTGTTACACGTCATCCGCAACGACGTCCGCCAGAACCTCTTGCGCCGCCAGGACACACTTCAACGGGTTGAGTTTCTTAATCTTTATGTGGCATCAAAATTGGTCCACATCGCGCAAGTTCTCCCTCTGCGCACGGGAAAGCGGTCTGCGTGGCGCCACCTGGGGAAGGTGTGTTGCCTTCCGAAACTGGGTTAAAACCGCCAGGAGACCCTCTGATTCCTGGAAATCTTCAGAATGTCTGAAGTGCTCTGTGGCCCAGAGGAACCTGAGTGGGGCGGGGACCGTAATGTCCTATCCCGTGGCCTTGACGTGGCCCCGGCGCTCAGTAACCCCCTTAGATGGGGTGAAGCTAACACGGGAAGGGCCGTCAATGCATGACGTTAAAAGGCTAGCCCTTAACTGGGTGCAATCCTCACTGAACCACACTGGCCCACCGTGAATTATCAAAAGCGGTGGGTGAGACATGGTCGGCCATGATCCCCCAGTATGTGTGGAGGCCCTCCGGGGAATGTAACTCGGGTTTGAGTGCCATACCGTCTCGATGATGTCAAACTCCACAATATAAGACCTGGGCCATACCATAATTTTTATCACGTCATCATCCTCATAACACCTCCGAGCTGTGGAACGGTGACGGTTGTCGTTGTGTCAAGGAAGGACGTTAAACTCACGTCAAGGTAGGACGTTAAACGCCCCCAACCCAAGGCGAAAGCGAAGGGTGCGTGGCACAGGGGGAGCTGTGTCTGAGGGACTAACCAACTGTCCCTCCCTCAATTCGCAGGGCACAAGACCAGCTGGTGCTCTGCACGCCGGCGACCTCGTTTGTCGGCGTGGGACCTCGGCGCGAGTCGGCAAGTGTGCCTCGCCGCACCCGTGGGTAACCGGGGCGTGTTCTGCCAAACCCAGGGGGTGGTGACATCGCCTGGGCCAGGTTAGCTGGGTCCAGACCGTCGAACGACTGGGTGACCGGCCCGCCACCTGAGTAGGAGTGGGTCCTTGGCCTATAGGTGGGAGATCGGGCTAGTAGGCGGCGAAGGACGAGAAGTGCATCCACTTCTCCGGAGTGCGGGGTGCACTTGCCGATGAACACTGGGAGAAATCGTCGGTGACGAGGCCACTGAAGGGGACCAGTACACTGGCAACGGTGTGCTGAACTCGGCGGCTCAGGGAGGCCCTTGACCTAGGGACGAGGTTGGTGGGTGAGCTGCATTTTAGTCGCCCCCCCCCCCCCCCCATGCCAGTGGAGCCGGTCCGGGGTTAGAGACGGGCTCCCAACCCCCCTTTTTTCGCTTGTCTAATCATGGCCGAACCAGAGACAAGCGATTCGTGTGCTTCTACGCGGGCTTCGATGCTTTCTGCTCCCGACCCATTGGGGCAAATGGAGGAAATAGATGAGAGCGTAATGGAGAGACACAACAGGATTACACAACTGTTGGAGTCCAACGTAAAAAACGGTAAGATTAGCCAAACTGCAATCTTGCAAATAAAAAATGAACTGGCCTCCTGGGCGATTGCTCATGCTAGGCTTGAGAGGCGAGTTGTAGAATTACAGCGGGAAAACTTTACCCTTAGGAGACAACCGACCAAGACATGGGCAGGTGTAGTGGCTCAGGCTGCCACCAAAACCCAAACAACCAGGGAAACGATAGCGAAAGTGACACAGAAGCCGGACACGGCGGGCTTTTTAAGGCCCCTGCCCGGACAAGACACCAAAAAGGTCCAGGAGATTTTTACCACTATGGTAAATCCAGTCAAGGATAAAATAAAGGTAAATAAAGTTAAAGCAGCAAAAAATGTCGTAATTGTAGATGTGGCAACTGAGGAGGATAAAAACAAAATTTTAAATAATCAAAATCTGTGCAAGGCAGTCAGGTGTGAACCCCCAAAGAAGAGGAATCCACTCGTAATCACGTATGATGTACCGGTTACGATGGACAACAATGAATTGTGCGACACGATAAAGAACCAAAATTTTGACAATATGACCGATGAACAATTCAGAAATGATTTTAAACTGAAATTTAAGACAGGAACAAGAGACAGACAAACAGTACACCATGTAGCAGAAGTTACAGGATCTATGTGGGTAAAGCTTACATCTATGGGTAGGATATACGTTGGATTTCATGCCATCAACGTTCGGGAGTACTTGGTGGTGCCTCGCTGCCACAACTGTGGCGACTTGGATCATATCCACATGTACTGTGACCGGAAGCCGGCTTGCTCCAGATGCGGAGCGGAAGATCACATACGAAAAAATTGCACCAAATCTGGAATCTGCATTCTATGTGTAAAGAGAGGCAAAAAGACATGCAATGCCTCAGGAAGGAATTGCCCAACCTATAGGATGTTGGAGCAAAGACACATATCAAGAATTGATTATAGCTGAAGCCGCAGCTGTGCGCAGAATGCCAAAAAGGAAGCTCCAGGGAAGAGGCGCAGAGACGCAGCTAGGGCTGCTAAATTCAATTCTTAACCTTTGTTGAAGGCAGTAAAACTGAAAAACCAGGAATGGTAGACGTGGCCGTCCAGACGGACCTGTGTGGACGGGAAGATGCCGCTCTCCCCTCGCCCCGGAAGTCGAGACCGCCAGAAGATTGGGCACCCGAAGTCAGGCGTCCTGCAACAGCGAGCCAAATAAAAGCCACAAGAAACAGCTCCACATCAGAAGAACCACTTCAAGTAAACACAATCAGTAGCACGATAACCACACCTACTTCTGACCAATCGTTAGTTAAACGTCTAGAGGTGGATCCCATCAGGATCTACCCAAATCTAGAACACGCCTTACAACTTCCCCGTCTGGAGAAGCCGGCTGTCCTGACCACAGCATTAAGACACATAGTACGGGTAGGGCACCAGTATGGACGTAGAGTTGCCTTCTCGGCCATGGAGGCTGTCGATAGAAGACAGTTAAAGACCATGAATCTCCCCACTGACTTTGGCGCCCTGCGTGACATGGTCAAAAAGGTTTTTCAAAGAAGAAACGAAAAATTTGATCTAGACGAGATCTACAATCAGGCTGTCTTAGCCAATGTTAGGATTGCGTATGACTGGAGGAAGACCTTTCCAGAACAATATGTACACACATATTTTCCATGACCATTAAAATACAGCTAGGACAACTAAATGCACAAACGGCCGATTAGTCATGCAGGAGCTCCGAAGGGTGGTGGAGGAGATGAGTCTCGACGTACTCTGTCTACAGGAGCCATACTCTCTTGCAGGTAACATAGCTTTCGCTAGCGTTAATTGGCAAATAGTTTCCTTTGGAGATGACCCTAAAGCCACCACTATAATAAATAAAGCTATTACAGCCACTGTGCTCGCTCATCTTTCAAATGAACACTGCATTGTAACCGAACTCCAGACTCCAGTTGGAGTCATTCATCTAGTTAATACACTCCTGGAAATTGAAATAAGAACACCGTGAATTCATTGTCCCAGGAAGGGGAAACTTTATTGACACATTCCTGGGGTCAGATACATCACATGATCACACTGACAGAACCACAGGCACATAGACACAGGCAACAGAGCATGCACAATGTCGGCACTAGTACAGTGTATATCCACCTTTCGCAGCAATGCAGGCTGCTATTCTCCCATGGAGACGATCGTAGAGATGCTGGATGTAGTCCTGTGGAACGGCTTGCCATGCCATTTCCACCTGGCGCCTCAGTTGGACCAGCGTTCGTGCTGGACGTGCAGACAGCGTGAGACGACGCTTCATCCAGTCCCAAACATGCTCAATGGGGGACAGATCCGGAGATCTTGCTGGCCAGGGTAGTTGACTTACACCTTCTAGAGCACGTTGGGTGGCACGGGATACATGCGGACGTGCATTGTCCTGTTGGAACAGCAAGTTCCCTTGCCGGTCTAGGAATGGTAGAACGATGGGTTCGATGACGGTTTGGATGTACCGTGCGCTATTCAGTATCCCCTCGACGATCACCAGTGGTGTACGGCCAGTGTAGGAGATCGCTCCCCACACCATGATGCCGGGTGTTGGCCCTGTGTGCCTCGGTCGTATGCAGTCCTGATTGTGGCGCTCACCTGCACGGCGCCAAACACGCATACGACCATCATTGGCACCAAGGCAGAAGCGACTCTCATCGCTGAAGACGACACGTCTCCATTCGTCCCTCCATTCACGCCTGTCGCGACGCCACTGGAGGCGGGCTACACGGTGTTGGGGCGTGAGCGGAAGACGGCCTAACGGTGTGCGGGACCATAGCCCAGCTTCATGGAGACGGTTGCGAATGGTCCTCGCCGATACCCCAGGAGCAACAGTGTCCCTAATTTGCTGGGAAGTGGCGGTGCGGTCCCCTATGGCACTGCGTAGGATCCTACGGTCTTGGCGTGCATCCGTGCGTCGCTGCGGTCCGGTCCCAGGTCGACGGGCACGTGCACCTTCCGCCGACCACTGGCGACAACATCGATGTACTGTGGAGACCTCACGCCCCACGTGTTGAGCAATTCGGCGGTACGTCCACCCGGCCTCCCGCATGCCCACTATACGCCCTCGCTCAAAGTCCGTCAACTGCACATACGGTTCACGTCCACGCTGTCGCGGCATGCTACCAGTGTTAAAGACTGCGATGGAGCTCCGTATGCCACGGCAAACTGGCTGACACTGACGGCGGCGGTGCACAAATGCTGCGCAGCTAGCGCCATTCGACGGCCAACACCGCGGTTCCTGGTGTGTCCGCTGTGCCGTGCGTGTGATCATTGCTTGTACAGCCCTCTCGCAGTGTCCAGAGCAAGTATGGTGGGTCTGACACACCGGTGTCAATGTGTTCTTTTTTCCATTTCCAGGAGTGTATGTATTACCAATATGGTGATGACATTGAGACATATTTAGATCAACTAATACGAGTCACAACAGCACTAAGAGGCCGAAAGATAGTGGTGGTGGCAATGCAAAGTCCCCCCTGTGGCACAGTGGCACCCGGGACGGCAGAGGGGAGAAGATGGAGGAAACAGTGATGTCATTACAGTACTTGGTTGCAAATAGAGCCGGGAACCCCCCCACCTACACAGGCGGAGGAGGAGAAGGAACTAATATTGATATAACACTAATTTCGCCAAATTTTGCTGGTCACTTGAACAACTGGATGGTAAGAGACCAAGTAACAACAAGTGACCATAATTTAATCACATTTGAGCTCACCGACAAAGAGTGCCACTGGGACATAGGGTGGGAGTTTCAACTAAACTACAACAAAACTGATTGGGAGCGCCTTGCAAGAGAGTTTGTTCCCCCAACATGGCCAGAGGGTGATGAAGATGTCGACAGGCATGCTGAAGATCTGGTTAGTGCCATCACAAAAGTGGTTAAGGCTGAAGTACCAACTAGGAGAAGGGCCGTAGCGGCTTCCCCGTCACCATGGTCAGCTGAACTAGGGCAGATGCGTCAGTCGGTCAGGAGGGCGAGGAGGTACTACCAGCGAAGTGTCGTCTGGGAAGAAAAACAGAGATGGCTAGAAATCTACAGGAGTGCCAAGAAGGAGTTCCAGAGAGAGCTCAAAAGGGTCAGACTGGTAAGCTGGGAGAAGTATGTCCAGAGCCAATTGGCTACAGATCCCTGGGGCATCCCGTATAAAATAGTTAGGGAAAAAATCAGGTCTCCCATGGTACTATCAACCATCCGGGATGGGAATCAGATGACAGGGACATGGCAGGAAACTGCTGAAGTCCGCCGGCCGGAGTGGCCGAGCGGTTCTAGGCGCTACAGTCCGGAACCGCGTGACCGCTACGGTCGCAGGTTCGAATCCTGCCTCGGGCATGGATGTGTGTGATGTCCTTAGGTTAGTTAGGTTTAACTAGTTCTAAGTTCTAGGGGACTAATGACCTCAGAAGTTGAGTCCCATAGTGCTCAGAGCCATTTGAACCATTTGCTGAAGTCCTTCTCCGGTCCCTGCTTCCGGATGACACGGAAAATGAGGATACAGAAGAACAAGGCCTAATTAGGCAAGCTCAGCAAGAAGAGTGCCAAAACAATACTGTGGTGTACCCTTTCTCGGAGAACGAGGTGGCGGTGCACATTAAGGCCCTTAAAAGAGGGAAAGTCCCAGGACCAGACGGCATCATAGTGGAGGTGGTGCAATACCTTGCTCCTCAACTAGTAACACCTCTAGCTAGAATCTACAACGAGGCCCTAAGCCTCAGAAAGTTTCCCACCATCTGGAAACAAGCAAATGTGGTGATAATAGAAAAGGGATTGGACAAAGATCCAAAAGAGGTCAAGTCCTACAGACCCATATGTCTGTTGGATCTGCTAGGAAAATTGCTGGAGAGGCTGCTGGCTGACAGGCTGATGGCACACCGAGTGCTTTGTGGAATGAGCAGCAGGCAGTTCGGCTTTAGGCCAGGGCGTTCTGCGTCTGACGCAATCGCCATGGCGGCTGAGGTCTGTGGGTCGTCCACACACAAGTACATAGTTGGCATCGTGGTGGACATCAGTGGCGCCTTTGACAACCTGTGGTGGCCTTCGCTCTTCTCTTGCCTGCGAGAGAAGGAGTGTCCAGGGCCGCTATATGGGTGTCTTAGGAGCTATTGCGTGGATAAGGAGGTCTGGCTATCATCTCCTAGCGGAAGAGTGGGCAAGAAGATAACAAAGGGGTGTCCACAGGGCTCTGTCCTGGGGCCACTCTTTTGGGATATCAATATGGAGCCTCTCCTTGAGACCCTGGAGAGCTGTGCAGATGTGCTAGAGGTGATAGCTTACGCTGATGACGAGAGGAATTAGAACCAAAAATCGAGAGGACCATGACATTACTCTCACAGTGGTGCCATAGAACCAAGCAAAAAGTAGCACCAAACAAATCCACCTACCTACTTCTAAAGGGCCAACTGGTCAGAAACTCCACAGTTAGGATGGATGGCACACCAGTCATACGTCGTCGAGAGGCTAGATATCTAGGAGTAACGCTAGACGAAAAATGGAGCTTTGCCAGACACATTGAGGTAGTAATACACAGGTCGATAGAAGTGTTAAACAATCTCATCACCATAGGCCATAGACGATTTCATCTCCCGCCGAACCTCATCAAACTCTATCATAATACCATCCTTGTCTCCATCGTGGCCTATGGGTCCGGGGTCTGGGCCCACAGACTCTCGAGGGTCGTTCCTGCTATGGCCGTGAGGAGAGTGCAGCGAAACATGATACTACGATCAGTGGGGGCATATAGGACATCACCAGGGGGAGCATTACTGATACTCATGGGCCTGTGCCCCCTTGATGTGAAAATCAGGGAGCAGGCTGCATGGTATTGGGTAAAAAAGGGGAAAATTGGAAAAACCAGGGATATTATGGGGGTCAGAGTGGGGGACAAAATAACAATTTAAAGAAGGGGAATAGAACTTTGGCAGGAAATCTGGGATGGGGATGAAACAGGAAGAAGGACTCACCGATTATTACCAAACGTTCAGGAAAGATTAAGGCTGAAACATTTCCAGCCAAGTAAGGGACTGCTGCACTTCCTCACTGGGCATGGCCCGTACCCAGCATATCTATGCCGGTTTGGGAAAAGAGCGACACCATCGTGTGACTGTGGTGCAGAAATCGGCACACCGGATCATGTAGTCTACGAATGTCCGCTTTTCGACGACGTTGCAGCTAATTTACGGAACTCATTGCCTAACACAGATACCTTTCAACTTATTCGAGACCCTACCACTTTCACCATCATCGATAAACTGGCTAGTGAGGTATCCGCCAAGGTCCTAAGGGAATATAGAAGGGAGATCGAGTAAATATAAAACCAAAACTTGACATCACGCACCATCCCATACCGCCAGGGTGTGTACTGGCCGACCGTCAATGACGATCGGGATCCGACGCATCCAGGACCAGGGGGAGGGTGCGACCACACCGACTTGAGACTACAGCACACCAACTATGACTGATAAAAAACTATTATTATTCTTTGTAGAAGTAGATCGTAGGAAATTCTTTTTCTTAAACCTGCAGCGATTACGGTAAGGCCAGCCCAGTGCCAGGGGCACGCCCACTGGGATTAGCTCGGTGGGCATGGCCATGAAATAGTAGGTTTATATTATATACTGGCACACCTGTAAGGCTGCAGGATGTAGTTGTTAGTAGTAGAGTAGCTTAGAGTTGATGGCATTATTGACTAACAGTAAATCATAAAGATACCCATAGATCATATAGATAGATAAAACTAACTTCCTGTGGCTAATAAAACAGTAGAATATAGAATATGTAGTAAATGCTGCTAATGTAATATTGTGTCTAATTTCGACCCACTAATGATTTTAGGTGGTGGGTTAGATTGTATAATATTGGTTTTGATTAAAAAAGATATTTTTTTAAAAAAAAAAAAAAAAAACAAGTTCTCCCTCTGCCAACTGCAATTGGGCGCAACCTTCAGGCGGCTTTTGGCTATTATCTCATGGCTGGTTCCATGTTTAAAGTCCGTTATGAGACACTTACCCTGCCCTCACGGTATGGTGGCGTCGGGCTCGTCAATGTCCGTATGCGAGCTGCAGCCTTGTACATGAGTACCATGAGAAAACAGTGGATGGGCCAGGGTACATCTCTAACACGCAGCTTGCTTGAGGTCCTCCTACCTGCTTCCACCTCACCACTGGTGTCTGTCGGCCATATCGTGCCTCATTTGTCTCATATTTCGACCTATTTCGTCGGCTACAGTTACATACATACCAGTCTCCCAGATACTCGCCCACCCAGGACTAAGGATTTTTACAGCCTGCTGCTGCGCTGTGTTCCCCGGAATGTGATGGAGACCAAACATCCCTCCATCCAGTGGCCCATAGTGTGGACTACCGCCCACCAGCCCTTCCTCCCTACGAACGTCCGGGCACTGTGGTATCACATAGCCAACAGGAAATTTGCCACGAAGCAGCGACTGCACAACATTGGCTTGTCAGAATCCCCTCTCTGTCTCCTTTGCCAGCAACTGGACACTGATGAACACCGTCTGACATGTGCCTCATCGCAAGATGTATGGCGCTTCGTGCAGCAAATCATTGCCTGCTATCTCCGGGTGCCACCAGACACAATCGAACCTCGAATGTTTCTATACCCGGAGGATAGACATTTTTCCGCCGCCAAATGTCACGCTATTACGTGGGTCAAAGGGTGGGCGGTCGCTTATCTCTTTCATGAGGGACCTAAATCCCGCCTCGACTTCTGGACCTATTTACGAACAGCCCATGCAGCTCTCGAAAACACACCACGTTACCGAACATTATTTGCTAACTATCTTGGAGCGGTCTTTGTTAGACCTTCATTGAGTTGGGGGGTGCCTGGCTCAGAGGGCACCTACCCCTCCTCCCACGGCGGTGTCTGAGTTTAAACCGCCTACGATCGATTCTACTTCTGACCTCCGCGGATGGGAGAGCGCGTCGCAGATTGCGCGGATTTTATTTCTTTTTGCTTTTCCTTTTCTTTAACCAGAATTTATATTTCTTTTTCTCTTTCTCCGATGTGTTCACATAATTTCATGATAATAGTGAATATTACAGAAACACATGCAAAAAAAAAACGCCTGCCACTTCTGTTGATTCCTGTGTCTCCCACTTCCCTAAGCACCACAGGCTCGGTGGTGGTGAGGGGGACACAGTGGCCAGGCCTCGGGTTTCGACCCCTGCCCACTTTGCCCCCCGAGCCCCCACCGGTCCACTACCAGCAAAAAAAAAAAAAAAAAAAAAAAAAAAAAAAAAAAAAAAAAAAAAAAAAAGAGCTGGAAAAAAGTGGTCAGCGCGACAGACTGTCAATCCTAAGGGCCCGGGTTCGATTCCCGGCTGGGTGGGAGATTTTCTCCGCTCAGGGACTGAGTGTTGTGGTGTCCTAATCATCATCATTTCATCCCCATCGACGCGCAAGTCGCCGAAGTGGCGTCAAATCGAAAGACTTGCACCAGGCGAGCGGTCTACCCGTCACACGCCATTATTATAATCGTACTTCATGCATTGAGTTAACCAATCAAGAGTCTACCACTTACGAAAAACAGAAGGCATGGATAGAATAAGAATAAATGGTCAGGAAGGAGGATGCAGAGAGACGAGAAAGGAAAGAAAATGAAGATAGAAAAAGTTCATGCCTGCGTTAGTGCACCAACGATTTCGGAAACCTTGCAGACGCGGTATGACGGCACAGGGTGTTACAGAGCCCTTAAAGCGCTCACGTCTGTGGAGCAAGGCGAAGGAACCTATTTTCATTATAGGGTGGAGAAATGAGGCTTATAGGAAAGATGAAAGAAGAAAAGAGTTGACCATGACACAAAAATTAAACGGAAGAAAATGCCATGAACGGCTGGGAGACTGTGCTTGCCAAACACATTGTGCAAGCTGCAGATCCCTGGAGATTAACTAAAAGCTATACAAAAAGAGTATCTTAAAAACGATTTCATCAGAACAACTAAGCATGACATACTTCTTCACAACAGAGTTGTGTTTTTCAAATACACAGGCAGTAACTGTATTATGGACGCAAAATTTATGCTATAACGGAGATCTTCTCTGGATAAATCGCTGCAAATGCTTCAGTATACATCAACACTCACAGTACAGAAGAGACGGTGGCGGCGGGGCGGGTGGCTGCACGGCGGCGAAAGTACGCGCCCGGGCGTTGATTCCAGGACCCAAACGGAGACGACAGCGGGAAACTGAACGGCGGCGAACGTTGGGCGGCGCCTCTGGGCAGCGCGGTGGCAGGTGGGCGACAACAGCGGAGCCCGCGACGCTGACGTCTGGGCTGGCTGCAAGCTTGAAACGCGGCCAGACCGCACGCAGTACTCACGTGCACGGTGGGGCACTTCTCGGCGGACTGGCAAATATCAGGGGCGACGGAGGTGGGCGGGCGGCAGCGGCAGGGGAGCCGCGCCGGCCGTGAACAGCTGCACGGATGCCACGGCAGCGGCTCGGATGTCCGGCGCGCACGTGTTGGTGCTGCGCTCGGCGAGACGCAGGCAGACTTTGCCCTAGGGGGTGGTATGTGCGGACGCAGCGTCTGGCGTGACATCGAGCCTACGCGCTGCGGCACCCAGGCTCGGCTCGTAGACGAGTAACAGCGGCAAATGTTGACCGACCACATAATGTCAAACATGAACCAGAATAAACGGTCACCCTGTGAACCGAACGGTGGGAACGAATCCCACTTCTGACACCAATTGTACAGTTAGGGGAAGTTTACGAGGGACTTCTGCAACCAATGTAAAGTTATGTGGGCGCTAACATCCCACTTCTGGTCACCAATTGTAAAAGAGTTCATGCCAGGAAGGGGGCATATAATTGTTACGTCCCACTCCTGACACCAAATGTAAAAGAGTACGTGATTTGGGGATGGGGAGAGAAAATTCTGACACAAGAGTTAATGTATAAAATGGCACGGAAGGGGGAAGAAGGTTGTTAAATATGCCTCGTGGCGGCAGTGTGCCGGAGGTCGAGCGGTCAGGATCTGATAGTGGCCATCCGGGGCTGCCGTTAAATGACAAAACAGGGAATTAAGTACAATAAAGAGGATATATTTCAATATATGGAGCACAAAAGGCGGGCCTAGGATCAGAAGTTAGCAGGTTTAGGCCAGTCTAGGTTGAACAATTAATTAAAATGAGCAATCGAAGGGGAAGCTGCTCATGTTAACTTACGTTGGTGGCCGGTCGTGAAAAGCAGAGGCAGAGTCTCTGCCTTTCAAAAAGACGTCTGTTCTGCTCTAGGTCTGGATTACAAGAGAGAGAAGCACATGTGTTCTGCACTGCAGGACGCTCCGGCATCCACAGACGAGATCGGTATCCCGTGCATGCTGTTGGCAAAAACCAATGGAGTTAATTCGCTAGCAGTTTCAGCAGAGGGCTCAGGGCGTCTCCTGTCAGCAGCTTTAACTGGACAGAACTGCCTCGGTTTTGTAAGATAAGCGACTTGTGTCACGTAGACACGGCGTGAATTACTCTTGGAGAAAACTTGTCAAGATTCCACTGGGCCTTTGAAATAAATTTCTGAAACCAATTCCCTAAAATATTCCTTGACTGGCTGCCATCCTGTACACTCCAAAACCATTAGCCCAACACAAGTATCAGTCTTTTCTGAAAGCCTTACCTTTCGCCCCACTCCCAAATTGTCACACTGGACTTGTTAAAGGCCTTCTCTCCTTCTTCCTGTCCCTATAGTGGAAACACTTTTTCGCCAATCAGTCTTAACCTAAGTCTGAACCTTGCCCGACTCAGTTCGCTTTTCCTTCCAACCGTGATCCATCCCCAGTGCCCCCACATCACCCCCTATTAACGTTCAAGAATTTGTTAACCTCAAATCTTGCCTCACCAACATTCCCCAAATCCCTCAACTTGCAACCTAATTTTACATCTGCAGAACTGCAATCGACCACCTAAAACTGATCCCAACCTTGTTATTTTACCTGCTGACAAAGTCTCCATCATGGTTGTTTTGAACTACAAGGATTATGTGTCAGAAGGACTCTTCCAGCTGTCAGATTCGCCAACCTCCAAACCCTGCAACAGTGTCTCCATTCCAGAAATCCAGCAGGATCTCCAATCTCTCCTCAAGTCTTAGGCACATCCTAGAACCTCTCCCGGGGCTCTCTCTCTCTCTCTCTCGCCCCCTCTCTGTTCATGAATGAAACCATGCAGAGTGCCCCATTGTGACTGGTTACTGTGTGTTCACTGAGAGATTCTCTGTTCTCGTAGACCAACACCACCAGCCTATTAGCTGAAACTTACCCTACTATATAAAAGATACCAACCACATCCTCCACCAACTCTCCACAGTTCCTGTTCCTTTACCATATGGTCCCTTGCTCATCACTATTGATGCCACCTCACCTCCCTTTACACTAACTTCCCTAATGTTCATGGCCTAGCCACTATTGAACACTAGGTATCCCAGTGCTTGATGGATTCTAAATGAACAGCCTCCTTCCTGGTCACAATGGACAATTACATGCTCACCACAATTACTTCTCCTTTGAAGACATCACCTACAAACAAATCTGGGGTACAGCAATGAGCAACCCCATGGCACCATTCTATGCCAACCTATCAATGAGCTATCTAGAGGAATCTTTCCTAACCACCCCACAATCCCAAACACCTCATTTGGTTCAGTTTCATTGATGACATCCTCACGCTCTGGATTGAGAGTGAAGACACCCTATCCACATTCCTGCAGAACCTCTACACCTTCTGCCTCATTCGCTTCTCCTGGTCCTCCTCAATCCAACAAGCCACCTTCCTCGACATTGGCTACATCAG
The DNA here is from genome assembly GCF_023864275.1 of Schistocerca cancellata. NCBI lineage: Eukaryota > Metazoa > Arthropoda > Insecta > Orthoptera > Acrididae > Schistocerca > Schistocerca cancellata. The sequence goes on from NC_064629.1 coordinate 641,477,540, forward strand.
TACATCTGTCCGTATCAAACCTACCAACTACCAGTAATACCTCCACTTTGATGGCTGCGACCCATTTATTACCAAGAATTCACTTCCATACAGCCTAGCCACTGGTGGCTGTTGCATCTCTAGTGAGGAGCAATCCCTCTCAAAATACACCAAGTGTCTCACTAATGTCTTCACAGGCTGTAATTAGCTTCCCAACTTTATATAGAAATAGATCCCCTGTGCTTTCTCTCTCCAGTCACCCACCACCTCCCTAAGTCCTACTATCTGGTCACAGAGGAGCATTCCCCTTGTGATTCAGTAACACCCAGGACTGGAACAACTGAATCACATTCTCCACTAGGGTTTCAACTACCTCTCTGAAATTTGGAATGTCCTACCCACTATCCTCCTCCCTCCCCAATTTGGTATTCCGCCGCCCAGCGAAGCTACACAATATCCTCGTCCATCCCCACACAATGCCTGCTCCCAACCCCTTGCCTCATTGCTCATATCCCTGTAACAGACCTAGATGCAATGCCTGTCCCATACATCCTACCACCACCACCATTTCAGTGTGGGCACGAGCATGACCTACCTGTCGAAGGCAGGGATACCCGTGAAATCAGTCATATGATCGACTGGCTAAGCTGCAGCCACTGTGTTTCATTTTAGATTAGATTAGATTAGATTAGATTTACTTTCATTCCAATTGATCCATAGTGAGGAGGTCCTCCAGGATGTGGAACATGTCAGAAAAACAACAATACATGACAAATATTTACAACTAAAACAAATAAGCTAATGTACCATTCCACAGGTCCCAAGTGGAATGATCGTCATTTTTTAATGAACACTAAGAGTCATTTTACAAATACTAATGCACTGAATTTAAAATAAAAAAGTTTTTTTATTTATTTATAAGGTAATAAACATGTAATACAACTACTGTAATACTTATTTACAATGAACACATTACTGCACTGAAATGGTGCAGAAGTTAGATTATACTTACACACACACACACACACACACACACACACACACACACACAAATTTTCAATGAACACATTACTGCACTGAAATTGTGCAGAAGTTATGTTGTACTTATATACAAATCAGTTGGTTTTACTAAGAAATTCATCAATGGAGTAGAAGGAGTTGGCCACCAATAAATCCTTTAGGCTTCTCTTAAACTGAATTTCATTGGTTGTTAAGCTTTTTATGGCCGCTGGCAAGTTATTGAAAATGTGTGTTCCTGAATAATGCACACCTTTTTGTACTAGACTAAGTGACTTTAAATCCTTGTGAAGATTATTCTTATTCCTAGTATTGATTCCATGAATTGAGCTGTTGGTTTGAAAAAGTGATATATTTTTAATGACAAATTTCATTAAGGAATAAATATATTGGGAAGCAGTAGTTAGTATCCCTAGTTCCCTAAACAGGCTTCTGCAGGATGTTCTTGAGTTAACATCACATATAATTCTTACTGCACGTTTTTGTGCCCGGAAAACTTTAGCTTGGCTTGATGAATTACCCCAAAAAATAATCCCATATGACATTATGGAATGAAAGTAAGCATAGTATGCCAGCTTTTTCATTTTTATATCCTCTATGTCTGACAAAATTCGCATTGCAAACAGAGATTTGTCAAGACGCTTCAGCAGTTCTGTGGTGTGCTCCTCCAAGTTGAATTTATTATCAAGCTGTAATCCCAAGAATTTAACACTGTCCACTTCTTCTATCTTCTTGTCATCGTATGTTAGACATATACTCTTGGGACACCCCTTACAAGTTCTGAACTGCAAGTAGTGTGTTTTTTCAAAGTTTAGTGACAAAGAATTGGCTAGGAACCAGTGATTAATGTCGACAAATATTTTATTGGCTGATCTTTCTAAGACTACACTTGATTTGCTATTTATTGCAATGTTTGTATCATCGGCAAACAAAACAAACTTGGCATCTGGTAATGTTACTGATGAAAGGTCATTGATACAAACAAGAAAAAGTAAGGACCCCAAAATGGAACCTTGTGGGACGCCACATGTAATTAGTTCCCAGTTGGATGATGCCTGATAGCTTGATACATGTCTCTTTCCTAATAACACCCTTTGTTTCCCGCCGGAGATATAAGATTTGAACCATTTTGCAGCATTTCCTGTTACACTATAATATTCTAGTTTACTTAAAAGGATATTGTGATTTACACAGTCAAATGCCTTTGACAGATCACAAAATATACCAGTTGCCAGCAATTTTTTGTCTAATGAATTAAGCACATTTTCACTGTAAGTGTAGATAGCCTTCTCAATATCAGAACCTTTTAGAAATCCAAACTGTGACTTTGACAGTATGTTATTTGAGATAAGATGGTTACAAAGATGACTGTACATTACTTTTTCGAAAATTTTTGAGAATGCTGGCAACAGTGAAATTGGACGGAAATTTGATGCTATTTCTTTATCTCCCTTCTTAAACAGTGGCTAACTTCAGCATATTTCAGCCATTCAGGAAATATTCCACTGATAAACAACTGGTTACACAGATAGCTTAATACACTCCTGGAAATTGAAATAAGAACACCGTGAATTCATTGTCCCAGGAAGGGGAAACTTTATTGACACATTCCTGGGGTCAGATACATCACATGATCACACTGACAGAACCACAGGCGCATAGACACAGGCAACAGAGCATACACAATGTCGGCACTAGTACAGTGTATATCCACCTTTCGCAGCAATGCAGGCTGCTATTCTCCCATGGAGACGATCGTAGAGATGCTGGATGTAGTCCTGTGGAACGGCTTGCCATGCCATTTCCACCTGGCGCCTCAGTTGGACCAGTGTTCGTGCTGGACGTGCAGACAGCGTGAGACGACGCTTCATCCAGTCCCAAACATGCTCAATGGGGGACAGATCCAGAGATCTTGCTGGCCAGGGTAGTTGACTTACACCTTCTAGAGCACGTTGGGTGGCAAGGGATACATGCGGACGTGCATTGTCCTGTTGGAACAGCAAGTTCCCTTGCCGGTCTAGGAATGGTAGAACGATGGGTTCGATGACTGTTTGGATGTACCGTGCACTATTCAGTGTCCCCTCGATGATCACCAGTGGTGTACGGCCAGTGTAGGAGATCGCTCCCCACACCATGATGCCGGGTGTTGGCTCTGTGTGCGTCGGTCGTATGCAGTCCTGATTGTGGCGCTCACCTGCACGGCGCCAAACACGCATACGACCATCATTGGCACCAAGGCAGAAGCGACTCTCATCGCTGACGACGACACGTCTCCATTCGTCCCTCCATTCACGCCTGTCGCGACACCACTGGAGGCGGGCTGCACGATGTTGGGGCGTGAGCGGAAGACGGCCTAATGGTGTGCGGGACCGTAGCCCAGCTTCATGGAGACGGTTGCGAATGGTCCTCGCCGATACCCCAGGTGCAACAGTGTCCCTAATTTGCTGGGAAGTGGCGGTGCGGTCCCCTACAGCACTGCGTAGGATCCTACGGTCTTGACGTGCATCCGTGCGTCGCTGCGGTCCGGTCCCAGGTCAACGGGCACGTGCTCCTTCCGCCGACCACTGGCGACAACATCGATGTACTGTGGAGACCTCATGCCCCACGTGTTGAGCAATTCGGCGGTACGTCCACCCGGCCTCCCGCATGCCCACTATATGCCCTCGCTCAAAGTCCGTCAACTGCACATACGGTTCACGTCCACACTGTCGCGGCATGCTACCAGTGTTAAAGACTTTGATGGAGCTCCGTATGCCATGGCAAACTGGCTGACACTGACGGCGGCGGTGCACAAATGCTGCACAGCTAGCGCCATTCGATGGCCAACACCGCGGTTCCTGGTGTGTCCGCTGTGCCGTGCGTGTGATCATTGCTTGTATAGCCCTCTCGCAGTGTCCGGAGCAAGTATGGTGGGTCTGACACACCGGTGTCAATGTGTAAAATTTTTCCATTTCCAGGAGTGTATGTTACTTAGCTCAGAATCACATTCTTTAATTAACTTTGTTGATATTTCATCATACCCACTAGATGTTTTTGATTTTAAAGATTTTGTGATGGACATTATTTCTGTTGGGGTAGTGAGGGTCAAATTCATATTATGGAAGTTACTTGAAATGTCTGGTCTAAGGTAATCCATAGCAGCATCTACCGAACCTGACAACCCCATCTTTTCAGTAACAGTTATAAAATGTTTGTTAAAAAGTTCTGCAACACTATACACATCTGTCACCAATGTATCATTTACTCTTAATGCTATTTGTTCCTCTTCATGTCTGGTTCTACTGGTCTCCTCCTTCACTATATCCCATATTGTCTTTATTTTGTTATCTGATATGACTATCTTTTCCATGTAATATATTTGCTTTGACATCCGTATTACAGTCTTTAATATTTTGCAGTATTTCTTATAATGTGCTATAGCATCAACATTGGAAATGTTTCGGATTGACAGATACAGTTTTCTTTTTGTTTTACAAGATACCCCTATTCCTCGAGTAATCCATGGCTTCTTTGTAGACTTTGCTCTAACCTTGGTAAGTTTTGGGGGAAAGCAGTGTTCGAATAAGGTAAGCACTTTATTAGCAAAAATGTTATATTTTTCATTCATGCCATGAGCACTGTAAACATCAGTCAAGTGAATGTCTCTGAGGAGTGTCCTAAAAAAATAAATTTTTGGCTTACTGATTACCCTTTTGAGCTCAGATTTAACAGATTTTATATCCTGTTCAGTATTAACATTTAACAGAAGGAACTGCATGTCATGGTCTGAGAGGCCATTGACTATTGGTTTTGTAATATAGATATTATCAATGGCTGTTTGTGAGCAAGTGGCTATCCTAGTGGGGAACTTTACTGTGGGAATTAAGTTGAATGATAGTGTAACTAACTCAAATAAGTTCTTATTGGGAGAGTCTTTAAGGAAATCTACATTGAAATCACCAGCAGCCACTATTTCTTTGTTTTTGGTTGTTAAATGGACCAGTACAGCTTCAAGGTGGTTTCCAAACAGATTTAAGTTACCTGCAGGTGCTCGATATACACTTAATATTATGAAGGATTTTTTGTGAAAATCTAATTCTGTTGCACATGCTTCCATATGCTGTTCTAGGCACAATTTATGAATGTCTATGTTCTTAAATTTATGACAGTTCCTGATGAATGTGGCAACTCCTCCTTTCTCCATTTCTGATCTACAAAAGTGAGATGCTAACCTAAACCCTGTAACACTTGAAAGTTCTATACCAGTGGTCACATGATGTTCAGAGAGGCATATTATGTCAGCTGGGTTTGAAGACCCTAATTCATCTATGCAGATAGTTAATTCATTAATTTTATTTCTCAGTCCTCGAATATTTTGATGCAATAAAGATAGCTGACATTTCACATTGACTGAGTTAAAATTGGGTGGAGTTAAAATATCTGCTGACAGTTGAAAATTCTTAACCAATGGCTGTTTATGCTGATGTAATAAGCTGGAATTATGTTTTTTGATTTCTTTCTCAAACTGAAGGTTTGTCTCAGTTCTAACCTCTCTCAAAAATTGCTTTCTTTCTGTCCTCCCTACCCTAAAAAAGGGTCTTTTCTGAATCCTACAACCACTGGTATTTTACCACTCATGACAGTGCCTCCCCCCTTTAACTTTCCTGCTATTTCCCCAGCCAATTTACCCTTCCCCTTCCTGTTTACATACACATGCCTGCCAATAAGCTATCTGTCCACATGAATGCCACTGACAAACTGTGGTCCAGAAACAGCTGGACTACCCAGTTGTTGAGCACGCTACCCAACACAATGTTCTTCATTTTAATGACTGTTTCACAGCATGTTCCTTCTGCATCCTTTCTACCAACACTAGCTGTTCTGAATTGTACAGATGGGAACTCTCCCTGCGATATATTCTACGTTTCCACAACCCTCCTGGCCTAAACCTTCATTAGTCATTGTCCTTCACCCACCTATCTCATTACCTGTTGCCACTCCAGCACTACACAGCCTTCTGTACCACAAGTGCACTCACAGACTTTTTACTTCTCACTTTTGCCATCCTCCTCCACCTCCCGATTGCACCTAGCTGCCCTACCCTCTCTCCACCTTGATCCTGTATGGTCCCACAAGCAGCACTTTACCATACCCCACCAATACCCTGCTATTCCTCCCTCTCTCAGTCTCCTCCTTACTCCGACCACCCAGTTCCTTGCAGTCTAGCCTTGGCAGCCAGAGACAGTGGTCAAGTGTATGTGAGCAGTGTTTGCATGAATATCTCTCTCTCTCTCTCACATTGTGTGTGTGTGTGTTTGTGTGTGTCTATATATGTAGTCTGTTTCAGAATAAGGCCTTCTGGCCAAAATTGTGTGTGTTTAGCAGTCTTTCTGTTGCGCCTATCTGCAACTCAGCATCTCTGCTATATAGTGAGTAGCAATCTATCCTTTTCATAATATTGTAGTATTGTTTAGTACTGACTTTTTAGTTTATGTGAGCAGGTTATGGCAGTGTAATGTCATTTACAGTGACTTACATGTTTTTTCCCTTCTTTATTTTATTTTTTTGCTGCAAAATTAATTAGCTGGAGGCACATCCAGTGTCCCCTCTCAAGTCTCCACATGGTTTCCCATTGTGCTGTGATGATGGAGATTGAGGGTACAGTACTTGCTGCTTGCAGACCCTGCATTTGGTGTCTGCTTGCAGAACACACTGTCTGTAAAGCCCTGTTCTAGAGGGACCAGTGCCTACTCTTACTGTGACACTCATCATTCTTTCTGTAGCCAATTTACTACAGTCAACCAAACTGTATAATCTGTCAGTACGAAGGTCCCATGTCCCTCATGCCAATGATTCAAACTTTCTCAAAGTCCAAAAGATTGCAATAAGCTGGCCACACACATCCTGTCAGCATATTTTGTTCCAATCTTCACATAAGAAGTTGCATTAATGTTAGAAACACCCAGTAACCGTTATCACGTACTCACATCATTCTTTGTCTGCCAGTATGACTTTTTTCAGTACTGAAAGTTAGGTCATATAAGGGTGAAATTTTATACAACATATCCTGCAGGCACGGAGATACTGGATTATCAGTTTGGTAATTTTTGATCACAGTGTTCACGGTTCAACATTTTCCATTTCTATTAATGTATTTTTATTGATCTCATCAGTTTGAGATACAACTACATCAGAGAGCAATTCACTACTCAGAACCAGATAATTTAAAAAATGATTTAAAAACACATTGTGTATAGAATTAGATGCCCTAATACAGTTTTTGCATGTCAATATGTAAAGTTAAAATAAGCTTTATATGTAGAAAGTTACAATTACTAGAGAGATAACAGAAATAATGTGTCACAAGAGCTGAATAATAAACGCCATTTACAAAGTTATCATGTTAACTGAGATAAGTGTAACATAAATAAGGTTCATAACTCATAAACTGTCAAATCATATGGTGCCTTGTAGAGTATGTATGTAGGTGTAGGGTCTTAACAAGTCCTATGCTTGTGTCTATCAATCACATACCTGTTCCATTCCATTAATTAGTTATGACTAACTGCCCTCAACGAATCAAGAACTTACTCAACTTGAACCTGGCTTAGTGACATAATTTTACAAGAGTGCTGGACCTATGTGGAGAGAAAGAATTTATTTTTGATGTATGAATGACACATGGCTACAAAGCTTGCAATACGTATGTTACAGTGGAATGAAAGGTATCAGTTTCTTCATACCTCTAACTTTGTCAAGTCATATGTGTTTACACCAAAATGGCAATGACATCGGACTGGAGTATTTAGTGCCTCATACAGATGTACATTTATGCTCAACAGATCAACTGTAGAATTATCACAGCACGTATCTGGTCTCAGCATGTTTTATCTCATACCTATTTGTCACATTACATTTTTACCTGATTATATCCTGTATGGAAGGGAGAAGTAATATCCTCTTAGAATTTCCTCTGAAGACGGGTTCTCAAAATTATGCGAGTAACCTGCCATGAGATGCACATTTCTTTCCCCATAATGGCTATAAAACACATTTAGTATTTACCAGCTTACATGCCAAAACTTCAAGACAATTAAGATGAGCTGACAAGAAGTAGTTTTAACATGCGGTATATAGAGTATTGGAGGGCACTATAAAAAGACAGATGACACAAAAAATTTGCTGAACATCTTATGAACATGGACTACAAACCAACAAACATGAGGAGAAAACAAAAATAGCAAAAGCCCTCTATAAAAATTGATCAGATAAGAATCACTTTATAAAAAGGCTTCTGCTTAAGAAGATACTGGATCCACAGCTCTTTGCATGGAGGCTCAGTTTTCTCTCAAGGAATGAGCAGGATGCGATGAAACAAAAGAAACAAATCAGAACTCAAGGCACCCATTTCTCATACAAATACAGGCAGACTTTGATAAACTTAAGACACCAGCACATGTCTGAAACACAAGCAGACAACACAGTTCAGCCACATTTGCACTTAGAATCAGTGCAAATCTTGGGGAGGGACAAACCAGTAAGTTGACATATTTTGCATATTTTCATTCAGTAATATCATATGGAGTAATTTTCTGGGGTAACTCACCTTTAAGAAAGAAAGTATTCATTGTGCAAACTTGTGCTGTGAGAATAATATGTGGTGCACACCCACAATCATCTTGCAGACATCTGTTTATAGAGTTGGGCATTCTGACTATTGCTTCACAGTATATTTATTCCCTCACGAAGTTTGTTGTAAATAATACACTACAGTTCAAGAGGAACAATGACGTAAATAATTACAATACCAGAAGGAAAAATGACATTCATTACTCCAAATTAGCATTGTCTGTAGCACAAAAAAGGGCGCTGCAACAAAAATTTTTGCTCATTTACCCAGTGATATAAAATGTCTGACAGACCGCTACGTAAAATTTGATAACAAACTGAGAAAGTTGATAACTCCTATTCTATAGAAGAATTTCTATTATCGTACCGTGCAAAAGGTGATTGGTATCACATCTATACATCTTTTTTTCTTTTTCTAAAAGAAGGAGAAGAAGAAATGTTCAGAAGGTGACCGACCATACATACAAATTAATTCGTGATGTGGTTGTATGACTCATTCCACATCATTACAATCTATCATGCAAAATGATCCATGGAATGTTCCTAACTTAACAGCAGTTTGACAAAAATGAGTAACAAATCATCATGTACAAGATAAAAAAAGGGGAACTCAAATAATGACATTAGAATAGCTTCATTTTCAGGATTTATGTAAGAAGAACATAATAAGTTTTGGGTTAAGTACAAAATCAAAGACACATTTTTGCAAAATAAACATATTTCGTAAAGGCATGGTGGTTATAAAACTTAAATCAATTACATAAGATGTGAAAAGCAGCAGTCTTATTACTCTTTCTAGTGAATGTCTGATAATTATAATTTTCTGTGTTTATGACTCACCTTCCAGAAAAACACCTTGGGGTCTGTCTTGACAATAAATACTCTGTTGCGTAACATATATGGTTAAATATTCAGTTAGAACCTACAGTATTTAAAGAAGTGCAGAATTATATCAAGAGATTTTCAAATATTGGAGACAAGGTATCTGATACTACAATAAATAGCCTTCTTGGTGAACTGCTTCTAAAATTCAAGCCAATTTCGAACAAGAATTTGTCTGGTCTCATGGAGTATTGTTACATTTTAGCATAAAATATGTTCAGTAATATAGATCTGACATTTTATGCACCAGTCTGTTTATACTTCTTACAAACTGCAGTGATGTACACACTTTCAATCATATACAACACATCACTGGTCCAATGACTTACAGTAAACTTACAGGCTAGAAGGGTGCCCAATAGCATAGTCAATATACAGGGTGATTATAATCAAATTTAAACTTTAAAACTGCTGGTCAGAATGACGTCAAATTCCAACGGAATATTATCAGAATATCGGAATATTGTCATTAAACAAACTGTACTACTCAGTGTGCATGAGTGTACAGCTGTGGTACTATCAGTTACGTAGGACCATCCACCATGGAAATAACATATCACGTTGGATGGAAAAAATCAGTTTTTAATTGTCCTGAGGCCAAAAACTGTATAAAAAGCATCACTCACATTGGTTTTTAATTGTTCTGAGGCCAAATACCACATAAAAAGCATCAATCAAAATCCAATCGGATTATTAATTTCCACGTGACTGGCGCAAAAATGTTCAATATGGTGTCCATCATTTTCTGCAACACATTGAAATTGAGAAACAGCATGTTCCACAACTGATGAAAGTGTTTCTGGGGTCACGTTGAGAATGTGTTACACAATGCATGCCTTCAAGGCAGTTTGCAATTGGAACACTAAACACAACATTTTTCAGATAGCCCCACAGCCAGAAGTCACACAGATTAAGATCAGGTGATCGGGATGGCCAGGCTGTACGGAAATGGCAACTGATAATTCTAGCATTTCCGAAACGGTGCTTCAGCAGCTGCTTAACTGGATTTGTAATGTGTGGAGGTGCTCCATCTTGCATAAAAATGATCTCATCCACAGTGTTGGAGAGCTGGAATGAGGTGGTTCTGCAAAAGACACTCACAGTGCCTATCAGTGATGGTACGGGTAACAGGACCAGAAGCACGAGTCTCTTCGAAAAAATATGGCCCTATGATAAATGATGCCATTAACCCGCACCACACAGTGACCTTTTCAGGCTGAAGTGATACTGGTTGATTTGTGTATGGATTTTCCATTTCCCATATTCTACGATTCTGTGTATTGACATATCCTGTCAGACGGAAATGGGCTTCGTGTGTCTACAAAATCTTCTACGGCCAGTCGTTGTCCACTTCCATGCGAGTAAGAAATTCTAAAGCAAAGGTCTCTCTTGCTGGCAGGTCAACAGGAAGCAACTCGTGCACATGGGTAATTTTGAATGGATGGCAAAGACGGATGTTTTGTAGGATTTTACGCACCTTACTCACGGTATGTCCAATGTTCGGGCAATTCTCCATGCACTGAACATTTGCAGACCACCACTCATCTCCTCCTGCATTGCTGTGGCCACTGCTTCCACTGACGTCAAATCCTTTCCTCCCTCTACCAGGTTGCACACCAAAAGAACCTGTCTTTTCGAATCATTTATCATTTTCTCCAGACCCACTTCAGTCATCGGACCAACAGCTTTTTTTAAACCCTTTTTCCGGAACTTCCGCAGAGGATGTGTGCACAGTCATCATTCTTGTAATACAGCTTTACAAGCAGAGTGCGATCCTACATTGAGACATTCATTGGTTAACGTCGCAGACGCGAAAGGAGGAAAACAAGTGGCATGTTTATACCAACTTCAATGGGTCATGTGCACGACAGGTGTTTTCATCTACGTGTTCTGACACATACAGCACCATCTATTGATCAATTTTAACACTATTTTTTTTTCTTCTCCCATACTTTTCCCCCTTCCCCGATAATATTCTGTTGCAATCTAACGTCATTCTGACCTGTGGTGTTATTTCAACAGCATTTTGAAAGTTTAACTTTAATTTAATCACCCTGTACAATGCAACTGGGAAATTGTCATGTTTATAGGCGTTGAGGTTATTCAAATCTTTTTGCTTTTTAGTTATGTTTAATTCTAAACCTCCCCCCAAAAGAACTACAAAAGGGAGAAACTTTTGTATTTCTATTTTGTGAAACACAATTCCAGTATTTTACAATAATTGGTTTTGGCAGAAGTTCTGGGTCAAAACAGTCTGTTTTGATGAAACACAACTTTTCTCAACAACTGTTCAAATGTTTAAATGAAGTAATTTATTCATATTTAAATGTAATAATTTAATTTGTAAAAGAATAATAAATAAATGAAAATAAAAATATTGGAAGGGGAGACGATGTTGGTGATTCCTTGAATCAACACAAGCCAAAATGTTTATATGAACATAAGACACAAAGTGTTGTTACAGTGTCCCATGCAACTGTGTTACAGGACATATACCACACCAGCAAAACTACTCAATTCTATCTGGATACTGCCAAACAGCTGCAAAAGTGACAGATAAGATTTTTAAGTTCATTGATGATTTTTACCAAGTTGTCATACACAATACTTTTCATGTGTCTTCACACTCAAATGTCTAGTGGGTTAAGATCAGGAAATGGATCAGACTAGTGCAGTGAATTTTAACACACAACCCACTACACTGTGGAGGTACTGTCCAAAAACTGGCATATATTCAAAATGAAGTGTAGTGGGTCCCATCATATAGAAATCACATGATGTGGTAAACTACTAGAAGCACATTTTCCAGCAGTACAGAAACACAGTATCCACCTAGATCAAATATGGTGGAGCATTCAGACCTCAGTGCAGCACACATGTGCTGATTAACTGATCATTGATGCTATCACACAACACATTCATTGAGTCTGAATTTGTGTTTATGATAGTGAAAAATGTACAACAGTGAACAGCACCTTGCTACATGTGAGCGCAGTTTTTTAAGGATTATGAAGCTATCTTGTGATGTTCTTTCAGCTTAGTTGAGGAATAAAACATATGACACATGTCGGAACAGTAGTGGCCATGTTTAAAGCACCAAAAGTAGAATTCTGCCCATGGGTGGAAATGAGCCTTGCTTAGTCGCTTTATCCTTTGGTTGCACAGCATATAAAATGCACAATGTATGATTAACATGGGCTCAATGGCTTACTTTCACATAGTTGTACATGTTACTCCATGGCAGGTGTACATACACAGCCGGGACAAACACCATCCACATATACAGGTAGTATTGAGCCTGATCGACACTTGAAGCCAGCACGGAAAAATGCTATTTCATGACCATTTACAAAATGCGCATGAACAACATGTTGCCTTGTTTTGGTATGAGTAATCCATCAAGTTCCCCACATGGCCGACTGATGGTCCAGTTGAATAATTCACTACCCATTATCCATGATGTACACCACAGGTGCCATCTATATATTACATACCAAGACACACGTTTTGTGCTGTACGTAGGGTATTACAGCTAAGACTACACAACAAATCTATCACCATAGTATGCTGTGATTGGGATACTCAGTAACATATTTTGTGCAACACCTGTACTTCACTACCAATGTAATCTAGAATATACATTCATAAGAAGATATTTCATCTTCTTTTGTTCCCAATGCTCACTAACAAACATCGAATTAAATGTTTGGAAATGCCCTGTAAGTGAGTATCACCGTGAACAAACTTTCACAAATTTGAATTGTTTCCTTGGTGTTGGTCACAGATAACATATAAACACTGATGTGTAACATGGTGGAAATATTGAATAAAAGATGCAAAAATTTATTAACATAAACACAGTACACAGGCCACTGGAAACTGCTGTGTTAGTGGGAGGATATTTTGCACAAAAAATCAACACACAATGAATATTTGCACATAAATAAGATTAATGACAAAGGTATTTCCTTTAAATGTAACAGCAATAGTCCACACAGATAAACAGACATATTCCATACAAGCACATGATAAAACTACCTGCAGAGTAGATAGTATTTGGCTGCTGTGGGAGAAAATGTTCTCAGTAATTTTTACAATTTCCAAAAATATATTTTAAGGAATTGATTTCATTCCCGCTAGCTCAAGTTGAACTCTTTGGAAAAAGTCAATTTAAAATAATAATGATTAGAAAATCACTCCTGAGACCAAGACATTTTCTTAGTAGAGCTGTGAATGAATGCAAAGACGACGATACAGTGATAAAAATATTGAAACTGTACTCAGATTACTCAATATACAGGTTCAAAATTGAATGGAGTCTTGTCTGCCCAGTTTCTCTTAAAAATTTGACAAACCATTATATTAACGTCAACAAATGTATGAGTATCATTACAGATATTTTAAAAAAAGGAGTGAAGTCATAATTTGAAGAAAATGCAAGGAAAAGAACAGGTGGTCTGCAGTGATGTTATTGTCAATCTCAGGATACTGAACATTAAATTTTGTAGCCATGTGTTATTTCCTCCTATGCCCCAATCTCCAAAATTGTTTTAAACACTAAAGACCTAAGAGAATGAGAACCTGCTGAAAGTTTAATCAAAGTAGTTTTTATCATTCTTTTTTGAATAAAAGGCACAACTTAAATAACTTCAAGGTACACGCTGATGACATTATGGTATTTGTTATGAGATGAATTTTCTTTTACAAGGAATACAATGTTACATTTATTTGCAAAATATTACATTGAATCTTATAAATATGATTATAATATTAACAATTTATTATCACATTATGTAAGTGTTGGAATACTGTGATACGTCAAAAAGTCATTCTCATTTCAGATCACAAATAAATACACACATAAGTGTAATCTATTATTAACACCTATTATACATCCATAAACTATATACAGTAAATAAATAATCAAATATATGCATTTTTGCCTCCTGTCTGGATATGTTTCAAGCACTAACACACATCTGAAAGTAACATGCACAGCAAAGCATTCCACAGTTTTATTTATGGTGTATAATTTACAAATGAAGTGAATAAAAAAACATATGTAAAAATTACTGTGGTATAATTGCTTCTCTCATACATCTCTCTGTACTCATCAGTTTCTGTTAATAAATATGAAAAACAAAAATTACACAGACGTTTCTTTGAAACATGACACATAGCAACAATCGACATAATATACAGTCATAAGTTCAATAAAAATATACATTTAGTGACTGAAAGTACACAAACAAAATTTGTACAACAGTTTGTGTAGTTTGCTATTTATAACTGCAGAGGGGACTTTCAAACCTGCATTCTAGTTTTATTAAAAATAATGTGTTGAGCACATATACTGAAGTGCAGTCACATCAGTTAGCAAGACATAACATGCAGCTGGCAGAATATGTCTGATCCTAATACTAATTTCTTAAATAACATTTTTCTCACAAGCTTGTGAGACAAACTTTGAATGCACCAAGTATCTCTCATGATACAAGCAGCATCTTGAGACAAGCAAATCTCTCAGCAGAAAAATATGACAAATCAGTCTCTAATCAAAAAATTACTGTCATTTATAGAAGTCTTTAAATCTTATGGCAGGAACACAAAAGCACTCAAAAAGTCTGAACTAAGTACCCAATTGAACATAGTACATGTGAACAGTCTGCATCTGCACAAAATACAAACTTTACTTCACATTTAATGAAGGACTTTACTTCTATTCAGTTGGCACTGCACTTTATTACAGTTGCATTCTATTGAAAGGAGGAGAGAATTCGAAAGAATTCACATTGCGTTTCAGTTATCACAATAATGTTGTGGTACAGTTTGTACCATTTCTGAAACAAATTAGATTTATGTGTGTGTGTGTGTGTGTGTGTGTGTGTGTGTGTGTGTGTGTGTATTTGTTTATTTTAATTTGTAGGGTACCACAATGTAGTGCAACAACAGCTCACAAGACATACGCAAACGGAAAGAACACTGAGTTTATCTGGAAAAAAAGCACTGCTATTTCACCTTTGTAATCATTAATTCACCCTCACAAAATTATGCACTGCATTAAAACCTGTCTCAGACCATTACAAAAGCTTCTTTTCCACAAAACAAAAATGGATACTGGTCAATCATAGTCTGCACAATATCTTCTAAGTGTGGCCTCATCTGCTCAAATCTTCCCATGTCACTGAATTCTATTGGCAAAAGAGTTGGCCACCAGCATATGGCAAGATTTTTTGAGTCCATGCTGTTTAACTTGCAGTTCTCAGAGACCCTGGAAAAATTTTAACAAAATTTGAAATTGCTTTCAATTACAAGCAGATACAAACACACTGCATGAATAATCACTTTTTCATACTAACTTGACAAAATGTTGGAATATAAACTTGAGCACTTCAAAGTTTACTCCTGGAAGTTTCTTCAACAGAGCACGTAATGCTAACAGTCGGCAGCTTCTGTCAGTGATGACTGAAAAATGAATTAGCACAATGTACATTAAAATGCAGATCTTAAACCATAAAAAACTTAAATATTTTTTGAAAATCTAAGTTCAAAGCAAAGGCTACAGAGTCCATCTGCACTCTTTAAGTTAATATATAACTTAGTCACATTAACAAAATAACATTTAGTCACCAGTAAATCATTAGTGATGATAAAGCACACCAATATACACTTAAAAAAAAGGAGAGAGATGCACCACAAAGTGATTACTTGAAGGGGACAGAAATCAGTAGTTGTGATGTATGTGTGCTGAGAAACTAATGATTACAATTTCAGAAAAAACAGCAGATTTATTCATGAGAGAGAGCTTCACAAATTGAGCAAGTTAGTAATGTGTTGGTACACCTCTGGTCCTCATGCAAGTAGTTATTCAGCTTCACACTGCTTGACAGGGTTGTTGGACATCCTCCTGAGGGATATCCTACCAAATCCTGTCCACTTAGAATGTGAGATTGTCAAAATCCTGAGATGGTTGGAGGGCCCTGCTCGTAATGCTCCTGAAGTTCTCAACAGGGGAGAGATCTGGCGATCTTGATGGCCAAGGTAGGGTGTGGCAAGCATGAAGACAAGTAGAAACTCTTGCCATGTGGGAGTGAGCATTATCTTGGCGAAATGTAAGCCCAGTATGGCTTGCCGTGAAGGGGAACAAAATGAGGCACAGAATATCATTGACTTATAACTGTGCTATAAGGGTGCCATGGATGAAAACCTGCTATGAAAAGAAATGGCACCCCAGACCATCACTCCTGGTTGTTGGGTTGTATGGTGTGTGACTTGCAACACAAACATTTTGTGGCTACTGTATGGCAGTTTGTTTTGAACAGTAGTGCTGCTGACAAGATGACTCTTGTGTATACTATTATTTATATGTGTTTGATGATGCTGGTGCTGATTTTGTGTTTAGCATTTGATGACGCCATGATGGTTCCAATATATTAGGACATGCTTTTATAAAACAGGTATGCCTACCATATTGAAAGTGCACAAATGCACATACTTTTCATCATGGTTTATTTTATTGTTTCCAGTTGTAGACAATCTGCTAGTTGTATCTGTGTTTTTCCCATATTTTTCTGGAGATCTGAAGATGGTCATTATAGGTCTGGTGACATAAAAATTTGTGACCATAGACATGAAGTAAAGGAAATTTATTCTATTTTTGGGTCACTGTTCAATTCGAAACCATGTCGCAGTTTGTGAATATATCAAAATAACAAAGCAATGTCAGTTCAGCAATGGTACGATTTCACATGCATGAAAAAGGTCAGTAGGTAAGTGACTAGCAAGCTTTTCAACTACTACTACTACTACTACTAAGATATTATACCTTCAAGATTTAGGTATGCAGTAGAAACTTGCTTGTTGATTCTTCTCGCCCCTAATAAAAATAAAGTATGTCAGATTAGTTAACTCAACATTTGAGTAATGAATAATAATATTGTTTATAATTCTAGCAATACACCTGTCACAGGCATTACAACACCACAATATATTCCAGAAAACATTTTAAATGCAAGAATAATAAAACTCCTGATATGTAGATGAAATTAAACAAAATGAACATTTAAAAAAGAAAAAGAAAGCTGTTGACATTTAACAGGTCTTGACCACTACCCCCTTGGAATCTTGGATGAACATTTACATTATGGACAACACAAATGGGCAACAGTTAGGAGTAACAAAGGAACAGGGGGGTTGGGGGTGGGGGCATACATTATCTGAACTTAAAAAAAAACAGTATTTACAGTTCATGTAAAAAAGCAGCTGGTACAGAACACAGTGAGGTAGAAATGTGCATGAGAAAATATGAAGAAAATTATTAAAGTGGGAAACTGCTCAAAAAACAAAACTGTGTCCAAGACAGGGTGAGCTATAAATCAGATAAAAATGACACATAATAAACCTAGATAGTATGAAGAAGGTGTCTATTTCATTTCCCAGCTTTTAATTTCACAAACCCTATTATTACTCTTATATGGCATTACATTAGCCAGGGAAAGTGGTACACTGGAGTCTGCTTGCAATATCAATGGTTCTCAGTAGCACAGGAATGAACTAATAAGGTATTAGTGTCTCATGATATAACATGCAACAGCTACTAAATATAGTGGGCTTGGTTAAAAAAAAAAAAAAAAAAAAAAAAAAAAAATCCCTATGTACTAGATATCAGTAACGGCAGAGAGATTTGTAGGTGAGTTGAAAATCTGAGCACATACTTATTATTAGATATAGGTAATTTTTATAGTAACAGAACTGCATTACTATTACGATAATGTTGTCAGTATGAGTTGTTCTCCATCTGTCGTGAAGATTTATTAGGAATTTTCACATGTCTCTTGAATCTGAATTAACTGATTTAGAATTTATGTTATGAGAAATCACAATTTACAGTGCCATCTAGAAACTACAGAAATACCACACAAAGACACCCAGAACTTCATACACCATCTGCACAAAAAATCTGTTAGCTACTCACAGACTGAATGTTAAATTACAAAGCACAGCAGAAACTAATGGTAAGCAGGTTGTCAGGAGAACTAGTACTCAAAGGCAGGAGATACTAGTCACCTGTAAAGTGCAGAGGACTTCTGATGCCTAGTTAGAAATACTAATATATTCTGCTTTCTATCAACATAATATAACTTTGTCAAGACCGTATAAGTTAAATGATGATGATGATGATTATGACTGTCAGTAAGTTTTAGTTTGATTCTTGTCAAGTCTGAACTCTAAACTTTCAGTTTGAGAAGTGTTATATGTGAATCTCAATCTGGCTCTTTCAATTACATGTCTATTGTTTTGCACCTGTACCATCAAGCTCTGTTTGAGTTCAAATCATAAACAGAGAAAGACAATAAAATAGTTATTTATCAGAATTATTTTAGTCACAACAAGTGACAACTAAATTGTTTGTTCTTAGTGTATCGTGTCTGGAATTTGCTTCTAGTCTAATTTCAAACTGAGAATTATTTAATCTGACACAGGTGTTGGCTTATGACAACTGTTTATGACTGAATAGGTGCTGTTCCTTAACTTTGGTTGGAGGTTTGGAAAGTGCGTGTGGCCCATGGCTAGAATATATTTTTGTAACTTGTGAGATTCAGTGTGAATCAGGTTGTTCTGTCTGCCTTCTGAATTTGGACAACATTTTTGCATATACCAGGTGTTCCTCCTAAAAGGTAAAATGAACAGCACACTAGATCAATCTGAAACACACTCTGTCGAATGGGCACGGTAAGAAATTCTGCTTTCTGTTGACATTGGGTGTCACATGAAAGATGAGATCTAGGTTGACGCCAGCTACACATCGCACAAACAAATTTGCAAATATCTATGAAAACACTAGAGAAAATGTGCCTGAGGACTCTTAGGAGGGACGCCCTGTACATCTAGAAAATTCATTTGATCTGTGCACCAGGACTTCGTATAATGCGTCATCTACATCTATATAATACGCCACAAGTCACCATTCAATGCATGATGTAGAGTATCTTGCACTACTAATTATTTCCTTTTCTGTTCAACTCAAAATGGGGAGAGGGGAAGACAACTATATGTCTCCAATGAACACTAATTTCTTTGACCTTGTCTTTGCCGTCTATATGTGCAATGTATGTTGGCGGCACTACAATCATACTGCAGTCAGACACAAATGCACAAATGCTGATTCACTAATTTTTTTTCAATACTGTTTCATGAAAAGATCATCATCTTCCCTCCAGGGATTCCCATTTGTGTTCATGGAATGTTCGTCAAACCTACCAGTAACAAATGCAGCAGCATGCCTCTGAACTGCTTCAATGTCTTCCTGGTGAGGATCCCAAGCACCTGTGCAGTACTCAAGAATGGGTCTCGCAAGTGTTCTCTATGTGTAGCCTCCTTTATAGAGGAACTACATTTCCTAGAATTCTCCCAATAAACGAAATTTGACCACTCACCTCCCCAACTAACTACCTCATGTGCTTATTCCATTTCATATCACTTTGCAACATTATGCCTAGATATTTAATTGATGTGCCTGTGTTAAGCAGCACACCACTAATACTGTATTTGAACATTACATGATTATGCTCCTACTCATCTGCATGACATTGTATTTTCTACATTTAGAACAAGCTGCCATTCATCATACTAAACAGAAATTATTTCTACATTATCCTGTATCCGCTACTAGTCGCTTGACAACAACGCTCTCCCCTACACTACAGCATAGTCAAAAAACATTTGCAGATTGCTGCTCACCCTATATGTCTGGTCATTTACATATATACCAGTTTAACCAGAACTCCAATGACAGACTTTCAGAAATGGCAGTACAGACCAAAAGCAGGAAAAAAATCTAGTAAACATGGCCTTTAAAATTCTTACCTTAAGAGCTAGGAGCACTTGTTCACCTTCACTGCTATGAAACACATCTCTTCTGCTGAACATATGCTCATAGTTCTTAAGGTGTGCATTTTAGAGCTCATGTTTACTAGAATTTTTTTTCTTCTTTTGGTCCATACTATATCGCCTCTGAAAGTTTTTCAGTGGACTTCTGGTTCACCCTGTAGATGACAAGCGTGGTCCTATCATAAATTGCTGGGGCACTCGTGATGATACCCTTGTCTCTGATGAACATTTGCTATTGAGGACAACATACTGCATTTTATTACTTGAGAAGTCTTTGAGCCACTCACATATCTGGGATCCTATTCCATATGCTCGGACTTTTGTTAACATTCTGCAGTGAGCCACCATGTCAAATGCTTTCTGGAAATCTAGGAATATGGACTCTGCCCATTACCTTTCTTCCATGGTTTGCAGGATATTCAGCGAGAAAAGGATAAATTGGATTACCCCATGTGTGATGGTTTCTAAAACTGTAATGATTTGCAGACACAAGCTTTTCTGTCTAAAGGGAGTTTATTATATTCAAACTTAAGAATATGCTCCAGAATTCTGCAACAAACTAATGTTAAAGACATTGGTCTGTAATTTTGTGGCTCCATTCTTTTACTATTCTAATATAAAGGGGTATTTTCCTGTTGGTTGGGACTTTGCACTGGGTGGGAAATTTGCAGTAAAAGCCAGTTAAGTAATGAGCCAGCACTGAAGAATACTCTGTACAATCAAATAAGGATACCATTCAGATCTGGTGACTTATTTAGTTTCAAGTCCTTCAGCTGCTTCTCAATGTCAGGCATGCCTATCTATACCTATGGCCTCCATTCAGGAGTCTGTGTGATGGTCAAAAGATGGCCTCTGTGATTCTCCCATGTGAATTATTTTTTAACACAAAATTTAAAATTTCAGCATTCCTTCTGTTGTCTTTTACCGCCACACGAGACTGCTGCTCAATGAATGACTGAATAGAATCCTTAAACCCACTTAGTGATTTTACACAGGAACAGAATGTTCTCAGGTTCTCAGCAAGATCTTTTGGTAATCTATGACAGTGGAAGAACTTCTAGCTTCATGCATTGATCTTTTTATAGAAGCACAAATTTTTATTAACCTTTGTTTGACATTCCAGCATTCTTTTTGAAGCAAGAGGCAACAACCTCAGTTTCTTCAGTAATTTTTAAATTTTGGTGTTAAACCATGGTGGATCTTTTCCATTTAACCCACTTACTTGGCACACTTTTCTCCAGAGCATGATTTACAATTAGTTTAAACTTTGCCCATAATTCCTCTATGCCCTTTATATTGGAACTAAATGAGACATGGAAAATGGCAGTTACAGTGCTATATTTCGAAAACAGTGACAACAAGGAAAGTGCAAGCTTTCAATCCATTTGCCACATGAGAAAAAGCTGCTTAGCTTACAAATAATGTAATAGATGTTGGTCTGACAAATACTGAAGATACCTTGTGAATAAGGCAAAATGTGTCTGAGTGCGGAAGTTAAATGAAAAAAATAATAAATAAAAATAAAAATATACTTAATGTGCAGTATGCAAAAGGCATTTTGATTTTAAACTACAATTTAAATGATGCCAATTCATTTTCTAAGTAGGATGTTACATCATCTTATCTGATCTTCCCAGCATAAAAACTCTCCTAGCCTTCTTGATGAAATTATTAACTTCAGCAAGCTACCTTATTATAACAACATCATGAGCACTAATCCTTGGCTCTATATTGATATTGTCAGTGAGGTCAGGACTGTTTGCAACTATAAGTCTAAGAATGTTTCCACTGTGTGTGGGTTATCAAATTATCTGCTCAAGACAGTTATCTGAAAATGTGTTCAGAATTACTTCACAAGGCTGTCTTGCAATGAATCGACAGACGTTCCAGTCTATACTCGGTAGGTTAAAGTCACCTAAAACTAATACTGCATGATGGAAGTCCTCTGCACTAAACTTTTTTTAAATGATTCTACAACTGCTACAGCAGAATGAAGTGGCTGGTAAAAGTTACCAATGATTAACTTGAGTTCACCTACGACAGTTACTCATGTACTGGTAACTGCACAGTCAGACGCAATTTCAGCCTTGATAGACACAATATTTTTGTCAATTGCAACAAACACTTCACTTCTTATGGTGTCTAAACTGTCTTTTCTATATATATGCTACATTTCACATTAAATATATTGGAGCTTTCTACATTGTGTTTCATCCAGCTCTTGGTTCCAAGTATGATCTGATTTGACAGCTTTCCTGGAGGGAGATAGATTCAGAGATTTTATTATGAATGATACGGCAATTTACTAGTAAAATTTTGACATTTGAAGTGTCAAAAATAAACTAGTGGTAGATTTCTTTGTTGGTAAGCACCAATGGACTACTGCTTTTTGTATGGAAATTAATCAAAGAGAGAAATGCTGTAAAATTTTGCAGAGACCCTGTCCTGGGGCGTGGCACAATCTGCAAGCAGTTTATATAATTTTTATCATTTGAACACAAGTGGTGAACGGGGTTTACAGCATCCACTGGAGATCACGTATTAAGATATTGGGGGGGGGGGGAATAAATAAATAAATAAATAAATAAATAAATAAATAAATATATATATATATATATACCTAAAAACAAAGATGATGTGATGTGACTTACCAAATGAAAGTGCTGGCAGGTCGACAGACACACAAACGAACACAAACATACACACAAAGTTCAAGCTTTCGCAACAAACTGTTGCCTCATCAGGAAAGAGGGAAGGAGAGGGAAAGACGAAAGGATGTGGGTTTTAAGGGAGAGGTTAAGGAGTCATTCCAGTCCCGGGAGCGGAAAGATTTCCTTAGGGGGACAAAAAGGACGGGTATACACTCGCACACACACACATATCCATCCACACATATACAGACACAAGCAGACATATTTAAATGTTGTCTGCTTGTATATGTGTGGATGGATATGTGTGTGTGTGCGAGTGTATACCCGTCCTTTTTGTCCCCCTAAGGTAAGTCTTTCCACTCCCGGGACTGGAATGACTCCTTACCCTCTCCCTTAAAACCCACATCCTTCCCTCTCCTTCCCTCTTTCCTGATGAGGCAACAGTTTGTTGTGAAAGCTTGAATTTTGTGTATATATATATATATATATATATATATATATATATATATATATATATATATATATATATTTCCTGAGAGTTTGGCCGTACCTTTTCATAACACCCTGTATATATATATTTGAAGAGAAGTAATAAAATGAGCTCTCACATGGAAAGTAAGTGTTTCCGGACACATGTCCACATAACATATTTTCTTTCTTTGTGTGTGAGGAATGTTTCCTGATATACAGGGTGTTATGAAAAGGTACGGCCAAACTCTCAGGAAACATTCCTCACACACAAAGAAAGAAAATATGTTATGTGGACATGTGTCCGGAAACGCTTACTTTCCATGTTAGAGCTCATTTTATTACTTCTCTTCAAATCACATTAATCATGGAATGGAAACACACAGCAACAGAACGTACCAGTGTGACTTCAAACACTTTGTTACAGGAAATGTTCAAAATGTCCTCCGTTTGCGAGGATACATGCACCCACCCTCCGTCGCATGGAATGCCTGATGCTGACTTCAAACACTTTGTTACAGGAAATGTTCAAAATGTCCTCCGTTTGCGAGGATACATGCACCCACCCTCCGCCGCATGGAATCCCCGATGCACTGATGCAGCCCTGGAGAATGGCGTATTGTATCACAGCCGTCCACAATACGAGCACGAAGAGTCTCTACATTTGGTACCGGGGTTGTGTAGACAAGAGCTTTCAAATGCCCCCATAAATGAAAGTCAAGAGGGTTGAGGTCAGGAGAGCGTGGAGGCCATGGAATTGGCCCGCCTCTACCAATCCATCGGTCACCGAATCTGTTGTTGGGAAGCATACGAACACTTTGACTGAAATTTGCAGGAGCTCCATCGTGCATGTACCACATGTTGTGTCGTACTTGTAAAGGCACATGTTCTAGCAGCACAGGTAGAGTATCCCGTATGAAATCATGATAACGTGCTCCATTGAGCGTAGGTGGAAGAACATGGGCCCAATCAAGACATCGCCAACAATGCCTGCCCAAATGTTCACAGAAAATCTGTGTTGATGACGTGATTGCACAATTGCGTACGGTTTCTCGTCGGCCCACACATGTTGATTGTGAAAATTTACAATTTAATCACGCTGGAATGAAGCCTCATCCGTAAAGAGAACATTTGCACTGAAATGAGGATGGACACATTGTTGGATGAACCATTCGCAGAAGTGTACCAGTGGAGGCCAATCAGCTGCTGATAGTGCCTGCACACGCTGTACATGGTACGGAAACAACTGGTTCTCCCGTAGCACTCGCCATACAGTGACGTGGTCAATGTTACCTTGTACAGCAGCAACTTCTCTGACGCTGACATTAAAGTTATCGTCAACTGCACGAAGAATTGCCTCGTCAATTGCAGGTGTCCTCATCGTTCTAGGTCTTCCCCAGTCGCGAGTCATTGACTGGAATGTTCCGTGCTCCCTAAGACGCCGATCAATTGCTTCGAACGTCTTCCTGTCGGGACACTTTCGTTCCTGAAATCTGTCTCGATACAAACCTACCGCGCCACGGCTATTGCTCCGTGCTAATCCATACATCAAATGGGCATCTGCCAACTCCACATTTGTAAACATTGCACTGACTGAAAAACCATGTTCGTGATGAACACTAAACCTGTTGATGCTACGTACTGATGTGCTTGATGCTAGTACTGTAGAGCAATGAGTTGCATGTCAACACAAGCACCGAAGTCAACATTACCTCCATTCAACTGGGCCAACTGGCGGTGAATCGAGGAAGTACAGTACATACTGACGAAACTAAAATGAGTTCTAACATGGAAATTAAGCGTTTCCGGATACATGTCCACATAACATCTTTTCTTTATTTGTGTGTGAGGAATGTTTCCTGAAAGTTTGGCCGTACCTTTTTGTAACACCCTGTATATATATATAATATCCATGGGGTAGTGTAGATTCCTGCTGAATAAATTCCAACTAGGTAAATGAAAGAAATGATAATTGATACAAAAAATTTAGTACCAACTGGGTACTGAACTCTAGACTACTGTATCTGTAGTGTAAAACTTATAAACTGAGACACCAAGTCACACATCTTTATTGTAAACAACTAATAAGCAAGTTGTAAGTTGTAAGTATTTAATATTTTCTATGATAATTTAGATACGGAGAAGCTGTTCACAGTAAACAAAAAGTAAAATTGCATGGTCATTTCTAGTCTGTGTTTGGATATGTTCAAGCAGGAGTCAAGTAAATATTTGAAACACTGTGTCATGCTTGTAAAAATGTGACAACATTACTTCCAACCTGAGAACTACAACACAATCTGAGGATTTACATTTGCTAAAGTGCTCCACAGGTGTTGAAAACTGTTCCAGCACCTGTAAAATCCATGGCAGTAGTATTTTTTCTCCGTTACACTATGAAATTGTGTTTACTGAACATAAGGAAAAGAAAAAACCAACCACATTCCAGATTGCACTTCTTTACTGGGAAAACATAATCAGATAACAATGGTAATTTACCCCATGTGTCAAAGAAAACTTTTTCTTATAGGATATGCAAATGTCTGCTACTGCCACAGTTGAAATTGTAAAACTAGCTTGCGAACATGCGTAACCAAATGGATCTGGGGCTACTTTCTCTCCATAAAATTGAGGGAGTGGCACACTGGTATAAAATTCAAGTAATACACAGTTCATGGCTTAATTAAACACTTTTAGATCTTGAGAAATTGTATTACAGGAAGGCATATTTAATTTTATATAATTTTCTGAGATTCAATGGAGCAATATGAGTAAAAACTACTTGCTCATGGAAAAAGTTACTGCATGCATAATTCACATATCGGTGATTAGAGAGAAAATGAGCATAAAAGTTTTGTTATAGAACATCTATATTAGTAACAAAATACAGTAAAATGATGATCTAAACTACTGCGAGGAATACATAAATTGAAAGAACTCTGAATAACAAGTATTGAATTTAAAGAGTTCTATTCTGAAACATATTTTGGATTTTAATGAGAAATGACACCCAGCAGTTTATATAATAATAATAAATAATAATAATAATAAGACACGGGTTCCCAGGTAGATGCCGTGTTTCTTGACTTCCGCAAGGCATTCGAAACAGTTCCCCAAAGTCGTTTAATGAACAGAGTAAGAGCATATAGACTATCAGACCAATTGTGTGATTGGATTGAAGAGTTCCTAGATAACAGAATGCAGCATGTCATTCTCAATGGAGAGAAGTCTTCCGAAGTAAAAGTAATTTCAGGTGTGCTACAGGGGAGTGTCGTAGGACCGTTGCTATTCACAATATACATAAATGACCTTGTGGATAACATCGGAAGTTCACCGAGGCTTTTTGCAGATGATGCTGCGGTATATCGAGAGGTTGTAACAATGGAAAATTGTACTGAAATGCAGGAGGATCTGCAGCGAACTGACGCATGGTGCAGGGAATGGCAATTGAATCTCAATGTAGACAAGTGTAATGTGCTGCGAATACATAGAAAGAAAGATCCCTTATCATTTAGCTTCCATATAGCAGGTCAGCAACTGGAAGCAGTTAATTCCATAAATTACCTGGGAGTAGGCATTAGGAGTGATTTAAAATGGAATGATCATATAAAGTTGATTGTCGGCAAAGCAGATGCCAGACTGAGATTCATTGGAAGAATCCTAAGGAAATGCAATCCGAAAACAAAGGAAGTAGGTTACAGTACACTTGTTTGCCCACTGCTTGAATACTGCTCACCAGTGTGAGATCCGTACCAGATAGGGTTGATAGAAGAGATAGAGAAGATCCAACGGAGAGCAGCGTGCTTAGTTACAGGATCATTTAATAATTGTGAAAGCGTTATGGAGATGATTGATAAACTCCAGTGGAAGACTCTGCAGGAGAGATGCTCAGTAGGTCGGTACGGGTTTTTGTTGAAGTTTTGAAAACATACCTTCACCGAGGAGTCAAGAAGTATATTGCTCCCTCCTACGTATATTTTGCGAAGAGACCATGAGGATAAAATCAGAGAGATTAGAGCCCACACAGAGGCATACCGACAATCCTC